>NC_073255.2:116912413-117216034 GCF_029289425.2 Pan paniscus | reverse complement strand
TGTCTTCAGAGTCGAGACCCTGAACACAAGAACATGTGTTATCCCAAGATGCAACAGACTATTAGCTTCTTTACAGACACAGATGATCACAAAGGACCCATTCTCACAGGGGCTTCTGCAGTATCAATGGGCACTTATGTTGAAAAGGAGCCCCTGACCTCAACTTGCAGGCCTCTCAAGACAGGGGCGGCCCTGGGTTCCGGCTCTGCCTGCTTCTGAGGCCCCGCCCACTGATGACAAACTGGTTCCCAAAGCCCAGTCTTTGCATCACGCCCTTCCACCCCCAGCACAGCTCTAAAGGGATCACCCCCATGATCCCACGGTCCACTTTCCTGGGCCACTTCCGCCTAAAGTGGCTTCTCCCTGCTCTTAGCTCCTAGAGCTCTTCCTGTTACTATGACTTGGCAGCAGACACCTGTGCTAGGACCTTCTCCTTGCCTGTGCTCACCGGAGCTCCGAGAGGGCTGTGACCACACAGATCTGTGCTGACGGCCAGGCACTGTGTTAGGAACTAGAGCTATCAAGATGAACCAAACGGTCTTAGCCAGGAGCTCACACTCGAATGGGCCATGTGTGTGTATGTGTGCCTGCAGGGACATGTGTGTGCATGTAGTTATTTGCTCTTGAAGGTGGCAAAGAGATTACACAGATATGGCAGGCAGACACACTGGCTGATGAGTTAGGAGCACTTCACTTCATGCAAGAAACGATGCATTCAAAAGCTGACTGTGGCTGGGCATGGTGGCTCACACCTGTAATCTCAGCACTTTGAGGGGCTGAGGCGGAAGGATTGCTGGAGGCAGGAGTTTGAGATCAGCCTGGACAACATAGTGAGACCCAGTCTCTACGAAAAATTAAAAAAAAAAAAAATTAGCCTAGAGTGGTGATGCACGTCTGTGGCTCCAGCTGCTTGAGAGGCTGAGGTGGGAGGAGAACTTGAGCTCAGGAGTTCCAGCCTGGGCAACAGAGAGTGTCTCTCTAAATTAAAAAATAAAAAAAAGCTAACTGTATATGTCTCAGGACACCCTTCATAAAGTTGGCATTGAATTGAAGAACTAATGTGTCATCTTAAGCCCTTAGTGCGGTATACCTGACTTTTACTACATGAGATATTTATGTTGGAGGAGTGGAAAGGTGGAGCATGTAATCTGACTTGCAGGACTGGAAAAGGGAAAGAAGTCAGTACGAGGGTAGACAGGGACTTGTAATAAGCGTATGCTAAGAACTTACTGTGTCACAATAAACCATATAAAAATCAAGTAACACTGGCATCAAAATACAAAAGTATTATCAAGTATTAAAAGGCAAATTACCAAATGTATACAAAAATGTATAAAATAATCTTATTTCTGTTAAAAATGAAAAGATATATAAGTGCCTGTTTATGTAGGGAAATCTTCTGAAAGACTACATTTTATAATGGAAGGGACAATCTTTCTTTTTTTCTTTTTTTTTTGAGATGGAGTCTCGCTCTGTCGCCCAGCCTAGAGTGCAGTGGCGCAATCTCGGCTCACTGCAAGCTTTGCCTCCCGGGTTCACGCCATTCTCCTGCCTCAGCCTCCCGAGTAGCTGGGACTACAGGCGCCCGCCACCACGCCCGGCTAATTTTTGTATTTTTTGTAGAGACAGGGTTTCACCGTGTTAGCCAGGATGGTCTCGATCTCCTGACCTTGTGATCTGCCCGCCTCGGCCTCCCAAAGTGCTGGGATTACAGGTGTGAGCCACTGTGCCCAGTCTTTTGTTTTTTTTTTGAGATAGAGTCTTCCTCTTGTTGCCCAGGCTGGAGTGCAGTGGTGCGATCTTGGCTCATTGCAACCTCCGCCTGCTGGGTTCAAGCAATTCTCCTGCCTCAGCCTCCTGAGTAGCTGGGATTACAGGTGCATGCCACCACACCTGGCTAATTTTTATACTTTTAGTAGAGGCGGGGTTTCTCCATGTTGGCCATGCTGGTCTCGAACTCCTTACCTGAGGTGATCCACCCGCCTCGGCCTCCCAAAGTGCTGGGATTACAGGCGTGAGCCACTGCACTTGGCCTGAGGGGATAATCTTTAAAAAAATATGTAAAACTAGCTAAAAATGCACATTTAATCCTGTTAGGAAAAACATATCATGTCTGAAATATCATGCTGTTTACACTGGGTGACTCTTACTGACCTGACAGGGAGTAAAGGTCACCCAGTGTGATTGATTTTTGATACCCAAGTGGCCATGTCCATCACAAAACCTTTAATGGTGAGTTCCCTTTAGCTATCAATGGAAAAGGAACACCAGGGAAGAACAAAGATTTATAAAAGAAGAAGGATTCCAATCTTCTCTCTTCCTCCAACATATACTGAACAAAATGAACTCTGATGTCTGGCCAAGTACTTTATGGCTGAACAGACACGCCACTCACAAAGAAGCCACCGTAATTCGAGTCCTTCCAGCCACAGCAGAGAAGTGGCATCAATGCTTTTTAAGCCTTACTGAATGGAAGGCTCAAATTAATGAAGTCATCATTCGCTGACTTCCCCCAGTAAGAATATATCTCCTATTTAATTTAAGGCCGGTGAATGGCACTTACATTTTGTAAGGAATTCAGAGTAACAGACTAAACTAGCCTTTTTTTTTTTGAGATGGAGTCTTGCTCTGTTGCCCAGGCTGGAGTGCAATGGCATGATCTTGGTTCACTGCAACCTTCACCTCCTGGGTTCAAGTGATTCTCCTTCTTCAGCCTCCCGAGTAGCTGGGACTATAGGCACTCGCCACCATGCTGGGCTAATTTTTGTATTTTTGTAGAGACAGGGTTTCACCATGTTGGCCAGGCTGCTCTCGAACTCCTGACCTCAAGTGATCCACCCACCTTGGCCTCCCAAAGTGCTGGGATTATAGGTGTGAGCCACTGTGCCCAGCTTAAACTGGCCCTTTTTAAGTGACCCTTATCAGTAGCCAACCAGGAGGGTTCTTGAAAGGAATCATTATCAGTACTTCCATTAAGAAGTATTTCTGGAAGACCTAGGTCTTTAAAATTTTCCAAGCAGAGAATTTGTGTCTGTGCCTGTCATGGTAAAAGCTGACTTGCAGTTTTTTTTTTTGAGACATAGTTTTGCTCTTGTTGCCCAGGCTGGAGTGCAGTGGTGCGATCTTGGCTCATTGCAACCTCCGCCTGCTGGGTTCAAGCAATTCTCCTGCCTCAGCCTCCTGAGTAGCTGGGATTACAGGTGCATGCCACCACACCTGGCTAATTTTTATACTTTTAGTAGAGGCGGGGTTTCTCCATGTTGGCCATGCTGGTCTCGAACTCCTTACCTGAGGTGATCCGCCCGCCTCAGCCTCCCAAAGTGCTGGGATTACAGGTGTGAGCCACTGCGGCTAATTTTTGTATTTTTAGTAGAGACAGGGTTTCACCATGTTGGCCAGGCTGGCCTTGAACTCCTGACCTCAGGTGATCCACCCATGGCCTACCAAAGTACTGGGATTACAGGTGTGAGCCACTGTGCCCAGCAAGGCTAATTTTTGTGTTTTTAGTAGAGACGGGGTTTCACCATGTTGGCCAGGCTGGTCTTGAACTCTTGACCTCAGGTGATCTGCCCACAGCCTCTCAAAGTGCTAGGATTATAGGCGTGAGCCACTGAGGCCTGCCTGCCTGCAGTTTTCATAGAGGTGTTTTTTTTTGTTTTTGTTTTTGTTTTTGTTTTTGTTTTTGTTTTTATTTTTTTGAGACGGAGTCTTACTCTGTCGCCCAGGCTGGAGTACAGTGGCATGATCTTGGCTCACTACAACCTCTGCCTCCCAGGTTCAAGCAATTCTCTGCCTCAGCCTTCCGAGTAGCTGGGAGTACAGGTGCCTACCACCACACCAGGCTAATTTTTTTTATTTTTAGTAGAGACAGGGTTTCACCATCTTGGCCAGGCTGGTCTTGAACTGCTGACCTTGTGATCCACCCACCTCGGCCTTCCAAAGTGCTGGGATTACAGGCGTCAGCCACCACGCCTGGCCTGATTAAGGTTTTTATGTTTGTGCCCTGTGCTAACACCCCAGGAAGGGCAGTCCTGGTTCAGCTGGTGAGAGATCCCACCCCTTGTTCCCCACCTTCCAAATGAAAGGCAAATACTCACTGCACACTTTTTGAGGCATCAGCAACAGACACGGTGCTGTCGTGGCTGACCCAGGCCAGGCGGCTCCCACTGGCAGAGAAGCTCACCCCGTGGACCCAGCCACCAGTGCCACTGCCACCAAACTCTGACATCAGCTGCCCAAAAGGCATCTTGCTGCCCCAGGGCGTGCTGGCTGGCTTTTCATCCACTTCTTTAATGTAGGCAGAAAACACTCTGTTTAAAGGGCAGAGAGAAAAGGAAAAAGCAAATGAAAATATATGTATATAGAAACAGGCCATAGGCAGCTGCCACAAGGAATCTCAGAATGCAAAGAGGTTGACTCATTAAAAAAAAATAAAACATGAGCTGGGCACGGTGGCTCAAGCCTGTAATCCTAGCACTTTGGGAGGCCTAGGTGGGTGGATCACCTGAGGTCGGGAGTTCGAGACCAGCCTGACCAACATGGAGAAACCCCGTCTCTACTAAAAATACACAAAATTAGCCAAGCGTGGTGGCGCATGCCTGTAATCCCAACTACTCAGGAGGCTGAGTCAGGAGAATCGCGTAAACCCAGGAGGTGGAGGTTGCAGTGAGCCGAGATCACGCCACCGCACTCCAGCCTGGGCAACAAGAGAGAAACTCCTTCTCAATAAATAAATAAATAAATAAATAAATAAATAAATAAATAAATAAGGCTGGGTGCGGTGGCTCATGCCTGTAATCCCAGCACTTTGGGAGGCCAAGGCGGGAGGATCATGAGGTCAGGAGATCGAGACCATCCTGGCTAATACGGTGAAACCCCATCTCTACGAAAAATACAAAAAATTAGCCGGGTGTGGTGGCAGGCGCCTGTAGTCCCAGCTACTCGGGAGGCTGAGGCAAGAGAATGGCGTGAACCCAGGAGGCACAGCTTGCAGTGAGCCGAGATTGCGCCACTGCACCCCAAGCTGGGCAACAGAGCGAGACACCGTCTCTAAAATAACATAACATAACATAACATAACATAACATAACATAACATAACATAAACTAAACTAAAATAATAAATCATGATAGGTAAGTCCAGATATTCAAACCTCTCAAGTAACAGAATTATTGTTAGAGCTATCTACAGGCCAACACAAGTTTGGCAAATCCATATTCTAGTATATATATATATTTTGGGGGGACAGAGTCTTGCTCTTGTTGCCCAGGCTGGAGTGCAATGGCATGATCCTGGCTCACCACAACCTCCGCCTCCTGGGTTCAAGAGATTCTCCTGCCTCAGCCTCCCAAGTAGCTGGGATTACAGGCATGTGCCACCATGCCTGGCTAATTTTGTATTTTTAGTAGAGATGGGGTTTCACCATGTTGACCAGGCTGGTCTTGAACTCCTGACCTCAGGTGATCCACCTGCCTTGGCCTCCCAAAGTGCTGGGATTACAGGCATGAGCCACCACACCTGATCCCCCCCCAACTTTTTTTTTTTTTTTAAGAGACGGGGGTCTGGCTCTGTTGCCCGGGATGGAGTGTAGTGGTGTGATCAAAGCTCACTGCAGCCAACTTCTGGGCTCAAGTGATCCTCCTGCCTCAGCCTCTCGAGTAGCTGGGACTACAAGTTCGTATTATGCCCAGCTAATATTTTAAAATTTTTTGTAGAGATGGGGTCTTGCTGTGTTGCCCAGGCTGGTCTCGAACTCCTGGGATCAGGTAATACTCCTGCCTCAGCCTCCCAAAGTGCTGGGATTACAGATGTGTGCCACTGCGCCTAGCTAATCCATACTCTAGATACTATCAAAGCACCTACTGTGTGTCAGGCTGTGGGTGCCAGGTTCTGAAGTAGTGATCACAAAAGACCTGTCCTCATGGACTGCACATTCTGCGGAGATCTTGCTGTCCCATCCCTCCCTTGCCCACATGAGACCTTGCTAAATGGCCACAGCATTCTTTCCTGTCTACCTTACCATCACTCTCAACACAGTACTCCAGGAAGCCTGCACAGTCAACGGTGGGAGAGCAGAAACTATTTGCCAGCCTGCAACAAACTAATGGTGTTGACCCTTTTAAAGACATACCCCAAGAGAAAGCCAAGGGAGGCCAGTGACAAGGGGTGGGCAGGCTCCCTGGACCCTCAGGCCCACTGTCCAGTCTCTGTGGCAGGAATAGCTTAAGATGGAGGTGGGTCCTTTATAGGTGGTGTCGCCCGTTTCCACTAACTCACTCTTTTATCTAATTCCACACAGCTGTGTTTGAGGATGTTCTGGCCCAGAGTTAAGGGCAAAGGGGAACGGCTGGAAATCTACCCTTTAGGGCCCTTTCGCCCTCCAATGTGATTTCTACTTTGTACACCTTCTTCTCTCCAAAAAACTGCTGAACCTAAAGGCTCCCTAAAAGAACCGAGGTATCCCCCCTACCACCCCAAATGACAATGGCAGTACAGAGGCTCTGGAAGATGCCTGGCAGAGGACTGTGAGTTACGTGAGGTTATATGACGAGACAGTAGAAACACTGTGCTTTAAATCTGCATCATGACAGCGGCTGCTTTAGTCTTAGAAGGCCAAGAAAGAACCAGTGGCTCTCAGCCACCAACTCAGGAACACAAATGGGACAGACCCATACCCACAGGACTGGGCCAGGCGCAGTGGCTCATGCCTGTAACCCCAGCACTTTGGGAGGCCGAGGCAGGTGGATAGCTCGAGGCCAGGAGTTCGAGACCAGCCTGGCCAATATGGTGAAACCCTGTCTCTACTAAAATACAAAAAAAAAATTAGCCAGGCATGGTGGTGTACGCCTGCAATCCCAGCTGCTTGGGAGGCTGAGGCATGAGAATCATTTGAACCTGGGAGGCAGAGGTTGCAGTGAGCCAAGATCACACCACTGCACTCCAGCTTTTGTGACAGAGAAACTAGGGGAAATTAATATTAACAAAATAACTGCAACCTATTTTCACAACCATCAAAGAATCCAGGTGGTGTGGGTTAGTGCCACCTAGTTCTATTTTCCAATGACTCTGGTTAAGAAATCACAAGTAACACAGGTCCAGAATATAAAGTGCCTTGACACTCCCATGACCTCCATCCTCTCCGCCAAACTCAAACACATCTCTCTCTCTTTTTTTTTTAAGCTTTGAGTATTCCTGGATATAAACCACTAGCCTGGTTTTCTGGGAATTCTCCACAGTTACTGAAGAAAGTGTATCCCAGCTGAGTGTAGTGGCCCATCCCTGTAAGCCCAGCACTTTGGGAGGCCAAGGCAGAAGGATTCTTTGAGCCCAGGAGTTTGAGACCAGCCTGGGCAACATAGTGAGACCCCATCTCTACAAAAAATAAACAAAATCAGCCAGGCATGGTGGCTCATGCCTGTGGTCCCAGCTACTCAGGAGACTGAGGTGGGAGGATTGCTTGAGTCCGGGAGGTTGAAGCTGCAGGGAGCTATGATCGCACCACCACACTCCAGCCTGGGTGACAGAGCAAGACCTTGTCTCAAAAAAAAAAAAGTGCACCTCATCTCCCAACCTACCATATAGTCAACACAAAGCAACATTTATTTGCTTTGCTTTCCTTTCAGCTAAAGGGAAAAAAGCATATTCTTGAGAAAGAACAACTTTAAAAAGCAATTACATGGAATTCCATGGTATGATCCTTAAAGTTCTTAGCAAAGTGGCTGCATTTCTTCTAGCTTCAAGCTAATGACAAAATAAAAAGCTTTAACTGAAAGAACAGCACAATAACAGCTTAGCAGCGCACTGTTTAGCTATGTTTTATTAATTGTTTCACTTTGGAATTTGCAGAGACTGCTGCCTGGAATATGAAATGAGAAAAATACTGTTGTCAAGAAAGACAGGGAGAAAGGGAGACACAGAAAGAGATGGTAAGAAAGAGACAGAGACAGAGAGAGTACATGCTAATCCTCCCCTCTAAACCATAGATATTCTTACACTTAAGGAAATCTTCGCTGGCCCCACCCTTGCCTCTCCCTCCTACCCCACTTCCAAGTGGATTTCTTTTTACCTCAGTGACTTATGAACTTGTTCTTTTAATCACCATGCTTGAGCTCCTTTTCTGGATCACAAACTGCTTCCATTTTTTTGTTTTGTTTTTGTTTGTTTTTTGAGATGGAGTCTTACTCTGTCGCCCAGGCTGGAGTGCAGTGGTGTGATTTCAGCTCACTGCAACCTCCACCTCCCCGGTTCAAATGATTCTCATGCCCTAGCCTCCCAAGTAGCTGGGATTACAGGCATTTGTGACCACACCAGGCTAACTTTTATTTATTTATTTATTTTGAGACAGTCTCGCTCTGTCGCCCAGGCTGGAGTGCAGTGGTGCAATCTCGGCCCACTGCAAGCTCCGCCTCCCGAGTTCACACCATTCTCCTGCCTCAGCCTCCCGAGTAGCTGGGACTACAGGCACCCGCCACCATGCCCGGCTAATTTTTTGTATTTTTTAGTAGAGACGGGGTTTCACTGTGTTAGCCAGGATGGTCTCGATCTCCTGACCTTGTGATCCGCCCACCTCAGCCTCCCAAAGTGCTGGGATTACAGGCGTGAGCTACTGCGCCCGGCCTCTTTTGTATTTTTAGTAGACACGGGGTTTCACCATGTTGGCCAAGTTGGTCTTGAACTTCCGACCTCAGGTGATCCGCCCACCTCAGCCTCCCAAAGTGCTGGGATTACAGGTGTGAGCCACAGCACCAGGCCTCATTTTTGAGTCCTTCACAGTGCCTAGCGCAGTACCTTGCAAAGAAAAGGAAACTTACAGGCCAGGCACACTGGCTCATGCCTGTAATCCCAGCACTTCAGGAGGCCAAGGAGGGAGGATCACTTGAGGCCAGGAGTTCAAGACCAACCTGGGCAATGTAGCAAGACCCCGTCTCTACAAAGAATAAAGACAATTTTTAAAAAATTAGCCAGGTGTGGTGGCATATGCCTGTAGTCCCAACTACTCTGGAGGCTGAGGCTGGAGGATCGCTTGAGCCCAGGAATTGGAGGCTGCAGTGAGCTATGATGGTGCCACTGCACTCCAGCCTGGGTGAGAGTGAGACCCTGTCTCAAAACAACAACAACCACAACAAAACAAAAAACAAAGAAAGAGAACCTAAAATTATTTGTTGAAGGATGAAGAATGCACGGCTCAAGTTTATCAGTTCTCACTGGTTCCCACCTGCATTTGAAGTCACATGATCCTGCTGCCAGCAAAACGTTGTTGGGATGCCAATCCAAGCTGAGGACTGTGGAGCGAATCGGCTTTTTAATGTGCTTGCTCACCCACCTATGAGAGGGGAAAACTGTTTCAGTTTATCCACTCAACCAGCATCCCCAAATGACCTACAAATGTATGTCAGGTGAAAATACCTTAGTATGCCACACTTTTCCTTAATTTAAAAAAAAATTATAAAACAATTCAGAATATTTTTTTTTCAGAATAGACTTTTTCAGATAGGTTTCTATAAAAAAAGATTCTATAGAAAAGTAACAGAGCATTCGACGTTCTTCTGTCGGTCACCAGGCCTTCTGCCAGAGACAAGGTTTTTTGAGACCAGGTTATGATCTGAGACTGGCTAATTTTTGTATTTTTTGTAGAGATGAGATTTCTCCATGTTGCCCAGGCTGGTCTCAAACTCTGGGGCTCAAGTGATCTACCGGCCTCAGCCTCCCAAAGTGCTGGGATTACAGGCATGAGCCACTACGCCCAGCTGACAAGGTGCATTGCTAAAGGACAGAAAGGAAAAGAACCATGAACAGGCCCTTCTTCACTCCTGGCCCTGATTTTCTCAGCACAACAGCTGGTTTTCAGCAGTCCTCATTAGTAAGCATAGATATTGATTAACTCAGTTACATTTTCGTGAGATTTCGGATTACATATGACGTTAACCTCTGAGATAAAAACTGAAGTTTGAAAATACTTCAATTTTTATTATGAATATTCAGTGATTTGCTGAATTTTTGGTGAATTTGGGGTTGTAAGACAGCTTAATATCCTTCCCAAGTCTCCACGAATCTGCAAATTCTTTTTAATTTCTTTCACTGAAAAATCACAACCAAGAAATTAGAAGAACCTCATGTTGGGGATTAGCCTCTAATTCGCTAGCACCATCCAAAAAAGATGATTTATGTCTAGGACCAGTCAGTATTTTGGCTTAACTAATTCATTTCTGCCCCCAAACTGCTGTTTAAAAACCAATCACGTCTGGTTGCTCAACAGTTGGGAGACTAAATATTGAGCCAATGCCTTTCCTTCAATGCTAAATTACCTTTCTATAGAATCACTTTCTTTCTTTTTTTTTTTTTTTTGAGATGGAGTTTCGCTCTTGTTGTCCAGGCTGGAGTGCAATGGTGCGATCTCAGCTCACCGCAACCTCCACCTCCCGGGGTCAAGCAAGAATCACTTTCTTTTATTTATTTATTTATTTTTTATTTTTTTGAGACACAGTCTTACTCTGTCGCCCAGGCTAGAGTGCAGTGGCAAGATCTTAGCTCACTGCAACCTCCGCCTCCTGTGTTCAAGCAATTCTTGTGCCTCAGCCTCCCGATAGCTGGGATTATAGGCTCACGCCACCACGCCCGGCTAATTTTTGTAATTTTAGAGGAGATAAGCTTTCACCGTGTTGGCCAGGCTGGTCTCAAACTCCTGGTCTTAGGTGATCTGCCTGCCTTAGCCTCCCAAAGTGCTAGGATTACAGGCATGAGCCACCACGCCTGGCTACAGAATCACTTTCTTAGTATCCTGTCTGAAGAAGTTCATTCTGAAAAAGACAGCCAGGTGCAGAGGCTTGCAACTATACTCCCAGCACTTTGGGAGACCAAAGCAGAAGGACTGCTTGAGTACAGGAATTTGAGATCAGCCTGGGCAAGAAAAGTGAGAACCTGTCTCCACAAGTAATCAAAAAATTAGCCAGGTGTGGTGGTGCAAACCTGTAGTCCCAACTACTTGGGAGGCTGAAGTGGCAAGACTGCTGGATCCCAGGAGTTGGAGACTGCAGTGAGCCGTGTTTGTACCACTGTACTCCAGACTGGGTGACAGAGAGAAACCCTGTCTCAAAAAAAAAAATAAATAAATAAAATAAAAAACCAAAATCCCCTACAAAGTCTCTAAAAAAGGAGAAAAAGACAGTATTTTGAATTGTTTCATAATGTATATATATTTTTTGAGACAGAGTCTTGCTCTGTTGCCCAGGCTGGAGTGCAGTGGCATGGTCTCGGCTCACTGCAACCTCTACCTCCCTGGTTCAAGCGATTCTCCTGCCTCAGACCCCCAAGTAGCTGGGATTATAGGCATGCACCACCACACCTGGCTAATATTTTGTATTTTTAGTAGAGATGGGGTTTCTCCATGTTGGCCAGGATGGTTTCGAACTCTTGACTTTGTGATCCGCCTGCCTTGGCCTCGCAAAGTGCTGGGATTGCAGGCGTGAGCTACCGTGCCTGGCCTTTATAATGTAATTTTTTTAATTAAGGAAAAGATGGCAAGCAAAATAATTAGTTCATATGGCTGAATTATAAACTTCTGAGAAGTTGTTTTAAAGTACTCCTATGAAATATGAAATAATTGTTCTACAGCTGAGAAACTGCCCTAAACATACAGCTTGTTCAAAGACAATACCTTGTACCATAATAAAGTCCAATTTACCTATACTTGACACTAATTCTCAACGAATAAAAATGTAAACAATTACTGAGGTTGAAGCTTAACTTGGAAGAAAAGTTTCCTGTAGAAATTTGTAAGATTGCAAGGAGTACCAGCTGACATAAAGTTTAGCCTTGAGAGAATATTAATGAAGTTAGTTTCCTATCTCATTACAATGAAACTTCCAAATAGTTTCTAGCAGGTAACATTTTGTTAGCCTTGATTTCACATTTGAAAGAAAAATGTATGTTTCAAATTCGTAACTCATTTTTTTTTTTTTTTTTTTGAGACGGAGTTTCACTCTTGATGCCCAGGCTGGAGTGCAATGGCGTGATCTCGGCTCACCGCAACCTCTGCCTACTGGGTTCAAGAGATTCTCCTGCCTCAGCCTCCCAGGTAGCTGGGATTACAGGCATGCGCCACCACACCCTGTTAATTTTTTTGTATTTTTAGTAGAGACAGGGTTTATCCGTGTTGGTCAGGCTGGTCTCGAACTCCTGACCTCAGGTGATCCACCTGCCTCGGCCTCCCAAAGTGCTGGGGTTACAGGCATGAGCCACTGTACCCGGCCCATAACTCAATTTTACCGCAAATTCCCAATCTCTTTTTGAAGAATAAAATTTCTGAAGTTTTACTAAATTACAAAGGTAACATGATAATCCCCTTCTTTCAATTTCAGCAGAATACAAATAACAAAACAGCTACAAAGAGTCATGTGTACTCTGCTATTTTTAGTAGAAACACAAACACTGCCAGTTTAGTACTAAATGACAACTTTACGTTGAAGGATATTTACCAGTCATGCTGAACACATGCCAGATAGAAAAATAATTTTTTTTTTTTTGAGATGGAGTTTCACTTTGCCGCCCAGGCTGGAGTGCAGTGGCACGATCTTGGCTCACTGCAACCTCCGCCCCCCGAGTTCAAGTGATTCTCCTGCTTCCTCCCAAGTAGGTGGGATTACAGGTACCTGCCACTGTGCCTGGCTAATTTTTGTATTTTTAGTAGAGATGGGGTTTCACCATCTTGGCCAGGCTGGAGAATAATTGTTTCCTTATCAAAACAAACAGGAAGTAGTAGTTAAAATAAGTTTTGGCCATAAAATAAACCTGTGTTTTGACTGGGTCAGCAAGAAGTAATTTTAAAAATGTGCAATAGCTGATTAGACTTCTAAGATTCTGGTGAGTTTTGACTTCAACAGTTTAAACAAGTAAAATATTACACCAAGACACAGATTTGGTTGGCAAATAAGCTTTAAAGAAGGAACATTGACCAGGCGTGGTGGCTCACACCTGTAATCCCAGCACTTTGGGAGGCCGAGGCGGTGGATCATGAGGTCAGGAGTTCATGACCAGCCTGGCCAAGATGGTGAAACCTTGTCTCTACTAAAACTACAAAAATTAGCCGGGCACGATGGCAGGTGACTGTAATCCCAGCTACTCAGGAGGCTGAGGCAGGAGAATTGCTTGAACCAGGGGGCGGACATTGCAGTGAGCCATGATCGTGCCACTGCGCTCCATCCAGCCTGGGCAACAGAGTAAGACTCTGTCTCAAAAAAAAAAAAAAAAAAAAAAAAAGAACATTGTTATCTGTAGGAATCCTACATAGATATCCTGTGGAAAAAAAAAGAAAAAAATATTCCTCAGGGAATGGAGACTCTTTCAATGTTATTATTTGTAAATGAGAATAAGAAAACAGCAATTTGCGCAGTATAGAGTGAGAACAGTAGTAGCATCTTGCAGAAGAAACAAGTTAGGCAATCAGAACATGGACACAATAGCTCTATGTTAATATAAAAAACGTGCGATTTAACTTAACACGTACATGAGAAGGGAAAATGCTCAGACAGAATCGAGAATTTCAGAGAAAAAACCACACAACTCCGGATGAGAAAAACTGGAGTTATGGTGAGCCCTCACACAGCAGTGCAAATGTAAATTCTATAGAGAGGGATAGAAAAAATTCAGATGTCACTCACCAGTCATTTTCAGACTCAAAGTAACAAACAGAAATGAGTCGTGCTCCACTTCCCACAGCAAATTTGTTCTCTAGGGGGGACCACTTCACAAAAGTAGCTGCGCGATTAATTCTCAGGATCACCAGGGTTGGCTTCCAAACACCATCTTTCTGACTCCAGACATAGGCATTGCGGTCTGCCCCACAAGTGACAATGCGGTCGCTCTTGGGAGCCCAGTCAATACCTGCAAGTGAGACGTGGGTCATCTGCTTTGCCCAGTCAATGACAAACAACTGCGGCACAGGCAGGTGGGTGGCACTGGCATGCCAGGATGAGACGTGGTCTTGGGACCTTCCTCCCAGGCACATCCTTCCCACTATCTATGTCCTGATCACCGCCTTAAGGAAAGGCAAGGATGCTTCTCTGCAAAGCGTCTGGGACTCGGGATTGTCTATGAGGTCATGTAGAAGAGCTGTTTTATAATTACAGACTTTACAAAACTAAACGGGGCCTTCTTTCCACCCATTCACACATTTCTAAGACTTCTAAAGATCTGAAGATTCATTACTTCTTTCTTTCCTCTTTATTAGATTTTTGTGTGTGTGAAAATAACTGTATTCATTAACACACCTCATTCTATGATATTAACCAACAGTCTGCTACATGGCATTCAACTAAAACAGCATACAGGGTAAATAAAAATAATCTTTAGTGTAAAGAAGGGGAACTATATATTGTGATTCATCATATATTCTTCTGAAAGTCACTGCCAGTTGAACCATACTGAAAACCTTTTCTACATGATGCAGGTCCTGTGAAAGAATCCTTGTTTCTTTGCATCTAAACCAGGAAGATACCTAAATATGTATCTGAATGTAAGGTTTATTTTTCTTATTTGATGAGACTTTACTTATCTGGTACCTCTGTGAAGAATCCCAAAGTCAAGGTCAGTTTCTCGTATACCAAGACTCAAGGTCAGTTTCTTATATACCAAGAGCAAAATTCACCATGACTCATTTAACACTTATTGATGAGGTATTTTCTTTTCTTTTCTTTCTTTTTTTTTTTTTGAGATGGAGTTTCACTCTTGCAGCCCAGGGTGGAGTACAATGGCACGATCTCAGCTCACTGCAACCTCCGCCTCCCAGGTTCAAGCGATTCTCCTGCCTCAGCCTCCCGAGTAGCTGGGATTACAGGCGGATGCCACCATGCCCGGCTAATTTTTGTATTTTTAGTAGAGACGGGGTTTCACCATGTTGACCAGGCTGGTCTCGAACTCCTGACTTCAGGCAATCTGCCTGCCTCAGCCTCCAAAGTGCTGGGATTACAGGCATGAGCCACAGTGCCTGGCCTTGATGAGGTATTTTCTATAAATATAATTTCACATTAAAAAGTACAGAAATATTACTAATAAATATTTATTACAGATCTCTCTTTAAAAATTAATAATTAGCATTCTTGACATTTATATGGAAAAAAGACAAATATACCTCTGAGCCTCAATTACCCATAAGTCATAGTGACTGAAGAGTTAGGCCGGGCGCGGTGGCTCTTTGGGAGGCCGAGGCAGGCGGATCACGAGGTTAGGAGATCGAGACTATCCTGGCTAACACGGTGAAACCCTGTCCCTATTAAAAATGGAAAAAATTAGCCGGGCGTGGTGACAGGCGCGTGTAGTCCCAGCTACTTAGGAGGCTGAGGCAGGAGAATGGTGTGAACCCGGGAGGCGGAGCTTACAGTGAGCCGAGATCGCACCACTACACTCCAGCCTGGGTGACACAGCGAGACTGTCTCAAAAAAAAAAAAAAAAAAAAAAAGTAGTATGAAGAGTTTAGTTTATTCATTCATTTACCCACATGAAATGTCAGCTCAATTTTTTGTACCACTGAAGGGAAGAAAATATGAGGCTGTGTTCTAAGTGATGTTTATTTTATTTATTCATTACAAGATAATTTTGCTTGCTGTCCTCTTTATTAGATTTTTTTTTTTTGAGACAGGGTCTCACTTTATCACCCAGACTGGAGTGCAGTGGTGTGATCATAGCTCACTGCAGCCTCAACCTTCCAGGCTCATGAAATCCTCCTACCTCAGCCTCCTGAGTAGCTGGGACTACAGGTGCAAGCCACCATGCCTGGCTAATTTTTTGTAGAGATGGGGTTTCACCATGTTGCCCAGGCTGGTCTTGAACTCCAGGGCTCAAGTGATCTGCCTGCCTCAGCCTCCCAAAGCACTGGGATTACAGGTGTAAGCCTGATCAATATTTATTATTATTAAAAAGAAAAATCATTATCTTTTAGAGATGCAAACTGAAATATGAAACAATATAATGTCTGGGATGTGCTTCAAATTAGTACAGGAAAGGAGAAAGTGAATTGAGAAGAATAAGATTGGCTGTTACTTGATAATCGTGGAATGCAGGTGATGGGTATAAAAGGCTCATTATACTATTCCACTTTTTAAAAAATCTGTTTAAAATTTTCCATGGTAACAAAACATGTTTCTTAAAAATATTTAATACAAAAGAATAAAACCTCAGAACTCTGATATCCCTGATGTTTGCCACACTTCTTTTCTTTGTAGTATGGACTAGTTTTTTCTTCTAGAATGCTTCAGAAAATATTTTTTTCCCCTAAAATTACTATCTTTCTGAGAAAATATGTCTGATCCTTGATCTCCTGCCCCAGAGTTATATTTAGATTTTTCCAACAAGTTATTTCAGATCTAAAAAATGCCATGTGAGCAGCTAGACAGAAAACAGGCCCAAGTTCAAAGGACCCCAAAAGAGAAGTAGAGGGAAAAAAACACATAACTAAATATTTCACATTTTTGGTGATTTCTTTGGTCTTTCATCTTTGCCTTTTCTCATTTACAAGTATTTCCTTTTAAATTCTAAAATTCCAATTAATTTTTTTTTTTTTTGAGACAGAGTTTTGCTCTTATTGTCCAGGCTGGCGTGCAATGGCACAATCTCGGCTCACCGTAATCTCCGCCTCCCAGGTTCAAGCAATTCTCCTGCCTCAGCCTCCTGAGTAGCTGGGATTACAGGCATGTGCCACCACACCCAGCTAATTTTGTGTATTTTTAGTAGAAATGGGGTTTCTCCATGTTGGTCACGCTGGTCTCAAACTCCCGACCTCAGGTGATCAGCCCGCCTCAGCCTCCCAAAGGGTTGGGATTACAGGCTTGAGCCACTGCACCCAGCCTAATTTTTTATTTTTTTGGAGACAGAGTCTTGCTGTATACCCCAGGCTGGAGTGCAGTGGCGCCATCTCAGCTCACTGCAACCTCTGCCTCCCGGGTTCAAGCGATTCTCATGTCTCAGCCTCCCGAGTAGCTGGGATTACAGGTGCTTGCCACCACGCCTGGCTAATTTTTGTATTTTTAGTAGAGACAGGGTTTCACCATGTTGGCCAGGTTGGTCTCAAACTCCCGACCTCAGGTGATCCACCCACCTCAGCCTCCTAAAGTGTTGGGATTACAGGTGTGAGCCACCGCACCCGGCCTAAAATTCCAATTTAAAATATGAGTATTCTTATTCTTAGGCTATGAGGCCATTGGCAAAGGAACTTAAGAAAATAGGCCAAACCTAATAGAAATAAGGTTGTGGGAAAGGAACAGCAACAAAAATAGAAACGCTGTCTTTGGTGCTGCTTTGGAAATATACTCAGCTACTGGTGCTCAAGAGCATTATTTACAAATCACTGGTCAAAGCAAGGGTGGTCATGAGTTATTGCTGAAGAATGCAGGACAACTTCTGTAAAGGATGTAGAATAGCAAAACATGCTAAGTTCTCTCATTTGGGTAAGGATATCTCTAAGCTTATCAGTATTTTAGGTGATTAGAGGTAAAATTGCAGAGTCCAACTAAAAGAATAAAAAATCAGCCTGGGCGACATGGTGAAATCTATCTTTACAAAAAAATTAGCCGGGTGTGCTGGCGCACACCTTTAGTACCAGCTCCTGGGGAGGCTGAGATGGGAGGATCACTTGAGCCCAAGAGGTTGAGGCTGTAGTGAGCCATGATCCTTCTAGCCTGGGTGACTGGGCAACAGAGCAAGACCCTGTCTAAAAGAAAAAAAAGGGTCACACCTGTAATCCCAACACTTTGGGAGGCCAAGGCAGGCAGATCACTTGATGTCAGGAGCTCGAGACCAGCCTGTCCAATGTGGTGAAATCCCACATCTACTAAAAATACAAAAATTAGCTGGGCATTGTGGCAGGCACCTGTAATCCCAGCAACTCGGGAGGCTGAGGCGGGAGAATTGCTTGAACCTGGAAGGCAGAGGCTGCAGTCAGCCAAGACTGTACCACTCCATTCCAGCCTAGACGACAGAATGACACTCCATCTCAAAACAAACAAACAAACAAAAACAGAAAAAAGACAAAAACTCAATGAAAAAATGATCAGGATTTATGAACAGGACAGTCACAAGGAAGAAAAACTCTCATGGCTAATACACGTCTGAAAGTATCTCAACTTTTCCATGAATCAGGAAAATACAACTTACAGAAGCAATGGATGAACCTTTCATGCATTCTTCAGTCTTCCCATCTCAAGTATGTGGCGGGGTGTGGGAAAACGAGCACTCTCATACAGGACAGGTGGGAATGATGGCAATCTGATGAGGCCTGGCAACACTGCAGATATGCATACCCTGTGGTATTAACACATCTACCATCTACAAACATTCACACATACGTACAGAAATCAAGGGATGCCTATTCAGCACTTTCATGTAATATGGAAAAATTGAAACAACCTAAATGTTCTTCAGTGGAGGAAGGAGTAAATAAATGAGGTATAAAATGCTAAAGAGTGGTTAAAAGGAATAAACTTGATCTAGACAGCAACATAGATGGATCTCAGAAACAATCATGAATGCAAAAGCAGGCTGCCGGAGATGCATAGTATCATGCCATTTATGTAGCTTCAAAAAAATACTAGTCAATAGTCCTAAAGATTGTTTTCTCTTTTTTCTTTTTTTTGAGATGAGGGTCTTGCTGTGTCACCCAGGCTGGAGTGCAGTGGTGTGATCACAGCTCACTGCAGCCTTGATCTTGTCTCAAGTGGTCCTCCCACTTCAGCCTCACAAGTAGCTGGGACCACAGGTGCATGCCACCACACCGTGCTAATGGGGGGTCTCATTTTGTTGCCCAGGCTAGTCTTGGATTCCTGGGTTCAAGCGATCCTCCCGCCTCAGCCTCCCAAAGTGCTGGGATTACACGTGTAAGCCACTGTGCTTGGCCTAAGCTTGTTTATGAATATGTATGTATGTAAATGTATTAAAAAAGGACTGGAATGGTGTCATAGCAAATTATAGTCTGCCTTCCGGGGGAGAGGAATAGGACTGCTGGTGAGAGGTGACTTTACCATCATCAAGAATAATATTCCTTATTATTACATCCTTTTTCCTTAAGTTTCCTGATACAGGAAAAGAAATTACTTCCTGGCACAGGGAAAAAGTTGGTAATTCTGGTGGCGATTATCTGATATGGGTGTTTATTATATTACTTTGTTCTTTTCAATATTCTGGAAAGTCTTCCTTACCCTAAAAACACAAAGGAAACTTTTGGAAGACACTTGGAAATAGTTTGGCGCACGTTTTCGTGTTGTCTACATTTTCATGTTATCTAGCTTTCAATTTCACGTCTCATCTCCTAATTTTAGCTCTTTAGTCCTCAGGGTAGGTTCAGTGCTTTCCATAGCAACGGTAGAGTGCTGGGTACCAGCTGGGGCCACAAGAAGCACTTAACAACTGAGATCATTATAGTATTTTCTCTAAAATTTTAAGGAAATTCAGTAAGTGCTGCATGACTTTAAATATTACGGGCCGGGTGCGGTAGCTCACTCCTGTAATCCCAGCACATTGGGAGGCCGAGGCAGGCGGATCACGAGGTCAGGGGTTCGAGACCAGCTTGACCAACATGGTGAAACCTATCTCTACTAAAAATAAAAAAATTAGCCAGGCATAGTGGCGCGCGCCTGTAATCCCAGCTACTCAGGAAGCTGAGGCAGGAAAATTACTTGAACCCGGGAGGTGGAGGTTGCAGTGAGCCGAGATTGCGCCATTGCACTCCAGCCTGGGCGAAAGAGTGATACTCCTTCTCAAAAAAAAAAAAAAAAAAAAAAAAAAATTATGGCCACCTGGGTTTATTAGGCTCTTTATCTAAAAGGAAGAGTGCCTGATTTGGAAATATCACACTAAGCTCATGGCTATCTTCCTTTACCTGTGATGTGTCCATTGTGCTCCTTGAGTTCATGAGCTTTCACCCACTGGCTCCCGTTCTTCTTATAGATGTGCACTTCGTGATTATTGGGACTGAGGGCAATCTCTGGAGACACAAGTCAAACAACAGTTAACACCTGAACTTGCAATTGTCACCAAAAAGGGGACATGTCACAGTTGTTTTAAAAGCAGACTATAGTAAGGAGAAGAAAAACTTTTGAAAAAGTAGTTCCCAAATTCACCTCTGAATAATTCCATTTTTTTTTAACCTTTACTTGGACCCTGTATTTTATAATGCTTTACAGGAAAACTAAGATTAAAATTCATTTTCCCAGAGACACGTACAACTGTCAATTAATGATTCTAACCAGCGAAAAATAAACAATGTTAGTATACTTAGCTAAAATAACTTTAGATCAGGGTAAAAATGTTTGACAGTTTCATTCATCTGTGCAATATTATTAGAGCTAAATCTAAATTTCTGTTGGTCTTTTTGAAACACTGAAAATAGGTTATGGACTTCCATTACTGCTATCATGGACCCAGGCTGGAACCACTAGTTTATATTAAAAAAATTGATTCTGCTGATAAACTATATTGAAATTCTCCTTTACAATAAAGCCAATATAAATCACAATACTTTGTTTTCAAGAGTAATTTCCTGAACTAATCCAAAATATAATACACAAAATGGACTTTTTAAAAACTCATACAGGTTGAGCATCCCTAATCTGAAAAGCTGAAATCTGACATGCTCCCAAATCCAAAACTTTTTGAGTATCAACATGACACTCAAAAGGTCATGCTCAAACGCAATGCTCTCTGGAACATTTTGGATTTCAGATTTTCATTTTTTTCTTTTTTGAGATAGAGTTTTGCTCTCGTTGCCCAGGCTGGAGTGCAATGGCGCGATCTTGGTTTACTGCAACCTCCGCCTCCCAGGTTCAAGCGATTCTCCTGCCTTAGCCTCAGAAGTAGCTGGGATTACAGGCATGCGCCACCACGCCCAGCTAATTTTGTATTTTTAGTAGAGACAGGGTTTCTCCATGTTGGTCAGGCTGGTTTCAAACTCCCGACCTCAGGTAATCTGCCTGCCTTGGCCTCCCAAGGTGCTGGGATTACCAGCATGAGCCACCGGGCTCAGCTGGATTTCAAATTTTCAGTGCTCAAATCGTATATATTATGCAAATATCCCCCAAATCGTAAGTCCAGAAAATTCTGGTCCCAGGCATTTCAGATAAGGGATACTAGACCTGTATTCATGTATCTTTTTTTACCCCTTCCAGTTCATCTGTTGTTTTTTTTTTTATTGAATTTAATTTTTATTTTTAGTAGAGACAGGGTCTCACTATGTTGCCTAGGCTGGTCTTGAACTCCTGGCCTCAAGCAATTCTCCTGCCTTGGCCTCCCAAAGCACTAGGATTACAGGCATGAGCCACGATGCCCAGCCCCTCTTTCTTTTTATTGGTTTCTTAAAATTAAAATTAGGATCTATGGGCCAGGCGTGGTGGCTCACGCCTGTAATCCCAGCACTTTGGGAGGTTGAGGCAGGCAGATCACCTGTGATCAGGAGTTCAAGACCAGCCTGGCCAACACGGGGAAACCCCGTCTCTGCTAAAAATATAAAAATTAGCCAGGCCTGGTGGCACGCGCCTGTAGTCCCAGCTACTTGGGAGGCTGAGGCAGGAGAATCGCTTGATCGTAGGAGGCAGAGGCTGCATTTTGGGCTGAGATCACGTCACTGCACTCCAGCCTGGGTGACAGAGTGAGACCCTGTCTCAAAAAAAAAAAAAAAAAAAAAATTAAGACCTATGATCCAAACTTTAGGCCAGTCATTAATAGTCCCCACCTACACTCACTATCCTACCCTCCTTAGGAAAGCTACATCTATCTGCTTTACAGATAAAACTGTGGAACTAGGTAAATATCTAGCTATAAAATCCTAAGGACTTAAGAGTGCTTTCTGGTAAATAGTTATATATTTCTCTAACTTTCTCACATGTATATAGAGATTTCAAAAGCCAAGTCCAAATTTAAACCTGGAAAATGTTATAAATTTCAAATTACAATGTCACAAAAAATGTTGACTTAATATGCTGAATTTATCAAGTAGTTTAAATGAGGACAATGATAGCTTGCATCTGTATTAAAAATAATTGGAAATACTCCAAAAGCCTATTATTAGATGGGAAAGTGGAAACAGAAGATATAGGAAAGTTGGCTATGAAGCTCTGCGAGATGATCACAAAACACATGCTCTAAATTCACTGTCCTGCTAGGTTATACATTTTCAACTACCCAATACAGAGGCTTTTTTTCTTTCTTTTTTGAGACTGAGTCTCACTCTGTTGCCGAGGCTAGAGTGCGGTGGCACAATCTCGGCTCACTGCAAGCTCCGCCTCCCAGGTTCACGCCATTCTCCTGCCTCAGCCTCCCGAGTAACTGGGACTACAGGCGCTCGCCACCACACCCGGCTAATTTTTTGTATTTTTAATAGAGATGGAGTTTCACTGTGTTAGCCAGGATGGTCTTGATCTCCTGACCTCGTGATCTGCCTGCCTTGGCCTCCCAAAGTGCTGGGATTACAGGTATGAGCCACCACGCCCAGCCCTGAAATGCTTTAAAAAGATGGTGAATCTACAGATTCAAAGTAATCTGTCAAAATCTCAGCTGACGTCTTAAAAGAAATTAACAAACTGATCCTAAAATTCATATGGAAATGCAAGCGACACAATAACCAAAATAATCTTGAAAAGAACAAAGTTGGAACTTACACTTCTTGATTTCAAAACTTACCACCAAGCTATAGTAATCAAGACAGACTGGTCCTGAAATTAGGATAAACATAAAGAACAATGGAATAGAATTGAGAGTCCAGAAATAAACTCTCATCTTTACAGTCAGTTGATTTTCAAAAAAGGGGCCAAGGCAATAAAACAGAGAGGATAGTTTTCAACAAAAGGTGCAGGAAAAACTCGATTATCTTGGCCGGTGTGATGGCCCACTAAGTATATCCCAGCACTTCGGGAGGTCAAGGCAGGTGGATTGCTGGAGGCCAGGAGTTCGAGGCCAGTCTGGGTGACATAGTGCATCCCTGTCTCTACTGAAAATACAAAAATTAGCCAGGTGTGGGCCGGGCGCAGTGGCTTACACCTGTAATCCCAGCACTTTGGGAGGCCAAGGCAGGCAGATCACGAGGTCAGGAGATTGAGACCATCCTGGCTAACAGGTGAAACCCTGTCTCTACTAAAAATACAAAAAAAATTAGCCGAGCACGGTGGCTGGTGCCTGTAGTCCCAGCTACTCGGGAGGCTGAGGCAGGAGAATGGTGTGAACCCCGGAGGCGGAGCTTGCAGTGGGCCAGGATTGCGCCACTGCACTCCAGCCTGGGCGACAGAGCGAGACTGCGTCTCAAAAAAAAAAATATTAGCCAGGTGTGGTGGCGCATGCATGTAATCACAGCTTCTTGGGAGGCTCAGACATGATAATCACTTGAACCTGGGAGGCGGAGGTTGCAGTAAGCCGAGATTGCACCACTGCACTCCAGCTTGGATGACAGAGCAAGACTCTGTCTCAATAAATAAATGAATAAATAAACACAGAAAAAAAGAAGAAAAAAACGAAAACTGGATATCTACATACAAAAGGAACCCTATCTTACAGGATACACAAAAATTAACTCAAAATGGACCAAAGTCCTACATAAAAGGACTAAAGCTTTAAGACTCTTAGAAGGAAACACAGGCATAGGCACACATTGTTGTGATCCTGGATTATGCAATGGTTTCTTTGATACAACAGCAGAAGTACAAGCAACAAAAGAAAAATAAGCGAAATTGGACTTTTTCTCCCCAATCCTGCTCTTTCTGTATTTTTATTATTTAATTATTATTGTTATTATTTTTTTTTTTGAGAAAGAGAGTCTTGCCCTGTCACCCAGGCTGGAGTACAGTGGCACAATCTCAGATCACTGCAACCTCTGCCTCCCGGGTTCAAGCGATTTTCCTGCCACAGCCTCCTGAGTAGCTGGGATTACAGGCAGGTACCACCGCACCTGGTTAATTTTATTTATTTTTAGTAGAGATGGGGTTTCACCATGTTGGCCAGGCTGATCTCGAACTCCTGACCTCAAATGATCTGCCCACCTCGGTCTCCCAAAGTGCTGGGATTACAGACATGAGCCTCCATGCTCAGCCTTGTGACAAAGCGAGACTCTGTCTCAAAAAAAAAAAAATACATATATATGTGTGTGTGTGTGTGTGTGTGTACACACACACACAGTTTTTCTATTTTTTTTCGTAGAGACAGGGTTTCCCCATGTTGCTCAGGTTGGTCTTGAACTCTTGAGCTCAAGATATTTGCCTGCCTTGGCCTCCCAAAGTGCTGGGATTACAGGTAGGAGCCACTGCACCCAGCCTCATCTTGTTATATTATCTGTCACTTTGCTTGCTGAACTGTGCCTACTTCTAAGTGCATTCTCCATCCCTTTCTAGTTTGCTGGAGCTAGAAAACTAGAAACTCAAGCTGACTATGAATAACATAGTAAATACTAGTTAATAATGCTCTGAGTAGCTCAGGAGCAAACCACTTGTCTCTGAAACAGCTTATTCTAGGTCCTAGTGCTCTGACTAAATGTGAACTTGGTATATAACCTCTGCAAAGCCCTTCCTTCACTCTGGGCCTCAGTTTATCTATCTGTAAACCAAAGGACTGACTTAGTTCCCTTCTGAATGTATATAATAGATGTATGTTCTTTGCACATGTGATACTGAGATATGTGAGCCCTAAATGTGTCTAAAGATGAAATGTACCAAAGGTAACAAAATACAAAAGCAAAGTTAATAAAATACTTACGAGTACGATCCCTGTTCCAGGCATGACAGGTGATTGGCTCTAGTAAAAACTGATGCAGTGACATTATTCTTAGTGTTTTCAAAGGAGAGAAAGCTGCAATGAACAACAACAAAAAGCATTTTGTACAATAGGGAAAAGGCAAGTAACCAATGTTTAAGTTGCCTGAGGATCTTAAGATGTTCGGAAATAAATAAAACATTGTCCTCCCATTAAAAAATAATCTGGCCAGGCACGGTGGCTCACGCTTGTAATCCTAGCACTTTGGGAGGCCAAGGCAGGTGGATCACGAGGTCAGGAGTTCAAGACCAGCCTGGCCAACCTGGTGAAACCCAGTTTCTACTAAAAATACAAAAATTAGCTGGGCGTGGTGGCACACGCCTCTAGTTCCAGCTACTCGGGAGGCTGAGGCAGGAGAATTGCTTGCATCCAGGAGGCAGAGGTTGCAGTGAGCCAAGATCATGCCATTGCACTCCAGCCTGGGCGACAGAGCGAGACTCTGTCTCAAAAAAAAAAAAAAAAAAAAAAAAGGGCCGGGCATGGTGGTCACACCTCTAATCCCAGCACTTTCTTTGGGAGGCCAAGGCAGGCAGGTCACAAGGTCAGGCGATCCAGACCATCCTGGCTAACACGGTGAAACCCCATCTCTACTAAAAATACAAAAAATTAGCCGGGCGTGGTAGCGGGCGCCTGTAGTCCCAGCTACTTGGGAGGCCGAGACAGGAGAATGGCGAACCTGGGAGGTGGAGCTTGCAGTGAGCCGACATCGCGCCACTGCACTCCAGCCTGGGCGACACCGTGAGACTCTGTCTCAAAAAAAAAAAAAAAAAATCTATCTCATTGTCAAAACTTAACCATCTGAATAAATCTAGCATTGTAACAACTAATGTGGAATTTATTCTGTTCAGGGTCGTCAATGGACTCTTAAACCATGGGTACAGGATATTCCTAGTCTCAAATTATCATCCCACAGATTGCTTACTAACTACAAAGAGAAAAAGATGCCTTTACATTGAAGAAATCTGGCAATCACCACGTTATAAATAGTGGATCAATCTAACTGGATGGGCCTCCTGATGGCAGTCCACATGAAGTACACATCATCACTTATAAATAGTGACTTAACGTACCATCCAAACCAGAACACTTCTGAGAGCAAAAATAAATAATAATTATGCCAACACAACAGGTCACAGGGCTATCCTGGAGAAACCTGGGAATATGGTCAACCTACCAATGAAGTCTCTATGCCAAACATATTTACTCTAAATCCAATCAAGATTCAGATCTAATTTTCAGTTTACAAGAAATAAAGGGTAAAGGAACTAGTCAAGCAACACAAGGAGGAAATAAACAGTTAAAGCCAGGGTGTGTGCCATTCTATAGAACTGGCCTGGACCATTCCAAAAAGGCAATATGGAGGCAGGATGAGAACTGTTCTAGAGAGCTATGAAGACCAAATTTGATAAGTGAAAGTTGATTATAATATAATTTCTTTTTTTTGAGACAGAGTCTCACTCTGTTGCCCAGACTGGAGTACAGTGGCACCATCTCAGCTCACTGCAACCTCCACTTCCTGGACTCAGGTGATCCTCCTGCCTCAGCCTCCTGAGTAGCTGGGATTACAAGTGTGAACCACCAGGCCCAGCTAATTTTTGTATTTTTAGTAGAGATGGACTTTCACCATGTTGGCCAGGCTGGTCTTGAACACCTGGCCTCAAGTGACCCGCCCTCCTCAGCCTCCCAAAGTGCTGAGATTACAGGTGTGAGCCACCGTGCCTGGCCCATAATCCACATTTTAAAAAATGGGCAGAAAAGATGTATTTTGTATAACAGGGAAAATTACAATTTAAACTAGATATTACATATGGAATTATTTTCATTTTCTTAGGTGTGATAACGGTATTGCCATTAGATAGGAGAATGTCCTAGCTCTTAGGAGACAAAGATAATGATGAAGTGTTCAGGGATGAAGTATCATGATGTCTTCTGTAACTTCTTTTCTTTTTTTGGGTGGGGGGCAGGGGAGATAGGGTCTTGCTCTCTCGCCCAGGTTTGGAGGGCAGTGGTGCAATCTATGCTCACTGCAGCCTCCGTCTTCTGGCCTCAAGTGATCCTCCCACCTCAGCCTCCTGAGTAGCTGTGGCTACAAGCATGCACCACCAAGCCCAGGTAATTTTTGTAGAGATGGGGTTTCACCATGTTGCCCAGGCTGCTCTGACTGGGCTCAAGTGATCCACCTGCCTCAGCCTCCCAAAGTGCTGGGATTACAGGCATGAGTCACCGTGCCCAGCCACTGTAACTTATTTTCAATAGTTCAGGACAGAAAATATATAGAATGTGAATGTGGCAAAATGCTAACTGGTGAATCTAGGCAAAGAGTATGTAGGCGTTTGTGATAATACTTTTTAAACTTTTAATTGTAACTAAATGAAAAGCAGGAATCTGAAAAACATTAAATTAAAAATTCTCTATTTTATAGGTACCCAAATCTAGATACACTTGAAGAAGCAACCATTAACTGAAATGGGAACATTTTTCAAAAAGCAGCCAGCCTTCCTCTACCCCCAACTTTATCATTTCCAGGAGGCACCCTCACAATAAACTCAAGTTTCAACACACGTAAGTATGTGTCATGTTAACCTTGGGTGGAGGCTGAAATGTGAGATATGAATTCTGATGCAAGCAGGAAATGAATGGAAGGGCCACTAGAAGGTTGTAAAGTGAACAATGAAAGTTCAGCTGACAAAGCAGAAATCAGTCTCAGAAAGCAGAAGCAGCACCTCTGCTAATTGTAAAGGAACCCAGGCCAGGCATGGTGGCTCAAGCCTGTAATCCCAGCAGTTTGGGAGGCCGAGGTGGGCGGATCACCTGAGGTCGGGAGTTCGAGACCAGCCTGGCCAACATGGCGAAACCCTATCTCTACTAAAAATACAAAAATCAGACAGGCATGGTGGCAGGCACCTGTAATTCCAGCTACTCAGGAGGCTGAGGCACAAGAATCTCTTGAACATGGGAGGCGGAGGTTGCAGTGAGCCAAGATGGTGCCAGTGCACTGCAGCCTAGGTGACAGAGTGAGACTCTGTATCAAAACAAAACAAACAAACAAACAAAAAGGGGGGGGAACCCAAAGGTAAGTGCAACTTTAAATAAAAAACATCTGATACCTTGAACTGGCAGAGAAATGCTAGCATTTCATATTCTATTCTAAGAGTGAAGATAGTTAAGTCATTACTTTTTTCTTTTATACAGTCGAGAAAGCAAACTACAACTAACAAAGAAAAAGTTTAGGAATTGGCAATTTAAAAAAATTTTAAATGCATTCAAACGAGAATGTTTAATTTGTTTTTTTTTTTACAAGAACTTCCAGATGCTCACTGCATGCTTCTCTCTTTATCTCTGATATCAGATGCTCACTCCAAATTGTTCCATCACAACAGATTTTAGTAACAGCTACTCAAAATAACATGCTGTTATAACTCCTTAATTAAAAGCGCTTTAGTTCAAAAGCCACATTTGATAAGCTTATTTGTTAACTAAAAATAAAATCGGTCTGCAAATCAGAAATTTGATGTGAATATCTACGTGCCATAAAAGTACATGGTTCATGTCCAGTTGAAAAGTACAGCTGCAGACAAAAGGCTTTCTCATGTTCAACTCAGTGTTTTATAAGCAATGTAGCAAAGACTTCAAAAGAGGTGGCCATTTACACAACAGTGTAATTACTTCTAAAATTGCATTTCTAATTTTGCCATATCATTCAGGTTCCATATTTGGACATACACTTAAGACCTGTACTTCTTTTATAATCAGGTGGCTATTTTAAGTCTGCAGACCAAGACAACACTCATGTTTGTCAAATTTAGAATGCACCTAGCAAACACCGCTTGCATTCATGAAACCCAGTGAATGCAGAAGAAATTCCTAATAGCTTGAATTATGTACCAAGAAAGGGCACCTTCTGTCATAGGGTGATAATTATAATTTCTAAACTATGGTTAATGTTTAAGTGAAATCTGAAAAGCTTTGTCTTAATAGAGCTAGAGAGGGAGAAAAGGGGACAAATAAAAATGCCAGGAACTCCTCATCCCTTTTCTTTCTTTTCTTTCTTTTTTTTTTTGAGACGGAGTCTCGCTCTGTCGCCCAGGCTGGAGTACAGCGGCACGATCTCGGCTCACTGCAAACTCTGCCTCCCAAGTTCACGCCATTCTCCTGCCTCAGCCTCCCGAGTAGCTGGGACTACAGGGGCCCGCCACCACGCCCAGCCAATTTTTTTGTATTTTTAGTAGAGATGGGGTTTCACCGTGTTAGCCAGGATGGTCTCGATATCCTGACCTCGTGATCCGCCTGCCTCGGCCTCCCAAAGTGCTGGGATTACAGGCGTGAGCCACCGCGCCCTGCCCCTCATCCCTTTTCTTTTCCTCCCTCCCTCCCCCCTCATCCCTTTTCTCTCTCTCTGAGTTTTTTTCTCAGACAAGGTCTTGCTCTGTCACCCAGGCTGGACTGCAGTGGTGTGATCTCAGTTCACTGCAACCTCGGCTTCCCAGGGTCAAGCCATCCTCCCACTTTAGCCTCCTGAGTAGCTGGGACCACAGGCATGCATCACTATGCCCTGCTAATTTTTTAATTTTTTGTAAAGACAGGGGTCTCCCTATGTTGTCCAGGCTGGTCTCAAACTCCTGGGCTCAAGTGATCTGCCCACTTCAGCCTCCCAAAGTGTTAAGATTGCAAGCATGAGCCACCGTGCCCGGCCCCCACCCCTTTTCTTTATCTATCACTGAGTACAGAGTCATTCTGATGTATGGCTAGCCATGGGCTCTGAAGCCGAGGCTGGGTTTGAACCCTGGCTTTTGACACACACTAGCTATGAAACCCTGGGCAAGTCACTTGATATCTCTAAATCTCATTTTTTTCTTCTGTAAAGTGGATATACCACTGAGATCACAAGGAGAATTAAATGAGACATGTGAAAGCAAGTAGTACAGAGCCTAGCCTGAAATACATGCCAGCAGGTTCCCTTTCTCCCTTTGACCCAAGGCTTTTCTATTTTTTAAATGGAGTTTTGCTCTTGTTGCCTAGGCTGGAGTGAAATGGTGCGATCTCAGCTCACCGCAACCTCCGTCTCCCGGGTTCAAGCGATTCTCCAGCCTCAGCCTCCCGAGTAGCTGGGATTACAGGCACATGCCACCATGCCTGGCTAATTTTGTATTTTTAGTAGAGACGGGGTTTCTCCATGTTGGTCAGGCTGGTCTCAAACTCCTGACCTTGGTGATCCACCCACCTCAGCCTCTCAAAGTGTTGGGATTACAGGCGTGAGCCACTGCACCTGGCCAACCCAAGGCTTTTAAACCAACCATAGAACCCACCAGTTAGTTTCCTCTGAGCTTGGAAACGTTGACATATGCTATAAATTCTTGGCCCTACTCCTTTGGAGCTTGAAAATGCCCACACAAGTGGGCATTTCTGTCCCCTGTTTAGGGTCAGTTTTCAAGACCGTGATTCACCTAGTTCCTAATCACTCTCATTAGCCAATCTAGCAACATCAAGTACTCCAACAAGGTCACCACACCCTCCTCAACATTCAGACAGGCTCCAGTCCAGGCACCAGCCTCACCAGCAGACCATTTTAAACTTCTTTATATAGGATTTGTTTCAGCATTGGATGAGACAACTAGATCAAAGTATCACCACTCCGCGTCCAAAATAGGAGTTTTCCGAAATGGTCCCTTCCTTTAACTGTGATTAACAGATGAACTCCAGAAGATCTCTGAATACTTTGTGGGAGAAAATAGCCATATAAGCTGGGTGTGGTATCTCACACCCAAAATCCCAGCACTTTGGGAGGTCGAGGTGGGAGGATAGCTTGAGCTTAGGAGCTCCAGACCAGCTTGGGCCACATATGGAGACCCTGTCTTTACAAAAAATACAAAAAAAAAAAAATTAGCCAGGCGCAGTGGCTCATGCCTGTAGTCACAGCTACTCGGGAGGCTGAGGCAGGAGAATCGCTTGAACCCAGGAGGTAGAGGTTGCAGTGAGCCGAGATCACACCACTGCACTCCAGCCTGGGTGACAGAGTGAGACTCTATCTCCAAAAATAAGTAAATAAAAATAAATGAAAATTAGCCCAGTGTGGTGGCACATGCCTGTAGTCCCAGCTACTCAGGAGGCTGAGGTGGGAGGATGTTAAGCCCAGGAGGTCGAGGCTGCAGGAAAAAAAAAAAAAAAAAAAGGAAGACAACAACTACAGTTACCCACTCCCTAACAGGACAAAAACACCTTCCTGACTGATGCCCCTCCTCTGTTTTTAGATACCTGAAAACCCAGGCCCTATGTGAAAGCACAAGACTAGATAAAATTGAGGAGAGAGGGCAGAAGTAAGATAATCTCGGCAATTTAAGCTACGAGTTGACATAGACAGAAGGTTCCAAAGCTGCAGGAGAACAGATGGCTTTATAATCAAAGATTCTAAGCTATAACTGATTAAGTGCCTATCATGTTCCCAGCAGTGTTGTAAATACCGGGATGGGGCCAGAAACATAAATAAGGCTGACACCATTCTGGTCTTCAAGTCTGGAGGGTTGGTGTTTGGGGAGAGTGGAGGAGGTAGAAAAGGAAAGGAAGACGGATATGCATAGAATGCCCAGAAGCAGTAATAATAGTTAATATTTATTGATCACCTACTCTCGGCCAGGAACTATTCTAAGCAATTTATGCAAATAAGCTCACTTGATTCTTAGCAAAACGGTAAGAATCTTTTTATTGCAGATGAGGAAACAGGCGCAGAGAAGCATCTTCCCAGGATCACTCAACAAAGTGGTGGTGTCAGGACTGGCATAAAAGATTCCACTAAATGAATAAGAGCGCCGAGAAGGGTGCAATTTTGACTTGGGGGAAGGCGGTACTCATGCAGGGAAATCTTAAAAGAACTCGGGAGAAGGTTTTTCTCGAGATCGAGAAGGTTCCCCAATAACCGAAGGATTGAGGGCTGCCCTAGAGAGCAGGCAAACATCCTATGGGCGCCTACTGTATGCAGGGATCTACTCTAGACACTAAAGAGATGAATAGTCCCGCGGGTCGCTCGATTACGGGAGATCCTCCTACTTGACACAATTTTAGAGACGGTGACAAATGCCCCCAGCAGAGGTGCAAGTAGGACCCTGGGGGCGCAGAAGGGGCCGTTAATTCGGGCATCGGAGGCGGCTAGGAGCTCGAACATCCTGAGAAAAGCTGCAGGGGATCCACGGAGAAAGGGGATCCCCGCCCCCTCAGGAGGCCCCGGCAGGGAGACCCGGCCGCGCCTCAGCCTCGGGGCCCCGCGGCCTAAGCCCCCGTCTCACTGCCCCCGCGGCAAGTCCGGCGCCAGGCCTGGACAAGAGAGGCCGACAGGGTGAGACGCTCGCCCCTGCTGGCCGTTACCTGGGATCGGGGGAGTCCGGACGGGCTCGGAGCGGAGGATTCGCGGACTCTGGGCAGTCGACGCGAACAGGCTCCGGCGGGCGCGGGCGGAGGACGGAAGCCCAGAGGGAGCGGCTGACAGATCACGGAAGTGGACACGGCGCCTGCGCGTTGCGGCCGCGCGGACGGTCGGCTCATGCGCACAGCTCGGGCGCGCAGTCCGGGGTTAGGCAGGCTGCAGTGGAGGAGGGTACGCTATTCCATCGGCGTGGTACTGTCGGCGGCCCTTCAGAGGAGATGCTGCCCCACGGAACGCCTGGCAAGTGCTGGCGAAGCGGCATGGGCGTCCCACTCCGTTCCTCAACCAATTTCCTCACAATCGCGAGCCGAAGTGTGGCGCTTTGGCAGTTTCGCAAGGTCTTTTGTCAGGAGATGAGTGACTGAGGATTGGGGGTCTTTGGAGCTCTTGGACCTGAAGAACGATTAAGTTTTTCTCCCTTCAGAGAGCCAAGGTCAGAGCCAGTCTACCTCAGCGCTGCTCCCTGCAGGGAGCCTCCGCCCCCGCCGTGCTCCCTCTGTGGAAAGCCCCTGAAGCCCCCCAGGAACTTTCTCGACCCTTCCTGGGGCAGAATCCCCTGCTCCCAAGCAGTTCCCTGCTCCCAAGATGGCGCCGCAGGGAAAAAAGGGTTGGGGGAACTTGGCAAGGCCCCCAATTCACAGAGGACAGAGCCTGCTCCGCAGATGCAGCCTCCAAGAAATGCCCTGATCCCCACCTGCAACCAGGCTGCTGCCCTTGAACCCTAGAAATTCTGGAGCAGCCCCAGCCCCCACAGATGGGGCTAATCGAGAGCTTTTCTTTTTTCTTTCTTTTTCTTTTTTTTTAGACAGGTTCTCGACCTGTAGCCCAGGCTGGAGTGCAGTGGCGCGATCATAGCTCACTGCAGCCTGGAACCCCTGGGCTCAAGCGATCCTCCCGCCTCAGCCCCCCGTGGAGCTGGGACTACAAGTGCACACCACCACGCCTGGCTAATTTTTATTTTTTGGTAGAGACAGGGTCTTGCTGTGTTGCTTAGGCTGGTCTTGAACTCCTGGGCTCAAGCGATCGTCCCTCTTTGGCCTCTCAAAGCCCTCAGATTACAGGTGTGAGCCACTGTGCCTGGCTAATTTTTATATTTTTTGTAAAGATGAGGTTTTCCTATGTTGTCCAGGCTGGTCTTGAACCCCTGGGCTCAAGCAGTCCTCTAGCCTCTGCTTCCCAAAGCGATGTGAGCCCCCCCCGCCGCCCCGCGCCATGCCAGACCAACCAAGGGCTTGTCTCCTTCCCTTTGGTATTGTAAGGTGAGGTTTACGTAGGTATACTTGTCAAACTCTCAATTTCAGACCCGCTGTGATCTTTTTGAGACGGAGCCTTTCTCTGTCGCCCAAGCTGGAGTGCAGTGGCGCGATCTCGGCTCACTGTAACCTCCGCCTCCCGGGTTCAAGCGATTCTCCTGCCTCAGCCTCCCGAGTAGCTGGGACTACAGCTGCGCGCCACCATGCCCGGCTAATTTTTGTATTTTTAGTACAGACGGGGTTTTGCAATGTTGGCGACGCTGGTGTCGAACTCCTGACTTCAGGTGATCCCGCCTGCCTCAGCCTCCCAAAGTGCTAGGGTTACAGGCGTGAGCCACCATGCCCTGCCAGACCCGCTATGTTCTTTGGAGTTAGTGCAGAGTTCCCCAACTCCTTGGCTGCTGACGGGTGTTGGTCTGTTGCCTGTTAGGAACCCATTGGCACATGAGGTGAGCAGGGCGAGCCAACGAAGTGTCATCTGTATTTACAACCGCTCCCCATCTCTGGCATTACGGCCTGAGCTCTGCCTCCTGTCGAATCAGTGGGGGCATTAGAGTCTCATAGGAAAGTGAACCCTATTGTGAACTGCATATGCGAGGGATCTAGGTTGCATGCTCATTATGAGAATCTAATGCCTGATGATCTAAAACCACCCCACCCCTCTCCCCTAGCCCCTGCCCCCTTTTCCGTGGAAAAATTGTCCTCCATGAAACCGGTCACTGGTGCCAAAAAGATTGGGGACCACTGAGTTAGTGAATCCAGCTGTTCATGGAACATCGCTTCACTGAAATTCTGATTTTAACTCTGACCTGTGGTTACAAAGTCTTTGGTCATAGGGTAATCGAGCAGATAGTGTAGAAAGATCATTGTAAATTCATTACCCCCTCCAAGAGACAGCTTGGGAAAGGGAGGACAGCAGGTGTGGAAAGCAGGGATTCCTTGTGTGTCTGTAAGTTACTTGAACCAATTCCCAAGTATGTAGAGGAGTTTATGAAGATCCCACCTCTTTACAAGGAACACTTACTGCTTTGATGGAATTTATAATCTGGGTAGATGAGAGTAACACATGCAAATTAATACCAGACTTTATCATAAGTGACAAGAAATGTTAGCCCCAGAAAAAAATAACAGATATTTACTATTATTAATCTCTGGTTCTGATTTGAAATAGTATTTTGCAATTTAGCCTAACCAAAACTTACCATTTGATGCATTTCACTTTTTTTTTTTTTTTTTTGAGATGGAGTCTCACTCTGTCACCCAGGCTGGAGTGCAATAGTGCGATCTTGGCTCACTGCAACCTCTGCCTCCCAGGTTCAAGTGATTCTCCTGCCTCAGGCTCCTGAGTAGCTGGGATTATAGGCGCACGCCACCATGCACAGCTGATTTTTGTATTTTTAGTAGAGACAAGGTTTCACCACGTTGGTCAGGCTCCTCTCGAACTCCTGACCTCATGATCCTCCCGCCTCGGCCTCCCAAAGTGCTGGGATTACAGGTGTGAGCCACCACACCCGGCCCACTTCATATTTTATGAGTCATTCCAGATGGTAGAATCTTAGCTCTAAGCGGGGCTCTTCTGTAATTGAAGAAAAAGAAAAATTTTGACACTTGAGGATTTTTTTTGTTTTGTTTTGTTATGCGACAGTGTCTGGCTCTGTCACCGAGGCTGGAGTGCAGTGGCGTGATCTCAGCTCACTGCAACCTCCACCTCCCTGGTTCAACCGTTTCTCATGCCTCAGCCTCCTGAGTAGCTGGGATTACAGGCGCGTGCCACCACACCTAGCTAATTATTGTATTTTTAGTAAAGATGGGATTTTGCCATGTTGGCCAGGCTGGTTTTGAACTCTTGGCCTCAAGTGATCCACACACCTTGGCCTCCTAAAGTGCTGGGATTACAGGCATGAGCCACCACGCCTGGCCTGAAACCTGAGGGTTTTGATACAAGGCAGGGAGGGTTGGGGGGCTGGCCACCTGCTCTGGCCTTACTGGTTATACCATCGTGCCCTGCTATAAAAGCCAACCATCAGGGTTCTAAGGAGGGTGAGTTACTTTTAATGTTTGTTTTTAAGGCATGTGTGATGTAGTATCCAAAATGCAGACTCAACCTTTTAAAAAATTAGTATCATGGGTGAGGGGCAGCTGTCTGGGCTGGTGGTACGTGGGTAAAAGGATTTACCAAGACAGTTGTAGATAAAGGCAGATTTGTTACAGAAAGTAGGAAGGTACGAGAAGGCAACAGGCAGAATCAGCAGAAGAGCAGCCAACTGCAAAGAAAGGCTTGCTGGGGATTTTATGGAATAGTGTTTATGCTGTAATTGTTGGGCGCAGGAAGATTGTGAGTTATTTGCAGAGGAGGGCTGTGTGTCTGGACCATAAAGAATGGCAGACTTGTAGTTTACCTGCTTCTTTTTGCTTCCCCCTGCTCCCACCATCCTGACTCCTTTTCCCTAATTAGACTTAACAATTAGTGCCAGGGAAGGTGGTACTTAGAAGTGGGCAATGGAAGAGAGGGAGGGCTTGGACACTACCGTGGGCTGATTTTGTTTGCTTTGCTGATTGGATTGGAATTGGAATTGAGTTGAATTAGAATTTGGTCAAGATTCAAGGCATCAAATATTTAATAAATACTCACCAAGTGCCAACTATTGTGTTAATAAGAGTAGAGTAAGATCCTTCTGTTCTCAAGTAACTTAGAGATTAGGATATGACCAGTCCACAAAATATTTTATCTTATTTTTAGACCAGGGATGCTGCTAAAATAATTTTAAATAAAAGGAAATGCACAATACCTTGAACCTGGAAGGTCCTGGTTAACATTCGTTGAATGAAAGTGCAAATGAATGAAAGAAAACAATTTGGATGTCAAAGGACACAGAGGTTACTGCTAGTTGAGAATGGAAGGTGGGGCTTATATAAACACATCAGGAACATAATCCATCATAGTTTAGGAAGGTTACATGTTTGTAAAGGCGTAAGGATTTCCTTCTCAGGAGAGCTTGATTTAATAACTGGAATGTGGAGTTGGAGAGTAAGAAGATTGTTTCTTGCTTGTTGTGCCAACAGCTGAAATGGTGAACAATTACTGCAGATCTTCCAATAATGCCTGCCATCTAGTCACCAAAAAAACTGTTGGAAATACTGAATCAATGCCAATAAAAGCTATAAACAAACAAAAGGACAAAACTATTAATGCATATTGTGTGTTATTAGTTTACAATAATCCTTATGCTTTAGATATTGTCCTAATTGCTGGGTATGTTCCCAGTGAGGAAAACTTCCTATGGAAAGGATTTTGTAGAGTTCAATACAGGTGAACTGAAAAGTGCATGTGGATTTTTCCACTGCTCACTCAGTTCATTTCCATAGGACAGAGATGGGACCAGTCACGGGATGTCTAGGGGCACAGGGTAGTCTCAGGTGGTGTGTATAAATAGCATATTATCGCAAATACCATACTTGTAAGACAATCATACAAGCAGACTTGGGAATTCCCTGTGTTACTTACCTAATTTAATAAGTGAAATCTGTAACCCATGAACGTGTAAATCTCTTCAAGGCCAGAGCCACTTAGACATTTTGTTACCGACACATTTTTCCATGTTATGCAAGCTTAGATTATTTTAATAAAATCATTCTGGAGCCATCTAGCACCCTCATCCACCAGTCATTTCATTAGCATAGAGAGACACACTTATCACTCCAGAGATTGCAAAGGTCTTAAAAACTCCTGTGTGAGGAACTGGGAGCTAAGACCAAATATTATAACAAAAGATGTTTCAGTTACTGATGGACAAGTACAAGGTGTGTGGGAAGGGACACAGAGCTTCCATATCCTCTGGGCACACCACCCTCCCAGCACCACCACGTGTTCTCTAACCCAGATGCTCTCCAAACCTCATCATTTAAGGTTTTTATGGATGTTCTATAATGTAGGCATGATTGATTAAATCACTGGCCATTGGTAATTGAAATAAATCTCCAGCTCCTCTCATCCCTGGAGGTGGAGGGGTGGGACTGAAAATTCCTACCCTCTAATCACAGAGTTGGTTCCTCTGGCAATTAGTTTCATTCTGGAGCCATCTAGCACCCTCATGCACCAGTCATGTCATTAGCATACAAAAAGACACTTACCACTCCAGAGATTCCAAGGGGCTTAAAAGCTCCTACGTGAGGAACTGGGAGCTAAGACCAAATATTATAACAAAAGACGTTAGGCTGGGCACGTTGGTTCACAGCCTGTAATCCAGGCACTTTGGGAGGCTGAGGTGGGTGGATCACCTGAGGTCAGGCATTTGAGACTAGCCTGGCTGACCCGGCAAAACCCTGTCTCTGCTAAAAATACAAAGATTAGCCTGGTGTGGTGGCAGGCGCCTGTAATCCCAGCTGCTCGGGAAGCTGAGGCAGGAGAATCGCTTGAACCGGAGATGCAGAGGTTGCAGTGAGCTGAGATCGCCCCACTGCACTCCAGCCTGGGGGATACAATGAGACTGTCTCAAAAAAAAAAAAAAAAAAGATGTTCCTCTCACCCCTATTATACAGGGTAGTATAACAATTTTAAAAGCTCTGTGTCAGAAACAAAATAGATATTTCTTTTTTTGTTTTTTGAGATGGAGTCTCGCTCTGTCGCCCAGGCTGGAGTGCAGTGGCGTGATCTCGGCTCATTGCAACGTCCGCCTCCCAGGTTCAAGCGATTCTCTTGCCTTAGCCTCCCGAGTAGCTGGGACTATAGGCGTGTGTCATCATGCCCAGCTAATTTTTTGTATTTTTAGTAGAGATGGGATTTCTCCATGTCGGCCAGGATGGTCTCGAACGCCTGACCTCAAGTGATCCACCTTGGCCTCCCAAAGTGCTGGGATTACAGGTGTGAGCCCCTGTGCCCGGCCTATATTTCTTATTATGTCACACTTGGATCATTTTATGTGTCAACTTGACTAGGCCACAGGGTGCCCAGATATTTGGTCAAACAGGATTCTGGGTGTTTCTGTGAGGATACTTTTGGGTGAGGTTGACTTTTAGATCAGTAGATTGAATAAAGCAGATTGGCCTCCCTAATGTGGGTGGGCCTCATCCAATCAGTTGAAGGCTTGAATAGAACAAAAGGCTGACCCTCTCCTGAGTAAGAGAATATTCTCCTTCCTGATGGCTTTTTTTTTTCTCAATCCTGGAGCCAATCCAAGATCAATTGTTGCACTTAATTTTTGTTTCTTTAGTCTGATCTGGAACAGATCTTCACCTCAGTGTTTCTTTTTTTTTTTTTTTTAGAGATGGGGTCTTGCTCTGTTGCCCAGGGTGGAGTGCAGTGGCTATTCACAGGTGTGATCATAGCTACTATAGCCTCAAACCCTGGGTTCAAGTGAGTCCTTTGAACTAGAACATTGGCCTTTTCTGGTTCTGCAGAAGCTTCCAGCCTTCAGATTTGAACTGGTACACTGGCTCTGCAGATTTTGGACTTGCCAGCCTTCATAATTGTGTGAGTCAATTTTCCATCTCTTTATATCTCTATCTAATATCTCCTATTTGTTCTGTTTCTCTGGAGAATCCTGACTAGTATAACAGGTATTTCCTAAGACTCCCCAACCTTGGAGGGCCCCAGACCCCTGAAAGGCTGTCAAAAGTACTGCTTAGGGCTGGATGTGGTGGCTCACACCTGTCATCCCAGCACTTTGGGAGGTCAAGGTGGGTGGATCACCTGAGATCAGGAGTTCAAGACCAGCCTGGCCAACATGGTGAAACCCTGTATCTACTGAAAATACAAAAATTAGCTGGGCGTGGTGGCGCACACCTGTAATTCCAGCTACTCCAGAGGCTGAGGCAGGAGAATCTCTTGAACCTGGGAAGTGGAGGTTGCAGTGAGCTGAGATGGCACCATTGCACTCCAGCCTGGGCGACAGAGCGAGACTCCTTCTCCAAAAAAAAAAAAAAAAAAAAAAAAAAAAACAAGTACTGCTTAGGCTCTCAGCCACCTGTTCTGGAATCACCAAGTAGTCCTTGGGGTAAAACAGTCCTGCTGATGGGCTCACTCTCTTACATACTCTGTTCTCTTGGACATTGACCTGGTAGGTATTTACTACCTCATTAGTGCTCTCTTATCTTTGAGTAGATATTTTGTATATTTTGCCCACTTTTCTAATTATCACTAATGGGAGGGTTGTCTGTTGCCCCAGTGCTCCATTATCAGAATCATTCGGCAAGTAGCCATTAAAAAAAAAAATCCCATTTGTCCATTTCAGTTTGCTAAATCTTGTTGCGTTTAATTATCTATCTTCAACTCACTATTATGTTGTTGTTTGCTTTACTGTACATGTTAGTTGCAGGTTGGGGAGGATATCTAATTCTCATTCAATAGAGTGCATATCATTGTGTACTATTGCAAACGTAATCACCATGGAGTTCATTAAGTGTTAAATAATTAGATAATTCATGTTTAAATGTTTATATTATGCAGAAATGTTTGGAGGATTGTTTTATAGATGTTTGAGAGGGTTTTAGTGATATTTGGAGAAACTGGAGTTTCTGCATAGGCTAGGAATACATTCCTATTTTCTCATTTAAAATAACTTCATATGGGCTTATTTGATCTGAGAATTGTTTTCAGGAATGAATTAACCTGGGAGGATCGTAGTTCTAATTGTAGCATATAGTGTACCTCTGTTTTGCATGCTTATATCACAAATGTATTTGTAGGCTTCTTACCATATCATGCTCCCAAGGAAGATGTTGACAAAAGCCTCGTAATCCCCCACCTGGAGAGAAGTTAACCAATACAAGAGTGTCTCTAGGAGGAGATTTAAAGTGGTAGAAAATCGCAAGTCTAATGGTTATTTTTATAGGAACCCTGAATGAAATAGCTGGTTTGCTCATGAGCGTAACCATTCTTGCTTGATTCTTACTTCTGCACCCAGATCTTAAGTGCAAGTGAGCCCAAGAATATGGGCCCATCCACACCTGCCCTCTAGGTGATCTCACAAGCTCTTGGCTTCAGCCACCACCCATAGACTGCCAACCTGCAGATCTGCGTCTCAGTTTGTTCCTGACCCCTGTTAATTCATACTGCTCCTGAGAGTCTCCACCTGGTGTCTCATCACCTCCCACCTCAGTTCAATTGATGTCAAACCTGATGTTTGCCTCTGCTCCCCACCTCAGATTCTGCTCTCCTCTACCTCTCAGACCAAGGTATCATCATCCACCACAGATTGATTAATGGCCCCCAGGAAGTTAGTTACCAAGTCATAGCACCTCCACCTCCTATGTATTTCTTTTTTTCCTTAAAAACTTTCAAACCTACAGAAAAGTTGCAAAATATGTGAGAATAATGAATATCAATATACCTGTTTCCTTAAATTTACCACTTGTGAACATTTTGTCACATTTGCTTTCTCTCTCTCTCATATATATATGTATATAATATGTGTATCTGTGTAATAGTAATAGTGATATAATTATTTGTTGAGTCATTTTGTAAGTCACAGACATGAGACTCTTCACTCCTCATACTTCAGTATGTATCTCTGGAGAACACGGAAGTTCTCTTTTACAACTGTAATACAATTAAATTTAGGACATTTAACATTAATTCAATGTTATTTACTATAATAATAAATATGTTAACATTAATTCAATGTTATTTACTATAATAATAAATATGTTAGTTACAAATCTTAATCTAACAAATTAATATGTTAGTTATAAGTTTATATTCAAATTTCACTTGTGCCAATAATGCCTTTTTTTACTTAAAAAAAAATTTTTTTTTTTCATTTTTCGGACAGTCTTGCTCTGTTGCCCAGGCTGGAGTGCAGTGGTGCAATCTCAGCTCACTGCAACCTCTGCCTCCAGGGTTCAAGCGATTCTCGTGCCTCAACCACCTGAGTAACTGGGATTACAGTTGCAGGCCACTATGCCTGGTTAATTTTTGTATTTTTAGTAGAGATGGAACTTCACCATGTTGCCCAGGCTGGTCTCAAACTCCTGGACTCAAGTGATCTGCCTGCATCAGGCACCCAAAGTGCTGGGATCACAGGTGTGAGCCACTGTGCCTGGTCAATAATGTCCTTTCTAGCTTTTTTTTTTTTCCCCCGCAATCCTGGAGCCAGTCTGAGATCAATTGTTGCACTTAGTTCTTATCTTTCTTTAGTCTAATCTGGAACAGTTCTTCACCTCAGTCTTTTTTTTTTTTTTTTGAGATGGGGTCTTGCTGTGTTGCTCAGGGTAGAGTGCAGTGGCTATTCACAGGTGCGATCATAGCTACCACAGCCTTGAACTCCTGGGCCCAAGTGACCCTGCCTCAGCCTCCCAAGTATCCCAAGTAGCTGGGACTAGAGACAAGGTCCTCAGCCTTTTTTTTTGTTTTTGGCTTTTGTGAAATTGGGAGTCTTTTTTTTTTTTTGAAACAAAGTCTTGCTCCGTCACCCAGGCTGGAGTGCAGTGGTGCAATCTCGGCTCACTACAACCTCCGCCTCCTGGGTTCAAGCGATTCAAGCCTTCTGAGTAGCTAGGATTATAGGCGTGTGCCACCACACCTGGCTAATTTTTGTATTTTTAATAGAGACGGGGGTTTCACCATGTTGGTCAGGCTGGTCTTGAACTCCTGACCTCGTGATCTGCCCGCCTCAGCTTTCCAAAGTGCTGGGATTACAGGCATGAGCCACGGCACCTGGGGAGTTGGAGTTGGGAGACTTAAACAGCCCACACCAGTTGTTTTCTAGAATGTTGGAGTTGGGAGTCTTAAACAGCCCACACCAGTTATTTTCTAGAATGTTCCTTGATGGAGGTGGACACCTTAATCAAGTGATCACAGTTGACATCACGAACAGAGTTTAGGTTGACATCATGTATCTTCCAGTGTGCTGCAGTAGGTGAGATACAACTTCACCTACATTATATACAGGACCTGAATCGGATCATGAGGAAACCATCGGACACATCTCTTTCACCCTTAGAATAAAGTCTGCACTCCATAACAAGTCACAGAGGTCTCTGTGGTCTATCACCTTTGTCTCTGACCACGTCGTCTATGTGGTAGACACTGGCTGCCCACACAACACCTTTCCCTACTTGGCTTCCCTACTTTTGTTCTGGTGGCTTTCAGGGAAGCTAGGCCCTCCCCAAGTCCAGGGAGTGAACCACGATTGGTCCATGTCTAATACAGCAAGCCCATTCCCACTTGCCACTAATTGGTTTTGGGATGGCCGTGTGCCATCAATTTCTGCCAATCAACACTCACAAGTTCGTTTCATGGGGAGCTTCTGGAAAAAAATGTACTCCTTGATAAAAGGATGGCAAGTTCAGGCCGGGCATGGTGGCTCACGCCTGTAATCCCAGCACTTTGGAGGCCGAGGCAGGCGGATCACAAGGTCAGGAGATCGAGACCATCCTGGCTAACACGGTGAAACCCCGTCTCTACTAAAAATACAAAAAAATTAGCCGGGTGTGGTGGCGGGCGCCTGTAGTCCCAGCTACTTGGGGGGGCTGAGGCAGGAGAATGGCGTGAACCCGGGAGGTGGAGGTTGCAGTGAGCCGAGATCGTGCCACTGCACTCCAGCCTGGGCACAGAGGGAGACTCCGTCTCAAAAAAAAAAAAAAAAAGAGATGGTAAGTTCTCCGCTCACTGCAAGCTCCGCCTCCTCGGTTCATGCCATTCTCCTGCCTCAGCCTCCTGAGTAGTTGGGACTACAGACACCCGCCACCATGCCTGGCTAGTTTTTTGTATTTTTAGTAGTGACGGGGTTTCACCGCATTAGCCAGGATGGTCTTGATCTCCTGACCTCATGATCCGCCCGCCTCAGCCTCCCAAAGTGCTGGGATTACAAGCATGAACCACAGCACCCAGCCCTTATCTTTTTACTAGCTTAAACATGGCAGGGGAAGATATGATGCCTAACGCTGTTGGCAATCACCTTGACAGGCCCAAGGATGCTGCAGGATGGAAAGGTGGAGACCTGGCGCTTTCACACCGCACTCATTCTGAAACCATCTGCCGGGGCGGGGTGGGGTGTGTGTGTGTGTGAGATTGTTAAATGTCTCTGCCACGTATGCCATTGTTGGCTCAGTGTGCTGCCACCTGCAGCCAAGCACACTCTTAGCTGACACACCCTACCTACCTCCTGCTCTCCCACTCTTCTTCCCACAAGCCCTCTCTCCCCTGGATGCCTAACTCCTACTCACCCTTAAGCTTCAGCAGAGACATGACTTCTTCCAGACACATTCCTTTATCCTCCAAGACTGGGCCGAGTGCCTCTCCTGTAGCACCCTGTACCTACTCCTACGGGAGCCTTTCTGATCACCAGACCTAATTCCCATAATGCATTTCTCCCTTTAGTCTGGTTACTTTATTGCTGCCTTATTTAAAGTTGGTTTTTAAAAACATCTGTAGGCCAGGCACAGTGGCTCACACCTGTAATCCCACCACTTTGGGAGGCCGAGGCGGGCATGTCACCTGAGATCAGGAGTTCGAGACCAGCCTGGGCAACATGGTGAAACTAAATCTCTCTAAAAATCTCTACTAAAAATACAAAAATTAGCCAGGTGTGGTGGTGGGCGCCTGTAATCCCAGCTACTTGGGAGGCTGAGGCTTGAGAATCACTTGGACCTGGGAGGTGGAGGTTGCAGTGAGCTGAGATTGTGCCATTGTACTCCAGCCTGGGCAACAAGAGCAAAACTCCGTCTCAAAAAAACAAAAACAAACAAAAAACATCTGTAGAGGGAAGTTTTATGGAAGTATTACTGCAAAGCTACAGAACACATTTTTTATTAGCCTAAGCCAGGGCTCAGGAAGAAGTGGAAAGAAGAGTCCCTTATAATAGCTGACAGGTTCCCTTTTAGCCTTTGATTCAACCATAACTCAAGGTTGACCTTTTCATGACAAATCCCTAGCCGGAGGACAAGTGTTGAAGTCCTACGGAATGCTAGGAGAAACTGGGCAAGTGTCTAATTGCAAAGTCACACTGCCGGGAAAGTGGAACCTGTATCTGTCTGACTTCAGAGGGTACAGATTTGACTTATGTGATTATAGAGGTGAAGGCTGGAGCAAAGTAAGGGCAAAATGCAGGGACATACATTCTCATTCAATATTAAGTGGGACTTTTTGACCATGATCATTAGTCAAAACTGGAATGGGGCCGGGCACAATGGCTCACACCTGTAATCCCAGCACTTTGGGATGCCAAGGTGGGAGAATCACTTGAGCCCAGGAGTTAAAAGCTAGTCTGGGCAACATAGTGAGACCCCATCTCTACAAAAAACAAAAAAAATCAGCTGGGTGTGGTGGTGTGCACCTGTAGTCCAAGTTACTTAGGAGGCTGAGATGGGAGGGTCCCTTGAACCTGGGAGATTGAGGCTGCAGTGAGCTATCACACCACTGCACTCCAGTCTGGGCAACAGAGTAAGACCCTGGTTTTGGTTTTGTTTTGTCTCAAAACAAAACTAAAAACTGGAATGGGCTGCCTTTTTTCACTGGGAAGGTTCACATAGAAGTTGGATTATCATTTTTTTCAGGGATATTATGGGGGGGAATCCCCAGCTGCTTCAGAATTGGTCTAGATGCCCTTTAAATGCCCCTTCCAGCCCTAGAATTTTGTAATACACAATTCTAAGATTCTGTGATTTGGTGTCTCCCGGGAAATCCACACGCAGCAGTTAGAGACCCTGCCACCAGAGGGCAGTGTTATCACATTTGGTCCAATTGCATAGAAGGAACCAAAGTTCCCTCCAGGGCTCCGACTAGAGAACGCCCAGTTGTTTATTTTTTTGAGATAGGGTCTCGCTTTGTCACCTAGGCTGGAGTGCAGTGATGCCATCAGAGCTCACTGCAGCCTCGACCTCCCGGGCTCAAGTGATCCTCCTTCAGGCTCCCAAGTAACCGGGACTACAGGCGTGCACCACCATGGTTGGCTAATTTTTACATTTTTTGTAGAGACAGGGTCTCAATATGTTGCCCAGGTTGGTCTTGAATTCCTGGCCTCAAGTGATCCTCCTGCCTCGGCCCCCCAAAGTTCTGGAATCACAGGAATGAACCACCTTGCCCAGCCGAGAGTGCCAAGTTCAGAACTATCATAGGTGTGATGTGCCCTTGTGTGAAGGTGGAGAGGGACCCACCAAAGAAGTAGTGTTCCTCTCTCCACCACCCCAGACAGTGATTTCTGCCTGCCAACAGATTGGAGAGAGGTCAGAATGCTGGAAGACACGCCATTCCCAGAGAGCCAGTGTGTTCTGAGGTCTGGGAACTGGCAGGGAGCCCTCCCTCATGGCGCTGCCCCCACCACAGCTCTCCAAAGACTAGGAGGGCAAGGAAAGGAAAGGGTCGAGGAGTATTAGAAGATCACAACGGAAACCCTGCCACAGGAGGGAGGGTTGACAGACTCAGGAATGTTCAGCCTAAAGAAGAGAAAAATTGTAGGGACCTATTTTGAGAACTGACTTCCATGAAGGTTGTTCTGTAGGGCTTTGGGTAGAAACACCAGGTCAGCGGCCGGGGCCAGTGGCTCATGCCTGTAATCCCAGCACTTTGGGTGGCTGAGGCAGGGGGATCACCTGAGGTCGGGAGTTTGAGTCCAGCCTGGCCAACATGGTGAAACCCCGTTTCTACTAAAAATACAAAAATTAGCCAGGCATGGTGGTGCATGCCTGTAATCTCAGCTACTTGGGGGGCTGAGGCAGGAGAACCGCTTGAACCCGGGAGGCGGAGGTTGCAGTGAGCCGAGATCGCGCCATTGCACTCCAGCCTGGGTGACAGAGTGAGACTGTCTCAAAAAAATTAAAAAAAGAAAGAAATAGCAGGTCAGCATGCAGATGCCACCGGGGGGCAGGTCTCATCTGGATTGAAGGAAGAACTTTCTGGCAATGTCAGGAAGGACACTACCCTGGGAGGCAGCTCATTCTTTCATTTACTCTGTATGTGTTTACTATGTGCACACTTCAGCCCTGGTAGTCTCTAGTTGCTGAGGATATAGTAGTGAACAAAACAGCTAACTGCCTGCCCTCACGGAGCTGACCCACTGGTGTCTGGGCATCCTGGGAGATGAGGTGGAACGTGCAGGGGCCATGTGGAGCATTAGCTTGGATGGACTTGACCTGCTCCGGAGATTCCGTAACTTTCTTGGCTTTAAGAAACCTAGTTTGTTTTCATTTCTCTGATACAGACTTTCAAAATTTGGAAAGAACTTCACCAAGACTGTATTGTTTTCATGGTTTCCAGTAGAAGCAAGCCTGTGAATTAGTATATAGGGATGCAACAAAACTTTTTTGTATGGCAGTGGTAAAAATTGCCTTTGGATAAGTCTTAGGAAAAGAAAATTTCTCCATTTAAAAACAAGCTCTAAGTCTAGTGTAGTGGCTCATGCCTGTAATCCCAACACTTTGGGATGCTGAGGTGGGAGGATTGCTTGAGCCTAAGAATTCAAGACCTGTCAGGGCAACATAGTGAGAACCCATCTCTAGAAAAATAAAAGCCTGGCATAGCTGCATGTCAGTACTGCTACTGTACTGTACTGGAGGCAGAGGCAGGAAGATTGCCTGTACCCAGGAGTTCAAGGCTGCAGTGAGCCATGATTGTGCCACTGCACTCCAGCCCGAGCCACAGAGCAAGACTCTAAGAAAGCAAAGAAGCTCCAGTTGGTCTATTTTTTTAATGTTTCTTTTATTTAAGCTATATTGGGACATTAACATTGTCAACATGAGGAATTCTTTGTAGAGAACAGCCGGGTCACAGACATTACATATTCCGTCCTTGACATGAACATGTAGGAACTCAACTGAAACAGATCCATCATTACTGTCATCCAAATGCTTACTGCCGTTCCAGAGAAGCCCCACTCATTTTCATTCCTCTAATGGCGGGTTTTACATTCTCAAGCTCATTTTCCACCATAGCGCTCTTTATTCTTCACCACCTGTCTCTTCCTGGCTTGCACTTTCTTTTGCATAGTAAACATTCTCAGGACAGACCCCGTTTTCCATTTTCATATTTTCTCCCTCTCAATGGACTGCAGTTGAGATCTGTATTACCCTGGAAAGAGAGAGAAAGAGAGATGGTGAGCAAGGTGAGCAAGTCCATGTGGGTCAGAGCTGGGAGCTCTGACATCTTTGCTCCTGTCTTGCTGGAAAGACAGCTCCCTGGGATGCCTAGGAAGCTTCTGCAAAGGCTTCCTTCCTAGTAATGGATACTGTTGAGTTATACCTAGCTTGTTCTGCATGAGGTTTTGAGGGTTTAGAGACACCTTTGGGCATAATGTGCCCATACAAGTCATTGAGTGGGCTCAGAGTGCAGTGCCCTGGGATACAGAGCTCTCCCTGAGAGCCTGCCTGTGATGTGTCACAAGGGGTTTTGCTATTGTGATGTGACCATCTTCCAAAGAAAGAAAAGCTACTTCACGTCTTATCCCACAAATGGATTTTTAAAATTAGTAAGGTTTCCTTATGGAGTTTATGGAATACTTGCACCCAGTAGAGCCATTCACAGCCTCACCCCTGCCTACCCTACCCTGCTAGCTTCATCCCCCACCGCGCTGCAGCTCTCTGGCCTCATCCTGAGCCCATCTACTCCAGCCAGCCTGTGCCCTTGTGCACATCCCACCTTTGCACTTTTGTGTGTGTTGGGCCTTCTGTCTGGAATTCCCTTCTCTCCTCTGCCTGGTGAAGGATCGGTTTTATTTATTCTCTTAAATTTCTGTTAAAATATTTTATTTTTATGTTTTTAATTTTTTTTCTTTTCAGTTTTTTTTTATTTTTTTATTTTTCTGGAGACGGACTCTCACTCTTGTTGCCCAGGCTGGAGTGCAGTGGCACAATCTCGGCTCACTGCAACCTCTGCCTCACAGGTTCAAGCAATTCTCCTGCCTCAACCTCCTGAGTAGCTGGGATTACAAGGACCTGCCATCATGCCTGGCTTATTAAATAAAAACAAAATGGATGGATCAGGACATGGAGAGTAGACCCCAGAGGCACAGCCTCATCACCTCTGGGTGCCGGTGGCAGGATGGCAGCCTGATGGCATGGAAGTAGATCCTTGCTGTGACAGAGCAATTGTACCAGGTCCAGCCAAACCAGGGCAGGGGACCTGCTTTAAAGGATGTCTAATCCTGGAGCCTAAGACTCCTAGTGGAAGGAGCTGAACTGCCTTCTGAGTCTGGGTGTACAGGAAGCCTCATGAGTAGTTCCCACCTAGGTCAGAGCTCACTGGGAGGGGTCCCTTTCAGGTTTTTGCCTGAAAGGCAAAACACATTAATGCAGAGACAAGCTTCTGATTTCCTTAACTTCCTGACCTAACCATTATTTCAGGGTTAGAGAATTCAGAAAAAGATTCTGTGCCCCATATTTTATCTCCTCCCTAAGCAAACGGTCAGATAAAGCTCAGCTTCACATCAAAGTTCAATGGGGTTATCGCTTTTGGCCAAAACCCAAACTGACCGCCATTACTGAAAGATAGCGAATCGTAACTGAGCAGGGAAACTTGCCCTCCTTACTAGGGGCTGATTCAACAAGCTGTTGATTCAGTGAGGCCAGATATAATTCCCAGAAGCCATGGAGGTCGGTGCTTAGGGTTCAGCCCCACCCCACCTCCCAAAGTGAACCAGTCTTTGATTTTTTGCTGCCCTGATTAATCCCACACAGAGGGCAACCATATCAATCTCCACAGTAACTTCAAATAAAAGATAACTTGCCTTTTCATAGCACAGGGTGTGTGTGACCACGAGCAAGTCACCAAACTTCTCCAAGCTCATTTTCCTCACCTGACAAACGGGGATATTTATACCTACCTTGTAGGGTAGAAAAGAGAGTGAAAAGCATTTTCCATGCACTTAGCCACCACCACGCTCATTTTTTACATTTTTTTGTAGAGATAGGGTCTTGCTATGTTGCCCAGGCTGGTCTCGAACTTCTGGCCTCAAGTGATCCTCCCACCTTGGCCTCCCAAAGTGTTGGGATTAGAGGCGTGAGACACTGCGCCCAGCCCTTTCAGTTGCCTTTTCTTTCTTAGCACTTGGCTCTTGTTAAAGGAGAAACCTCCACACCCTGGCTCCATGTATCTGGGTGGTTCTCAAACTCAGTCACACATCTGAGTCACCTAGAGGGCTTGCTAAATCACAGATGCTGGGCCCACCCCCGGAGCTGCTGATGCAGTAGGTCTGGAGCCAGGCCTAAGAATAGGCATTTCTAAGAATGTCCTAGGTGACACTGATGCTGCTGGTCCCAGGACCATGTTTTGGGATCCACTCCTCCAGAATCACATTCTGTGCCTTACCCCTCATTTTCCTTTTGCTTCTGTCCATGGGAAAAGGAGTGGTTGATCTTGTTTTTGGAATAAGGAACCAGGAAGGCAGAGCTGAGCCCCATCTAATCTCTCCTTTTAGATCTACTCCCAGGGATGATGGGTTCTGATTGTTCCTCTCCTAGGAATAGTGGCTACTCCCCGGGGATCAAGCCTGCATTTGTTCAGTTCTGCAGGTTTTGTTTTTTTTTTTTGTTTTTTTTTTTAGACAGAGCCTTGCTCTGTCACCCAGGCTGGAGTGCAGTGGCGCGATCTTGGCTCACTGCAACCTGTGCCTCCTGGGTTCAAGCAATTCTAGTGCCTCAGCCTCCCGAGCAGCTGGGATTATAGGCGTGTGCCATCACGCCTGGCTAATTTTGTATTTTTAGTAGAGTTGGGGTTTCAGGTATCTTTAATTTTGAGGCAAAGTATGAGGATGCCTATGGTGGACACACATTAAAGCCCCATCCTCAATCTAGAATTATGGCATATTAAAACTAGTATTTGGGTCAGGCATGGTGGCTCATGCCTGTAATCCCAGCACTTTGGGAGGCTGAGGCAGGTGGATCACAAGGTCAAGAGACTGAGACCATCCTGGCCAACATGGTGAAACCCCGTCTCTACTAAAAATACAAAAATTAGCTGGGCATGGTGGTGTGCACCTGTAGTCCTAGCTACTCGGGAGAACTGCTTGAACCTGGGAGGCGGAGGTTGCAGTGAGCCGAAATCCCACCACTGCACTCCAGCCTGGTGACAGAGCGAGACTCTCAAATAAATAAATAAAACTAGTATTTTGACTTTTTTTTTCTTTGAGATGGGGCCTCACTGTGTTGCCCAGGCTGGAATGCTAGATCATTGTAACCTCAGACTCCTGGGCTCAAGGGATCCTCCTATCTCAGCCTCCGGAGTAACTGGGACTACAGGTGTGCACCACCATGCCTGGATAATTTTTTTTATTTTTGTAGAGACAGGGTTTCACTGTGTTGCCCAGGCTGGTCTTGAACTCCCGGGCTTAAACCATTTTCCCCCTTGGCCTCTGAAAGTACTAGGATTTACAGGCAGAAGCCACTGTGCCCGGCCTATTTTAACTTTTATATGTTTATCTCCAATATTTTTTGTCCTTGATTAGTTCTGAATTAAGGGGAATAAAGACTAAATTGTTTCCTTAAAATCCCACCTGCACTCAGTGTTCAAGAAATGGTAGCTGTGATGATAATTATCATTTTCTTAGTGTTAGAGACCTGAATTCAACCAGGATTGATGAAATCTCCAGTGAAAAATGATATTGTGGGGGACACGAAAGATAATACACATTGCCATAAGCTTGTGGACGTCCCTGTGACTGTGTACTAAGCACCTAGGTTCCAAGGCTAGTGTCAAGTGGCATCACACTTGGGAACCGCCCTTCTGTGCAGATGGGGGAACATCAGGTCGGCCAGCACCTGTGATACAGGTGAACAGCACCCCACCCGAGGGCTGTGACACTCTAGAGGAGTTTTGCAGCTGAAGAAGGAGGGGAAGAGCTTCGGGGTTCCTGTTGCATGAGACTGGGTGTGACAAAGACTGGAGCTGGGGAGCAAGGGGAGTATGGCTGGGTCACATAGTACCAATACTAGGAGCAAAGCCAGTGCAGGGAAGGAGCGCTCTGAGCGAGACCGTCTAGAGTGGAGTCCACACCTACCGGTTGTGGCCTGGGACACGGAGGGCCTCACTCCTCAGAAAGGGTTTTCGAGGTGCCTGTCTTGGACACCTGGATGATCTCCACAGAGGTGATGCCCTTGCCGGCCACGCGGTGTCTGGTGCGCAGCTTGTTTAGGGCAGTCTCTGCCATGCCAGCCCGCTCCTCAGCGTCATCCAGCTCATGCACCGTCTTCCTGTATCGAGCCAAGGTCTGGTTGGCCTGGTCCTCCTGTGACAAAGGCACGGCGGGAAACGGGGCATAAACATGGCTGGTTCTGGTTAAGTGTGCATTAAAAAAAAATTTTTTTTTTTGAGAGACAGTCTCGCTCTGTCGCCCAGGCTGGAGTGCAGTGGTCTGATCTCGGCTCGCTGCAACCTCCACCTCCTAGGTTCCAGCAATTCTCCTGCCTTAGCCTCCCAAGTAGCTGGGATTAAGGTGCCTGCCACCAGGCCTGGCTAATTTTTGTATTTTCAGTAGAGATGGGTTTCACCATGTTGGCCAGGCTGGTCTCAAACTCCTGACCTCAGGTGATCCACCCACCTCGACCTCCCAAAGTGCTGGGATTACAGGCATGAGCCACCATGCCTGGCCTCTTTACAAGTTCTTATCTCTGGTGTGTAGTGTCTGGTCCTCCCTCCCACTGGATTCCAAGGAGGAGACACCATGGACATGAGCCTCGCAGAGTCATCTTAGGGCCAATGCTTGCTTCTTTCCCTGTGGTTAATTCCCAGCAAGGCTGGCGACCCGCACTGAGAAACAAGAGTCAGGGAAGGAGGAGTGGGGAGGCGCATGGACACCCACCGCCTCCTCAATCTGCCTCTTGTAGACCTTCAGCTTGTTCTGAAGCTTCTCCACCAGCTCCTGCATGCGCTGATTGGTCTTGTGGTCCTCCTCTGTCTGGAAGACCAGCTCTTTGAGGCGACGCTCATTCTTACGCAGTGTCTTGACTGTCTCCGCGTGCTGTTTCTGTTCCCCATCCAGCTCTGTCTCTAGTTCCTTGATCTGTGGGAGGAAGAGAGAAATGCGGCTGAGCGAACGTGTGTGTTTTGTTTTTTGTTTTTCTGACAGGGTCCCGCTCTGTTGCCCAGGCTAGAGGGCAGTGGCGTGATCATGGCTTACTGCAGCCTTGACCTCCTGCGCTCAAGTGATCCTCCTGCCTCAGCCTCCTGGAACATGTGGTTTTGAGCTTCAGAGCTCAGTGGCCTCAGACAGGGGCGCTGTGGCTGCAGTGTCCACCGCCTGCCCAGAGGTGAGGGGATGGACCCTGGACAGGAGAGTTGGGTGGGCTCTGGCTTTTATAGGCCATGCTGTGGTTGTCAGACACTTTCTCTTGAGCCTCAAATTCCCTCATCTGGGAAATGGGGGTGTTAGGGAGTCAGACAAAATGATGGAATCTTCTGGACCCTTCCAGCTCTGGCATTTCATGGGGTAAAGACTAAGGCTTGTTTTCTTTCAGTTAGTAAAAAAAGGCAAGGAGAATATTGGGGACTGCTCTGCTTGAGGCTAAGGACATTCTGGGGAGGAAGGTGACAGGGAGGGAAAGAGGAGAGGAGAACTTGAGAGAAATTAGAGCTCTTCCCTCAATTTCCTTTTCTCTTTCTTTCCCTCCCTTCCTTCTTTTCTCTTTTTTTCTGAGACAGGGTCTGGCTCTGTCACCCAGGCTGAAGTGCAGTAGTGCTATCATAGCTCACTGTAGCCTCAACCTCCTGGGCTCAAGCAATCCTCCCAACTCAGCCTCCTGAGTAGCTGGGACTACAGGCATGTGCCACCACACCCAGCTAATTTAACATTTTTTTTTTTTTAAGAGATGGAGGTCTCACTATGTTGCCCCGGCTGGTCTCAAACTCCTGGCCTCAAGCGATCCTCCCGCCTTGGCCTCCTAAAGTATTAGGATTACGGGCGTGAGCCACTGCACCTGGTCCTTTCAATTTCTTCTTAACAGTTGCATAACCCGATTCTTCATCAAATGCAGGACATGTTTTTGGCAAAAGACAGGCATCTCACATACATACCCGCCGCCCCGCCAGATCCCCATTCCTCCCTTGGCTGAGCCCTGCATCGCCCTTACCCTGGCCTCCAGCTTCATGATCGTTCGCTTGCCGCCTTTCAGAGCCAGCTGCTCGGCCTCCTCCATCTTGGCTTGCAGGTCTTTGATGGTGACCTCGTAGTTCTTCTTGATCTTCTCCAGGTGCATGCAGTGGTCCTGCTCTTGCCGGAGTTCTTCTGCCATGCGGGCAGCCTGCAGGTGGGGAAAAGAAGAGCAGGGGTTGGAGTTGGGTGCTACCCAGGCTCATAGCTCCTTTGAGAGATGTGAGGCCTTGTCTCCCGGTCTCTAGGAAACCAACTGGTTGACAAGGGGAGCCCCGCTGACATGCTGCTGGGGTTTGGTGGAAGGGGTGCTCTATGCTCCCCTTTGCCCCCGAGAGGGGAGGGGGAGCCAAGCTCATGCCTCCCATCCCCACAGACTCCCAGCAGCTGGGCACACTCAAGCCAAACCCTACTGACTGCTGTCTCCATGAGGGACACAGCATGGAGGGTGAGAAAAGCACAGCCTCTGGAGTTGGAAGACCCAGGACTGTGTCTGGCCCTGAGTGACCTTCAGCATGTTGCTTATCCCCTCTCAGTCCCTTTCTCCTTACATTCATTCTACAAATGTTCATGAGGGTCTACCATGGGCCGGACATGGGCTTGTGCTCTTGGGAGGTAGCAACAAGTAAGACCAGCAATGTTCCTGAACTCCTGAGATTTCGATCAAGTGAGAGGAGCCTGATGATGAAAATCTGTATTCCTTCATCTTCCAAGTGGGGAGTAAACAGAACCCACCACTCGAGGCTGGTGTGAACACCCGAAGGGATACTGGGCTGAGAGCACTTGGGGGCATATCCTGCCAACATCCTCCACTGCGTCCCCAGGCTCATCCACCAATGTCCTCCTCTGCGTCCCTGGGCTCATCCATCTTCCTTTTACTAGCCCTTCCCTCAAGGCTGTTTGATTTTATTGTTATTGTTATTATTTCATGTTCTGAGACAGGGTCTTGTTCTGTCACCCAGGCTGCAGTGCAGTGGCGGGATCATGACTCACTGCAACCTCAAACTCCTGGGTTCAGGTGATCCTCCTGTCTCAGCCTTCTGAGTAGCTGGGACTACAGGCACATGCCATGACGCCCGGCTAATTTTTAACATTTTTAGTAGAGACAGGGTCTTGCTATGTTGCCCAGGCTGGTCTTGAACTTATGGCCTCAAGCAGTCCTGCTGCCTTGGCCTCCCAAAGTGCTGGGATTACAAGCGTGAGCCACCATGCCTTGCCCAAGGCTGTTTTAATGCATCTCATTGCCAAAAAGGCTGCCCAGATGAACCCACTTTGATGGCTTCTTTGATGCAAGACCCCGGGCTTTGTGCTATAATCTTTCACATAATCACCTAGAGCTTGTAATTCTTTCTTACTTTCACATGTGTGGCTTTTTAGAAAAGCCTTGGGCTCCTCCAGAGCAGGGCCACATTCTCCCTGGCAGGGAACCATGCTCGGGTCCACAGTGGCCCACGATGGGAGGAGGTGGCCTTCCTGCCCAGGCAGCCTGGTCCTCAGCAGGCGCCCAGGCCCTGCCTGCCAGCAGCAAGGGGCACACGCACTTACGTCCATCATGGCCTTCTTGGCCCTCTCTTCGGTCGAGCGGAACTCACTGATGAGCTCCTCATGCTCGTTGGAGATGCGCTGGACATCTGACTCCAGCTTGCGTTTGACCACAAGGAGGCTCTGGTTCTGGAGGAAGAAATGGAGATATCACTATGAGCCAGGGGTCTGCATGGGCCTTCCTGTGTCCAGGAAAGAACACGACCTCTGCCAGACATGCTTGCCAGATCCCAACAGGAAATGGCCCTGGGCCCTCTGCGTGGGGTATGGGTCCCTCTCCTGCATTCTTTTTTTTTTAGGCAGGATCTTGCTCTGTTACTCAGGCTGGATTATGCAGTCGTGCAATCACAGCTCACTGCGGCCTCAATCTCTTAGGCTCAAGCGATCCTCCCACCTCAGCCTTCCAAGTACCTGGGACTACAGATGCACACCACCACACCCAACTAATTTTTCATATGTTTTTTAGAGACAGAGTCTGGCTATGTTGCCTAGGTTGGTCTTGAACTCTTGGCCTCAAGCAGTCCTCCCACCTCTGCCTCCCATAGTGCTGGGATTACAGACGTGAGCCACTGTGCCTGGCCAGGATTATATATTTTATTTTATTTTTATTTTTGAGTCAGAGTCTCGCTCTGTCGCCCAGGCTGGAATGCAGTGGCATGATCTTGGGTCACTGCATCCTCGACCTCCGGGGTTCAAGTGATTCTTGTGCCTCAGCCTCCCAAGTAGCAGCTGGGATTATGGTATGCATCACCACACATGGCTAATTATTATATTTTTAGTAGAGATGGGGTTTCACCATGTTGGCCAGGTTGGGATGTGTATGTGTGTGTGTGTGTATATATATATATATATATATATATTTTTTTTTTTTTTTTTTTTTTTTTGAGATGGTCACTCTGTCACCCAGGCTGGAGTGCAGTGTCATGATCTTGGCTCACTGCAACTTCTGCCTCCCGGGTTCAAGCAATTCTCCTGCTTCAGCCTCCTGAGTACTTGGGATTACAGGTGTGTGCCACCACACCTGGCCAATTTTTGTATTTTTAGTAGAGACGGGGTTTCATCATGTTGGCCAAGCTGGTCTCGAACTGCTGACCTCAGGTGATCTGCCCACCTCAGCCTTCCAAAGTGCTGGGATTATAGGCATGAGCCACAGTGCCTGGCCCAGGCTGGGATATATTTTATATCCTGGACTTTTAAGTCACAATTTTACAAAAAGCTCTGCAGATGAGTTTTGAGGATTTGCTGAGTGGGGTGCACTGCCTGCCTCTGAGTTTTGAGGGGGGCTCACGTGGTTTGGGCACCATCCTGGCCTCACCCCAGCACCCCCTAACCCCCAGAGTGTGGGTGCGAGTGGCACTGACCCAGGAGCCCTGTCCTACCTGGATGTTGATCTCGTTGTGCCGTTCGGTGATCTCCACCACTTCCTGCTCCAACAGCTTGCGTGAACGCTCGCTGCCCTCCAGGGCTGAGCGCACCTCCTCCAGCTCCGTCTGCAGCAGGCTCAAGCGCCGCTCCTGCAGGTTGTACTGCTCCCGCAGCTCCTCGTGCTGCCTGGCATCCTCGTCCATCTGGACCTGCAGGTCCTGGGGGGCACAGGGACCCAGCCTCAGCCCATACACTGGGCCGTGGTATCACCTTGGGGGTGGCCAGGCGTGAGGGCACTGTGACCTTTATCGACTGGGTTCAGCAGGAAACTGGGCAGGCGGGGAGGCCACAGAAGAAGAGTGAGGAACAGACCTGGTCTTGGGAAGTTTATGGTATGGTGGAGCCCCAGCAGGGCCAGGACCCAGGAAGTTATCTAACATAAGGTCAACATGAAGTCAAACCTTTCCTGATGATAGAGCACCTGGTGTTCCCAGCACAGCCTTCTCCAGGAGGCCTTCCCAGTGACCTCTGCCAATCATATTCTAATCCTGGCTAGGCTGATCCTCCGCTCTCTTCTGTCCTCTTATTTCTCTGTCTCTCTTTTTTTTTTTTTTTTTTTGAGACAGAGTCTTGCTCTGTCCCCTAGGCTGGAGTTCAATGGCATGATCTCGGCTCACTGCAATCTCCGCCTCCCGGGTTCAAGTGATTCTCCTGCCTCACCTTCCCAAGTACCTGTGATTACAGGTGCCTGCCACCACACCTGGCTAATTTTTGTATTTTTAGTAGAGATGGGGTTTTGCCAGGTTGCTCAGGCTGGTCTCAAACTCCTGACCTCAAGTGATTTGCCCACCTCGGCCTCCCAAAGTGCTGGGATTACAGGCGTGAGCTACTGCGCCCGGCCTGTCCTCTTATTTCTCCATAGGACTTATCACCAGTTTTAATAATACAGTTTTATTTTTGTTGCTGTCTGCATGGGGATGTTTGTCTGTTTTGTCCACTCTGTTTTGTTTTTGAGACAGGGTCTCTGTCACCCAGGTTGGAGTGCAGTGGTGTAGTCACAGCTCACTGCAATCTCCAATTCCTGGGCTCAAGCGATCCTTCCACCTCAGCCTCCTGAGTAGCTGGAACTACAGGCACGAGCACCACCATGCCTGGCTAATTTTATTTTTTGTGGAGATGGGGTCTCGCTATGATGCCCAGGCCGGTCACGAACTCAAGCCTGGCCTCAAGCAATCCTCTCTCTTCAGCCTCCTGAGTAGCTGGGACTACATGTGAACACCAAATGTGCCCAGCATTGTCTTGTCCACTCTTGGACACCTAAAACAGTACCTGGTTAGGGCACATCTCCAGTTAGCAAGTGTTGGATGTGTGGTTCCAGCCATGTATACTGTAAAGACCAGCCTCATAATGGAATGATTGTAAAGGGGTCTTCAGCTCTGTTTGTGTTTATTTTTTAAGGCAAGTAGTGGGTATATGAGTTTTGTTGTGTTCTTCATTTCTCTATGTCTGAAATAGTTTATAATAAGTAAAAAATGATTTTACAAATCAAGACAGGGCTGGGCGTGGTGGCTCACGCTTGTAATCCCAGCACTTTGGGAGGCTGAGGTGGGTGGATCACCTGAGGTCAGGCATTGGAGATCAGCCTGGCCAGTATGGTGAAACCCCATCTCTATTAAAAATACAAAAATTAGCTGGGCGTGGTGGTGGGTGCCTGTAATCCCAGCTACTCAGCAGGCTGAGGCAGGAGAATTGCTTGAACCTGGGAGGCAGAGGTTACAGTGAGCCGAGATTGCACCACTGCACTCCAGCCTGGGTGACAAGAGCAAAACTCCATCAAATAAATAAATAAATAAATAAATAAATAAATAAATAAATAAATAAATATAAAATAAAATAAAAATCTAGACGGGCCCAACTTCCTGTTTCCCTCCTTTGGTCCATCTTTCCAATTGTCCAGAATCTGGACTTTCGGTGGTTGAGGACCTCTTCTTTATATAGTCCCCAAGCCTCCTGCTCCCTGGACTGCCAGCCACCCCACATTCTCTTATGCCTTTATGCTAGCTGAAGACATGCATTGAGTTAGCCCCCTTTAGGCCTTCAGACTCAACCGATGATGGTGTGCCTTGTATCTCATTTCTCCTCCTCCCAGATCGCTACCTTGATTTGCTGTTGCAGCCTTTTCAATGTCTTTACAAGTTCGCTGTTGTTCTTGTTGGCATGGTCCAGCTGGATTTCCATCTCATTCAGGTCCGTCTCCATCTTCTTCTTGAGCCGAAGTGCCTCTGCCCGGCCCTTGGCCTCTGCCTCTAGGCTGGCCTGCAAGGACTCGATTGCCCGCTGGTGGTTCTTCCTGTAAGTCCAAGCAGAGAAGACCTTGGCATACTGGGCTGGCTGTTCAGTCTGTGCTAAGCCTTCCTAGAGAAGAGGTCTCAGCATCAGCATGAGTACAGGCACCATGTCGTGAAATTAAACAAACCCTTAAAAAGGTGCAAGACAGGGATGAGGGTTTCATGCTTTGGGGAAATAAAAGGAAGGTCATTTTGTTGTTTTAGAGTCACTCTGTGGCTCAGGCTGTAATGGAAAAACCGTCACATTCTGTGATGGTGTAGTAGTGTGATCATAACTCACTGCAGCCTTGAACTCTGGGGCTCAAGTGATCTTCCCATCTCAGCCTCCCCAGTAACTGGGACTACAGGCCATACCACCACACCCAGCTATTTTATTTTTATTTTTATTTTTTATTTTTATTTTTGTAGAGCGGGGTTTTGCTATGTTGCCCAGGCTGATCTCAAACTCCTGAGCTCAAGGGATCCTCCCATCTCAGCCTCCCAAAGTGCTAGGATTACAGGCGTGAGCCACTGCGCCCAGCCAAAATTAAATAACCTTTATGCTTCAACGGATACTTTTAAGAAAGTGACAAGACTACCTAATGCTAGATGACGAGTTAGTGGGTGCAGCGCACCAGCATGGCACATGTATACATATGTAACTAACCTGCACAATGTGCACATGTACCCTAAAACTTAAAGTATAATTAAAAAAAAAAAAAAGAAAGTGACAAGACAACCATAGAATGGGAAAAAATATTTGCAAATCATATCTGATAAGTCTAGTGTTCAAAATATATAAAGAACTCTTACAACTCAACAATAAAAAGAAGCAATCCAATTTTTGAAAGGGGCAAAGAACAGACTTTTCTCCGAAGATATACAAACAGCCAGTAAGCACATAACAGATTCTCTGCTTCATTAACCATCATGGCTAAAATACTACATCTAAAGTGTTCATAGGCCGGGCACGATGGCTCATGCCTGTAATCCCAGCACTTTGGGAGGCTGAGGTGGGCGGATCACTTGAGGTCAGGAGTTCAAGACCAGCCTGGCCAACATGGTGAAACCCTGTCTCTAGTAAAAATACAAAAATTAGCTGGGCACAGTGGCACATGCCTGTGATCCCAGCTACTTGGGAGGCTAAGGCAGGAGAATTGCTTGAAACCAGGAGGCGGAAGTTGCAGTGAGCTGGGATCGCAACACTATACTGCGGCCTAGGCAACAGCAAGACTCTGTCTCAAAAAAAAAAAAAAACCCAAAAAGAACCCCCAAAAAAACCATAAAAGAAAAACCCAAAAAACAAAGTGTTCATAAACTAGACACGGTAGTGTGAGGTACAGTCTTTATTTCCATTTCATAGATGAGGAAACATGTTCAGCAAGGTTCACCTGAATTGCCCAACGTCACGCGACTAGTAGGTGGAAGAGACTGGGGTTTCTGGACTCTGCTCCATCACACTTCCCAAGAGTCAGCCTCCCATCCCACCAGCTCCATACCTGGTAGCCTCAAATTCTTCTTCTTTCTCATGGATTCTTCGGTCGATGTCAGCTTTAACCTGAGCCAGTTCCAACTGAATTCGAATCACCTTGCTCTCTTCAACCTACCAGAAATATAACCATGAGTCTTTCTGGCCAAGAAGATGTGCAGTGCCTGGCCAAGGGTCCACAGTCCCCAAGGTGATGACCCCATGGTTACCTCCAGGGAAGACTCAGCTTCTTCCAGGGCCACCTGGAGTTCTTCCTTTTCCATCTCCAATTTTTTCTTCAACTTCTGCAGTTCATGCACACTCCTTCCTCCCTCACCCAGCTGATCAATGAGATCCTTTATCTCCTCTGAGATAGAAATATTCATGTTAATAAGACTCAGCATTCCAGGGTCATGGCAGGTGGCACCGTCATTCTTCCATTGGGGTAAGAAGCAGGCCTCCCAAAGTGCCAGGATTGCAGACATGAGCCACCACACCTGGCCATAATCTTATTTCATTGTCATGACAACCTTATAAGGAGGGTAGAATTATTTCCTCATTAAATTAAATTAATTAATTAATTTATTTATTTTTGGGACATAGTGTTGCTCTGTTGCCCAGGCTGGAGTACAGTGGCATGATCTCGGCTCACTGCAACCTCCACCTCCCAGGTTCAAGCGATTCTCCTGCCTCAGCCTCCCAAGTAGCTGGGACTACAGGCGCCCGCCACCATGCCCTGCTAATTTGTTGTATTTTTAGTAGAGACGGGGTTTCACCATGTTGGTCAGGCTGGTCTTGAACTCCTGACCTCAAGTGATCCGCCCGCCTCAGCCTCCCAAAGTGCTGGGATTACAGGCATGAGCTATCACACCCGGCTATTTCCTCATTTTATAGATGAGGAAAGTGTGGCACAGAAAGATTAAGCAACTTGCCTAAAGTTACACTGCTGAATGCTGAAGTGCTTCTACAAAGCACTTGCTAGGAAGTCAACGTTTATTGAGCACCTAATATGTGCCAGGTACTCAACTGATGATGTGCTCAGGATGAAGGGGACTCTGGCTGTGTCCCCTCCCTACAGGCCCATCCCATCCACCTGCCCTCAGACTCACCCTGCAGGGTCTTATTCTCCTTCTTCACGGACTCTAGATGCTCCAGAGACTCCTCGTAGGCAGTCTTGATCTTGAAGCTCTCTGTCATGTACATGCGGCACTCCTTCTGCGAGCTGTCCACTTCCACCTGCAACTCCTCACACTTCTGCTGCCACTCAGCCAGCATCTTGTCAAAGAGCCTCTGCTTCTTGTCCAGGGCAGCGGCTGCAGCATTGGCCTAGGGAAAGTTGGAAATGGCCTCTAGCGGTCCAACCTCCTTGCCTCTGTCCCCTACTCCCACCCCCCCACCAACCTCTCTTCCCTCCCTTTCCCCAGTAACTCTTGAGACTACGGACTCCTTGGGAATTGGAATGTAATTCAACACCTATGGCAGAAGCAGAGAACAGAGAGTCTGCAAAGAGCTGCATGCCAGTTCTAAAACTTCCCCCGAGAGATGTGTGGCCTGGGACATTCCACCTTATTTTCCCAGGTTAGAATTCTCTCAGGTATAAAATGAGGAGTTTGGGCCACAGCGGCCTTCCCAGATTTATGACATTCAGCCTAACTCTCCTTAATATATTTCACTGTAATGTAGTAATATACACTACACATCAACTCAAAACTGACTATTCTTAGACTTTATTTTTCTATAGATTTCATCCGTCTCATAACTCCCTGGCAACTATTTGCTGTTGTGCTATATTAGCTTTTATAAAGTTTTGCTTTGTTTCTTTCGTGGGGTAGCAAAACCGTTTTGAGTTTTAGGACTTTTTTTTTTTTTTTTTTTTTTTTTTTTTAATTGAGATGGAGTCTCACCCTGTCACCCAGGCTGGAGTGCAGTGGCATGATCATGGGTCACTGCAACCTCCGTCTCCCGGGTTCAAGCGATTATCCTGCCTCAGCCTCCTGAGTAGCTGGGATTACACAGGCGTGCGCCACCACGTCCGGCTACTTTTTGTATTTTTAGTAGAGATGGGGTTTCACCATGTTGGCCAAGCTGCTCTCAAACTCCTGACCTCAGGTGATCTGCCTGCCTCAGCCTCCCAAAGTGCTGAGATTATAGGCGTGAGCCACTGTGCCCAGCCTTTTTTTTTTTTTTTTTCCCCAAGAGATGAGGTCTCACTCTGTCACCCAGGCTGGAGTACAGTAGCATAATCATAGCTAACTGTAGCCTCAGCCTCTTGGACTTAAGCAATCTTCCCACCTCAGCCTCCCAAAGTCCTGGGATGACAAGCATGAACCACCTTGCCAGAACTTTTTTTCTGAAACCTCTCACATGGATATGACCTCCTGCCTACGTGGCCACTTCATGGAGCCACGTTCTTGTATTGGGCTGCATGTGGCTCCTCACGGCCAGCATGAATCGTGGTTCCATCTAGACCAAGACCAGAGAGGTGTATGCCAGTGGAAATCCTATTTAATTCTCATAGAGACTGGCAACTCAGTTTGAACCAGGGATGCAAATAGGAATAGTTAGCCACGCAAAGTATGTGGGATGTAGTTTGTGTAAGAGAGAGGGGAACAGGGAAGGTGCATCATGTAACTTTCTTTTCTTTTTTTTTTGGAGCCAGAGTCTCGCTCTGTCACCTAGGCTGGAGTGCAGTGGCACGATTTGGCTCACTGCAACTCCACCTCCTGGGTTCAAGTGATTCTCCTGCCTCAGCCTCCTGAGTAGCTGGGACTACAGGTGCCTGCCACCACGCCCGGCTAATTTTTTGTATTTTATTAGAGACGGGATTTCACCGTGTTGCCCAGGCTGGTGTCGAACTCCTGAGCTCAGGCAATCCGCCTGCCTCGGCCTCCCAAAGTGCTAGAATTACAGGCATGAGCCACCGCGCCCGGCCGTATTATGTAACTTTCAGGGGCAAATTTTACCCTGCTTGTGACCCTATTTATTTATTTGAGACAGGGTCTCACTCTGTCAACCAGGCTGGAGTGCAGTGGTGCAGTCATAGCTCACTGCAGCCTTGAACCCCTGGTTCAAATGATCCTCATGCCTTAGCTTCCCAAGTAGTTGGGACCACAGGCACGTGCCACCACACCTGGCTAAATTTTTAATTTAAAACTTTTTTGGGGGCTGGGCACAGTGGCTCACGCCTATAATCCTGGCACTTTGGGAGGCCAAGGCGGGTGGATCACTTGAGGTCAGGAGTTCGAGACCAGCCTGGCCAACATGATGAAACCCTGTCTTTACTAAAAATACAAAAAATTAGCTGGGCGTGGTGGTGGGCACTGTAATCTCAGCTTCTCAGGAGGGTGAGGAATGAGAATCGCTTGAACCCAGGAGGTGGAGGTTGCAGTGAGCCGAGATCACGCCACTGTACTCCAGCCTGGGCAACAAGAGCCAAATTCCATCTCAAAAAAGAAGAAAAAAAAAAAATATATATATATATATATTTTTTCTTTTTTTCTTTTTCTTTTTTCTTTTTTTTTTTTTTTTGAGACAGGGTCTCCCTGTGTTGTTCAGGCTGGTCTTGAACTCCTTGGCTAAAGTGGCCCTCCTGCCTTGGCCGCCCAGTGTGTTGGGATTAGAGGCATGGGCCATTGTGCTTGGTCTTGTGGCCCTGTTTAAACAGTAGCTTGTTGAATGTTAGATCTCGGAAGAGTTCATGAACACGTGCTCAAGCAGCAGCCGTTGTCCAGCAGGCTCCTGAAGGCACCCCTGCATTGCACCTTCTTGAACCATGTGTTTCTTCCTGATGACCCCAGACATGTGACAGCCTTGCCCTAGCCCTGCTGTGGGCTCTCTGCCCCGGTAAATAGGCAGCTTTGAGCATTTGACCCTCTGACCTTCTCCAAGTCGATGGTGAGGTCCTCAACTTCTGCCTGGAGTCTCTGCTTATTTTTCTCGAGGGAGGCGGCCCGGGCCTGGGCAGTTTCAGCTGCTTCTTCTGCCTCCTGAAGCCTGGCGGCCAGCTTCCTCCTGCAAATGAGGGCCAGAGGGGCTGTCAAGGAAACATAGGCACTCACAGGCACCATCTCCACACTGCCAGGGTCAGAGTGTGGTGGGCATGGTACTAAGCTCTGGTGTCAACATTGGAAACGATGCAGAGTGTTTACAGGACAGCCACAGCTGTCCATTCACTCTCTCATTTATTCATTCAACAAACACTTACTTTCTCTACTCTGCGTCAAGGATTGTTGCAGGTGTTAGGGATGCAGCAGTGAATAAAACAAGCTAGGATACCTGCCCTAACAAATGAAATGTTTGTTCTGGAGCTGGGAGGAGGCAGGCAATACATGCCCTATAGAACATAAGCACTGCAGTGACAAATAGAGCCAGGAAGGGGACAGGCAGTCCAGGTGGGAGGGGGTGACAATGTCAAATACAGACTCAGGAGAGACTCTCTGAGAAGGGGACACAGGAGCAAAGGTCTAAGCCAGGGAATGGAGGGGCCCTGAGGGTGTCTGGGGCAGAGACAAGCTTAGGGGTTGAGATTTAGGTTTAGCCCAGGAGTGGGAGCCTTGGGGGAGGACCAGGTAGTGCCCAGCAGCCTCCATAGTAAAGGCCTGAAGGACAGAGGTGGAAGTTGCAGGAAGGCAAATTTAGCTTAGAGCTTTAGATGGAAGTATTGCATCAGCTGGAAGTCACTATGCCTTATTTGCTATCATATTAGCAGAAATTTCAGTGGATGGATGGGACCAGCCAGCAGGCTGGGATCCCGGAAATACTTAGAGCACATGTGCCATTTTCTATGCCTAATTTGGCTTTATACAAGAAAAAATTTGGCCATTTTTTCAGAGAATCCAGAAAAGTCTATAGAGGAGTTTGTTAAGTTGACCATGTTCTTTGATTTAACTTGTCATGGATCCCCTCTGCTGCCTGGCCCAGGGTGGCTCACTCACAGGGCTTCCCTGCGTGCATGGGCCCAGGGGCACCCAGGCCAGCCTCCTTTTACACCAGAGAGAGGCCCAGAGCCACTTTCATGTCCCCCCTTATTTCCTCAGGTGTCCACTTATGTAGTTTTTTTTTTTTAGATACAGGATCCTGCTCTGTTATCCAGGCTGGAGTGCAGTGGCTCGATCATTGCTCACTGCAGCCTCCAATTCCTGGGCTCAAGCAATCCTCTCACTTTAGTCTCCCAAGTAGCTGAGACTACAGGCACGTGCCACCATGCCTGGCTAATTTTGTAATTTTTGTAGAGATGAGGATCTCACCATGTGGCCCAGGCTGGCCTCGAACTTCTGGGCTCAAGCAATCCTCCCACCTTGGCCTCCCAAAGTGCTGGAATTACAGGCATGAGCCACCATAGCTGGCCCACAGAGCAGGCTCCTTTGTCCAGACACATTGTCCTCCTCTTAAAGCAGCCTGTGAATGTCCTTCTCCTGGGCTTGACCCTGGCCTCAGCAGTGACTGACATGGTGGTGAGGCCCCCAGCACCACCTGCCCAGCCCACCTGGCTCTCTCAGCAGGAAGACCACACTCACTTGGTCTCCTCCAGCTCCTCTGTCCTCTGGATGGCATCGGTCTCGTACTTGGTCCTCCAGGTGGTGACCTCAGTGTTGAGTTTGGACACGAGGCGCTGCAGCTCTGACTTGCCTCCCTGCTCCTCCTCCAGCTGCTCCTTTACTAGGTCCAGGTCGTGCTTGGTGTTGGCCAGACTCACCACGGCGGTGCTGCGAGACTGTGGGGACCAGCCTGTCAGGCGCCCGTGGGGGCTTTCCACAGCCCGCAGGGCCACCACTTAGATACACGTAACACTGGAGCAGCAGTGATGGCAGGCGAAAGGGGGAAAAGAAACACGATCCCACAATCCAAACCATCGGGGTTTTAATTTTCATCCTATGACTTCTTTTCTTTCTATTATTGTCCACAAGGATATGTAATTTCATTTAGTTATACACATCACATACTACAGTTTTATAGTTAGCTTTTTTACTTGCTACGATATCAAATACTTTTTGTATTCCTTTGACATCTTCATAATCTGTAACTTTCTTTAGCTGGGACTATAGGTATACAACACCATACCTGGAAACTTTTTTTTTTCCTGAGACCGAATTTCACTCTTGTCACCCAGGCTGGAGTGCAATGGTGCGATCTCAGCTCCCTGCAACCTCTGCCTCCACCTGTGTCGGCCTCCCAAGTAGCTGGGATTATAGGCACTCACCACCATGCCCAGCTAATTTTTGTATTTTTAGTAGAGACCAGGTTTTGCCATGTTGGCCAGACTGGTCTTGAACTCCTGACCTCAGGTGATCTGCCCACCTTGGCCTGTCAAAGTGCTGGGATTACAGGTGTGAGCCACCATGCCCAGCAACTTTTTTATTTTTTATTTTGGTAGAGATGGCGTTGGGGGTGGGGGGGGTTGGGGGTGGTCTTGCTGTGTTGTTCGGGCTGGTCTCGAACTCCTGGCCTTAAGCGAACCTCCCACCTAGGCCTCCCAAAGTTCTGGGATTACAGGCATGAGCCACCAACCCCAGCTGTAACCTATAACTTTAAGGCGGCAGCTCTGTCTCCACCGCAACCCCACGTCCAAACAAACCTTTGACTCTTCATCCAGCTGCCTCTTGTAATCATCCACTTGTGACGTCAGAGATGTCTTTATCCGTAGGATTTGATTGAGCCGGCTCTGGGACTCTTCATATTCCCTGCTCAGTTCACTATTTTCAGCTGGGTGAGAAGGGAATGGAAGAAATATTGGATGAAGAACTGGTTCCCCAGCCAGATCCAAAGTTCCCCAGGGCATTGCTCCTAAAGTACCCAATAAATATGGTGGCTTGGCCAATGGAGCTGGAATGGGGAGCACAGTAGATCACCACTCTAGCCTCCAAATTAAGTGAACCCAGGAGAAAGGCAAGCGCCCAAGGGTTGCCAAGATCCAGGTAACCTGCATGGACTTAGGGGCCTCACATAATGAAACCCCTGTCTCCTACATGTCAGGAGATGCAGCAGAAGAGTTTGGAGAAACAGTGGGACACAGTATTTCCTTTGTAAAATGTATTTGTCACAATTCCAGAACCTACACTCCTGTCATTTGTGGAATGATTGCTGGAGCCAGAGGCCAGGAAGAAGTTCATGAGCCTGAGAGAAAAAGCAAGGATTTCCAGTTCTACCCTGTAAGTCACTGAGCTCACTGAGCTTCATTTTTCTTATCCATCAAATGGGGATATTGATTTTTTTTTTTTTCTTTTGAGACCAAGTTTCATTCTTGTCACCCAGGCTGGAGTACAGTGGCGTGCTCTCGTCTCACTGCCACCTCTGCCTTCTGGGTTCGAGTGATTCTCCTACCTCAGCCTCCTGAGTAACTGGGATTACAAGCGTGTACCACCATGCCCAGCTAATTTTTTTTGTATTTTTAGTAGAGACCGGGTTTTACCACGTTGGCCAGGCTGGTCTCAAACTCCTGACCTCAAGTGATCTGCCCACCTCGGCCTCCCAAAGTGCTGGGATTACAGGCATGAGCCACTGCACACGGCTGGATATTGATTTTTTTTTTTTTTTGAGACAGGGTCCTGCTCTGTTGCCCAGGCTGGAGTGCAGTGGCACAATCATAACTCATTGCAGCCTTGAACTCCTGGGCTCAAGCAATCCTCCTGCCTCAGCCTCCCAAGTAGCTGGGACCACCAGTGTGTGCCACCACACCCAGCTATTTAAAAACATTGTTTTGTAGAGATGGGGGTCTTGCTATGTTGCCCAGGCTGGTCTCAAACTCCTGGCCTCAAGTAATCCTCCCGCCTTGGCCTCCCAAAGTGCTGGAATTACAAGTGTGAGCCACTGCACCCAGCCAGGATATTGTTAAAGAATTCCAAATGTGAGAAATAAGGCCAAAGGCTGCCTGCAAGTTCTCTTGATGTCACACCGGAGCACTAACAGGCCCACCTGTAGACTATTCAGTTCTCTAAGGAAATGTACCTTTGTTTGACTTACTGTTTGCCCCTGTGTGATTAGAGCACAGCTTCTGCAAAGTTAGAAATTAACTTATACATTGATAAATTGCCAATTATTTTTGTTATAGAGATGCAAAGATGCACCTGTATGACAAAGGTGTGTTTCTTCTGGCAGGGAAAAAAAAAATCCTAAACTAAACCCAGAGGTCACAGGATTATTGTCCTATAGGATATTAACTAGCTCTGCATCTAACTTAGCAAAGTTATTTTAGCATTTCTTTTCCCAGCTGACTGTAAATCTCTGCCTTTCAAATGCTCTTTGAAGGCAGCTTTACCATTTTTCTGGCTCCCTCATTAAGGAGTTAAATAAATCGTTGACACATGTTCGCTTTATATTAGTATGTGGGTCATGTTTAAAAATGTTTGAAAATTGTATTTCGTCAGCATGAATGCCTCTCCCACTGATCTCACTGGGAAGGTGAGAGAACGGATACGAAAATGCTTTGAATTGTGTTCCCTGTTTTGCATTGTAAAGATGTTACTTGGAACATTCAGCAGGTGGAATAAAATCTCCTCCTCTCATCACAAGGGGTTTGGACGGGAATCTTCCAAGGCCAAGAAAGCTCTGTTTCCTTGAGAATCCCAGTTCCTTTCCATGCACTGCTCCTTAGCAAGCTCAGGGCGGAGAGGGCTCACCTTGGAGGCGGGTCCTGATGGCATTGATTTCTGCTTGGTTTCGCTCTAGCTCTGCCACCTTGGCGTTGGCTTCTGATAAGCTGTCTTCCAGCTTTCTGACGTGGGCCTCGGCGTTCATCTGCTCAGGAAGGATGAACTCAGTGGGGAAGTTGCGGGTGGGGGAGGCCAAGCCCTCCCTACCTCCCCTTTGATTTTTGCCCTGTTCTTCCTGTGTGCCTCCCAGGCTACCTGCCTGGAGGTATGCCCCTGTCTCAGAAACCCCAAATGGCTCACCATTTTTTTTTTTTTTTTTTTGAGACAGGGTATCACTCCATCACCCCGGCTGGAGTGCATAGGTGCAATCAGAGCTCACTGTAGCCTCGACATCCTGGGCTCAAGCCATCCTCTCAACACAGCCTCCTGAGTAGCTGGGACCACAGGTGCATGCCACCATCCCTGGCTAATTAGTTTTATTTTTTTGTAGAGACAGGGTTTCACTGTGTTGCCCAGGCTGGTCTTGAACTGGGCTCAAGTGATCTGCCTGCCTTGGCCTCTCAAAGTGCTGGGATTACAGGTGTTAGCCACTGTGCCTGGCTTATTGAGCACTCTTATGTGCCAGAGACTATTGCAGCCCTCACAGTAGCGCTCTAAGGTGGGGATTATGACAATCATCTTCATGTTACAGATGAAGAAATCGAAGCACAGGTTATTTTATTTTTCATTTCATTTTATTTTATTTTTGAGACAGAGTCTTTCTCTGTCGCCCAGGCTGGAGTGCAGTGGCACAATCTCGGCTCAATGCAACCTCTGCCTCCCAGGTTCAAGCAATTTTTGTATTTTTAGTAGAGACAGGGTTTCACCATGTTGGCCAGGCTGGTCTTGAACTTGTGACCTCAGGTGATCTGCCTGCCTCAGCCTCCCAAAGTGCTGGGATTACAGGCGTAAGCCACTGTGCCCAGCAGGTTATTTTATTTTATTTTATTTTAGAGACAGGGTCTTACTCTGTTGCCCAGGCTGGAGTGAAGTGGTGCAGTCATACTCACTGCAGTCTCAACCCCCTGGGCTCAAGCGATCCTCCTGCCTCAGCCTCCTGAGTAGCTAGGACTACAGGCACATGCTACCATCCCTGGCTAATTTTATTTTTTGAGGAGACGAGGTCTGGCTATGTTGTCCAGGCTGGTCCCCAACTCCTGGCCTCTCAAAAGCAATCCTCCTGCCTCAGCCTCCCAAAGTGCTGGGATTACAGGAGTGAGCCACTGTGTCCGGCCCACAGTTAGGTTATTCACCTTGGACTTCTGTATCGTCTCCACGCTGGCATTGAGGTCATCAATCTCAGCCTTCATGACCTGTTTATCTTTCTCTAGCTTGGACTTGACCCTCTGCAGGCTCTCCACATGCTCCGTCAGCTCGGCCATGGAGTCCATGTGCTTCTTGCGCAGTGTGGAGGCCGTCGCCTCGCTCTGCAGGGCGGCCTCTTCCAGCTCCCGCCGCAGCTTCAGCAGCTCAGCCTCCCGCTTGCGGTTCTGCGCGATCTGGGGTAGAGGAGGAGCAGCTTAGCAGAACTGGCCAGTGCCAGCCTTTTCGGGGTGGACACCGCCCAGCTGCTCGGTGGTCCCCTGATATTCCTGTACCTCGCTAAAAGAAGTCCTGCTTGAAATGCCAATGCTTAGCCTTTGGGGGGTGGGGGTTGCCCACAGGATTTGTTTAGAGAGTGTTGTGTGTTAAATTGTGCCCTCCAAAAAGATATACTCAAGTCCTAACCCTGGGTACCTGTGAATGGGACCTGATTTGGAAATAATGTCTTTGTAGATGGAGCCAGTTAAGATGTCATACTGGTTTAGGGTGGGCCCTAAGCTAATGACTGATGCCTTTTTTTTTTTTTTTTTTTTTTTTGAGAAGAAGTTTCACTCTTGTTGCCCAGGCTGCAGTGCAATGGCACATCTCGGCTCACTGCAACCTCCGCCTCCTGGGTTCAGGTGATTCTCCTGCCTCAGCCTCCCAAGTAGCTGGGATTACAGGTGCCCACCACCATGCCCAGCTAATTTTTTGTGTTTTTAGTAGAGATGGGGTTTCACCATGTTTACCAGGCTGATCTCGAACTCCTAACCTCAGGTGATCCACCCACCTCAGCCTCCCAAAGTGCTGGGAGTACAGGCGTGAGCCACCGTGCCCGGCCGGACTCTCACATTTCTACTCACTATACTCCTGCCCTTATCACTCCAGGTCCAGGTCCCGACAACTAGGGTCAGCCCCACAGTCCACCGAGATTGTCCAAACTGGCCAATCAGGAGCCTGTTCACCCTGCCTCACCTGTTCCTTCCCATGGGAGCCAGAGTAAAGGCCTTTGCCTACATTCTTCCCCCCAGCTGTCTGCCTCCTAACCAGCCCCAGTGCCTCTCTGGCCCTGCGTGGCCTGCTGTGCCCTTTCCTCTTGGGAACTGTCAGTAGCAAACTCTTTCTGTTTGTCTTTGAGAGACAGGGTCTTGCTCTGTCACCCAGGCTGGAGTGCAGTGGTGCCATCATGGCTCACCACAGCCTCAACCTCCCTGGGCTCAAGTGATCCTCCTTCTTTAGCCTCTTGAGTAGCTTGAACTACAGGAACATGCCACCATGCCCAGCTAATTTTTTTTTTTTTTTGAGAGATGGGCTTTTGCTGTGTTGCCCAGGCTGGTCAGAAATCCCTGGGCTCAAGTGATCCTTCTGCTTTTGCCTCCCCAGGTGTTGGGATTACAGGCGTGAGCCACTGTTCCAGGCCTCATTTTTAAATTATTAATTGGTTTCTCCTCAAGCCCATCTCAGGAACCTAGCAAGAACGAACTGGTCTTGATCCCACTGCTCACAGTCCAGCAATTTTTCCCCCTAAATGCAAGCAGAGCTGGGGGTTTCTGGGCCCCCTGGGATGGGTACCTGAGCAGATGTGGCTCCACCCGCTTCCTCCAACCTGTCACTGAGGTCTTCAAGATCCCGGGACAGGTCACTGCGTTGTTTCTCCACCTGGGATGAAAATTTTTATTTTAAGATAGAGCCTTCCTCTGTGGCCCAGGCTGGAGTGCAGCAGCACCATCTCGACTCACTGCAACCTTCGCCTGCCTGGCTCAAACAATCCTCTAACCTTAGCCTCCCAAGTATCTGCAACTACAGGCACATGCCATCACACCCAGCAAATTTTTAAATTTTTTGTAGAGATGGGTTTCACCATGTTGCCCAAGCTGGTCTCCCGGTCTCAAGTGATCCTCCTGCCTTGGTCTCCCAAGGTATTTGGATTACAAGCATGAGCCACTCTTCCCGGCCATGGGATGAGATTTAATGGTACCGATGATAATCACCCAGAGCTCCTTTTTCTCCAGTAAAGAGCATGATGACTGCTTCACCTTTGAGAAGCCAGGATTCTATGCCTGGGGGGCCTTGTGCTCTGCCTGTCATCCCACAGACTTAGTAAAGGACACTGTCTTGCCCACACTGGGCGGGCATTAGTGCCCATCCTACCTACCACCTGTCCAATTTGGCTGAATTTGGGGTTAGGTACACTGTGATTTGTCTCCCACAAGCTTTCTGGGCTCACGTCCTGTAGGATCCCCACGCTCAAGCCTCCCTCCATGCTCTGCTCTTGCTAACACGTGCTTTCTCTGTTTACACCTTCATCCCAATGAAGGTAGGTGCTATTTTATTCCCTTTGCCCAGACCTTTCTCCTCGCTTCTGCCTGTTGAATTCTATCTTTGAGGTCAAGTGTTTTTTCCCCATCTGTCTCAGGTAGAACCAGCCTCTTCTCCTCTGGACTCAAGCCACACAGAGCATCTGCCTTTCACGTCATGATTAATGTGGATGTGCAGTTCAGTCCCTGGCACAGAGTAGGTGCTCCAGAAGCAACTAGACTTTTTAGCTGGACACCTGCCTTCTCTACTGGTTTCCTTAGCGGAGGTTTCTATTCATGGTTGGATGTGTGACTGCCGTTAGGTCTTTTGACTCAAGAAGGATTTCATTTACCTTGGCTCTCATGGCCCTCTCAGCTTCTAGTTCTTCTTCCAGCTCTTCAATTCGGGCCTAGCAGACAGAGGAGGGAGGGGATTAATCTCTGCCAGGCAAAGTTAGTAAGTCAGCCCCTTAGCCTTTTAGGACGGAAAATAGGGATGTGAGAATATGACAGCCACTGTCAAAAGCAGAGAGAGGCAGATCCCAGAGAGCAAGTGCAAAGGTGCCGGGGCAGGCAGGAGGGGGCCTGGCATGTGTGACACCCAGCCAGGAGCCAGCATGGCTGGATAGAGTGGAGGGAAACACTCGGTGATGAGGTCAGGCGGGGAGCAGTTGGAGGGCCTCATAACCATCGTACGGATTTCACCCCTAGTGAGGGGAACATGGGTCCATCTCCAAGGACTCTATGGCAGTCTTGCTCCTCAGGAAACCTCAGCCACCAAGTAGCTGACATGAACAAAATGTTCAGAGAAGTGCATTTCCGACAGAGAGCTCATGCTTCTCGGTCCTGGACATACCTGGTGCTCCTTCAGTTTCCGCTGCAGCGTGGAATTCAGAGACTGCTCATCCTCATATTTCGAGTTGACAGAGTTTATTTCCAAATCCCTCCTGCAAGGGAAGGGTTGGTCTCCTGAGGAAAGGCTCTGAGGGTAGACCAGCAAGCTGGCGAGGGAATGTCGCCTGGGCTGCCAGAGGAGGCCTTGAACCTGCCGAAAAGCACGTACCTCCCAGCCCCTTCTGGTCTTCTGTAGTGACAGCCCAGAAGGTCTCACCCTACAGAGCAGTTAGACCCCTGAATGAGCTCCTCAGGTGTTTCATCATCCATTCATTCATTCACACATTTACTAATGTGACACTTTTTTTTGAGACAGGGTGTTGCTGTGTCACCCAGAATGCAGTGCAGTGGCATGATCATGGCTCACTGCAGCCTTGACCTCCTGGGCTTAAGTGATCCTCCCACCTCAGCCTCTCTAGTAGCTGGGGCCACAGGCTGGCTCCATCATGCCCAGTTAATTTTTGTATTTTTTGTAGACGGGGTCTTGCTATGTTGCCCAGGCTGGTCTTGAGCTCCTGGCCTCAAGCCATCCTCCTGCCTTCGCATCCCAAAGTGCTGGGATTACAGGTGTGAGCCACTGTACCCAACATGGTCATAGGCTTTTATGATGTCTCCCTGCCCTGCTGAGTCCTCAGTGTTCCCTGGGGTGGTGGCGCTCGTCTCCTCCCCAGTGCCCACCAGGTATTGTGTGACACTGGGCATTCCCTGCAGACAGGGCAGCCCCTACCTCTCTGCATATCCTCCATGCCTGCCAGGTACTTGGGACATGCAGGAATGTTTGTGAGGCTCTCCATACAGTGCCTGGCTCCTGGCACCCTCCAGGCAGCTCCAGCTATTGCTACCATTGTGATGGACAAAACGAACGACGACAAGACATACTTTTTCACCACCTCCTCGAGATCCAGCTTGGAACGCTCCATCTCATTGAGGTTGTCGATGGTCATCTTCAGGTCACTCTCAGCTTTCCGACGAGCCTTTTCCACCTCCGCCCGGATTTTCTTTTCCTGCTCCCAGTTATCCTCCAGCTACAGAGACAAGAACAGCAAGAGAAGGTAGACGAGGAGAGTCTGAGGTCAGAAGGCAAGAAGGAACCAGACTGGGTCCGATCCTTTAGCTGTGGCATCAGAAGGGCCCTCACGCCCCGGGGGATGTGTTGGTCCAGTTCTCAAAACTAATCTTCGGACCCCGTGCCCCCAGAGGGATCTGGCCTTGGAGTTGTAGAGGTGGCCACAGCAATGGGTATTACCTCATGGATCTGCGTGCTCAGCTTGCTGTTATTTTTGGTCAGGTGGTTCACCTTGTCCTCCTCAGCTTGTAGGTCGTCCAGGGTTTTCTGGAAGGACAGATACACACGTGAGTGCCACGAGGCCCAGTGGGAGCAGCTGAACAGTCCTGATACTCAGTCGTCGCTTCTGAGCTATGCAGCTCCCAGGCTTTGGGGAGTTCAGTTGACTTCAGTGAGTAGGTACTGACCACCTGCTCCTGGGCGCTGGGTAAGGCCAGAGCAGATGGACCAGAGCCACCCATCAGGGAGGTCAATTGCTTGAGCCAGGGAGGTTGAGGCTGCAGTGAGCTATGATCGTACCACTGCACTCGAGCCTGGGTGACAGAGTCAGACCCTGTCTCTACAAAAATTAGCCAGGTGTGGTGGCACACGTCTGTAGTGCCAGCTACTCAGGAGACTGAGGCAGGACGATCACGAGCCCAGGAGGTTGGGGCTGCAGTGAGCTATGATGGCACCACTGCATTTCAGCCTGAGCAACAGTGAGACCCTATCTCTGGTTCCCCAGGGGGCATATGGGAAATAGGTGGGGTGCTTCTGGTTGTCACAGTGATTGGAGGTTCCTCTGAGATTTAGTGGATGACTCCAGCAATGCCGGACATCCCATTTTGCTCTGGACAATCTGGTACCACGAAGAACTCTGTAGTCCACATTCCTGATGTCCCACCCGGGCACTTATGTGAGTAAAACAACCATTTCTACTCTTCTAAACCTAGAGCCCAGCACCCTTTTACATGTAACTCAATGTTCTTTTTCATTGAATATGCACTACATTTTTTTTTTTTTTGAGATAGGATCTTCCTCTGTCACTCAGACTGGAGTACAGTGGTACGATCATAGCTAACTGCAGCCTCCACCTCTTGGGCTCAAGCAACCCTCTCGCCTCAGCCTCCCAGCTAATTTTTTTTCTAGTTTTTAGAAAACTGCACTCCAGCTCGGGTGAGAGTGTGAAGCTCCATCTCAAAAACAAACAAAAATTAGTGGGGTGCAGTGGTACATGCCTATAATCCCAGTTACTCAGGAGGCTGAGGTGGGAGGATTACCTGAGCCTGGGAAGTCAAAGCTGCAGTGAGCCATGATCATACCACTGCACTCCAGCCTTGGTGACAGTTTGGAAGACAAATTATATTGTCACCCCACTTATAACAAACTTGGAAGGAAGGCAGCAAGGGGGGGCCACACCCATGTCACTCTTGAGGAAACTGAGATGTACGGAGATTCCTTAACTTCCCTAAGGCCCCAAGCTGAGGGGGCGGCAGGGCCAGGATTTGAACTCGGGGCTCCAGTCTCCAATGGAAAGCACATTGTGCCAAGCTCTAGCTGCTGGGCTGAGGGAAGATGCAAGGGAAACCTACCTGGTGCAGCTCCTCTAGGGCCCTCTTCTCCTTCTGGAGCTTGGCGATGGAGTCTTCACGGAGTGAGAGGTCCCCCGTCAGGGTACGGACCTTGTGATCCAGGGCCTAGAAACCAGGGCAGGGAGAGAGGTAGATCCTTAAAGCTGGAGGGAGTCCTCAGCTTGGGTGCACCCTTGAGTCTCCTGGGAGCTTAAGAAATGCCAGCACCCAGAGCATGTCCTAGACCAACCAAGTCAGAACCCTGGGGGTGAAGGGGAGCAGCAAGAACCTTGGCTTCTCAAAGTGTGGTCCCCGGATGTCGGCAGTGGCATCCCCTAGGAGCATGCTAGGAATACAGACCCTTGGGCTCCACCAGACTCGCCAGAGTCTGCACCTGACTGTATCCCCAGTGGTTTGTGTGTGCAGCAGAGCAGGAGAAGCGCAAGTTTAGGCAGAGCCCCTGCTTACCCTGCTCGAGAACCCAACCCACCTGCAATAGCAGGAAGGGGACCTTGGGACCAGGGGCCAGCCAGATGGCATCAGGAGCCAGGGCTTCCCCCAGGGAGCTGTTCAGAGGGGCAGCAACTGCTTGTTTGGGCAGAAATTCAACAGCTGAAGGTGGACACTTCACCATGATGGGAACAGCTCAGTCCCCTTAGCTGCCCTGTCCAGCAGAACTTTCTGCAGTGACGGACATGTTCTCTGCCTTTGCTGTCCCATGCAGTGACACTTAACGCACATGGCTGCTGAGCACCTGCAATGTGGCTTGTGCAACTGAGGAATTGCATTTTAAGTTGTAAATTAATAGGTGTTACAATAGCCCCATGTGGGCTGGGTACGGTGGCCCATGCCTGTAATCCCAGCACTTTGGGAGGCCAAGACAGGCAGATCACCTGAGGTGAGGCGTTCAAGACCAGTCTGGGCAACATGGCGAAACCCCATCTCTACTAAAAATACAAAAATTAGCCGGGTGTGGTGGCGCCACACGTGTAGTCCCAGCTACCCGGGAGGCTGAGGTATGAGAATCACTTGATCCCGGGAGGGGGAGGTTGCAGTGAGCTGAGGTCGCACTACTGCACTCCAGCCTGCGTGACACAGCGAGAGCGAGACTCTGTCGCAAAACAAACAAACAAAAAAAACCCCCCAAAAAACTGCCCCATGTGGTCAGTGGTCAGGGCACTGGGTGTAGCCACCATAGGGGCTTTAGGTATGGCCCCTGAAGGTGGCCTGAGAAAAGCGTGGCAGGGCCCCGGCCTCTCCTCACCTGCTTCTCCTTCTCTGTCTTGGCCAGTGTGGTTTCCAGGCCCTCTAGGTCCCGCTTCAGGTCGCTCAGCTCCCCTTCCAGCTTGCGCTTGGCGGCACTCAGTGAGGCCGCCATGCCCTCTTCCTCCTCCAGCCGCTCCCGCATGTCTGAGATCTGGCTCTCTAGATCCATCTTGGTCTTCATCATCTGTGTCAGGCGCTCCTCTGCATCCATCAGGTTCTCTTGCTCCTGTTGGGAGAAAGAGCCCCGGTCGAGGACAGGGTCCAGGCAAAGACCACACCAAGACGCTGGACAAGCCTTGAGCTGAACAAATGTGTCCTGGGGGTTGGACAAGGGGCTGGGCTATCTCGAGCTCCTTTTTTTTTTTTTTTTTTGAGTCAGGGTTTTGCTTTGTTGCCCAGGCTGGAGTGCAGTGGTGTGATCACAGCTCACTGCAGTCTAGACCTCCTGGGCTCAAGAAGTCCTCCCACCTCATCCTCCCAAGTAGCTGAGGCTACAGGTACACACTGCAATGCCCAGCTAAGTTTTTTATTTTTATTTTTGAGACAGAGTCTCACTCTGTCACCCAGGCTGGGGTGCAGTGGCACAATCATGGCTTACTGCAGCCTCGACCTTCTAGGCTTAAGCAATCCTCCCACTTCAGCCTCCTGAGTAGGTGGGACTACAGATGTGCCACCACACCCGGCTAATTTTTAAACTTTTTTGTAGAGATGGGGTTTCACTATGTGGCCCAGGCTGGTCTTGAACTCCTGGGCTCAAGCATTCCTCCTGCCTTGGCCTCCCAGAGTGTTGGGTTTATGGGCATGAGCCATTGCACCTGGCCCAGGAGGATTCTTCCATCACTTTGGTCTTGCCCAGCCTCAGCCTTCACAAACAAAATGGGGATATCAGTTCAAGCAACTTCTCAGGGGTATGAAGAGGATACAGAGAAATGATGTTGGAGGCCTTTGGGGACAGTGGAAGGAAAATGCAAGCACCACACATGCTCACGGCTACAGAGATGGCTGTGGCAGAGCAGGGAGGACTGGAGATGGAATTGGGCCCCTTCCAGGGCTGGGTTTTCTACTAATGGGCCTGGGACTTTGATCAAATCTCTAAATGTCTGCCAAACTGAGTTTTCTACCCTGTACGATGCACGTGAAAATCAAGTGTCTTACAGGGCGGCTGTGAGAGTCAAATCAGGGAAGGAATAGGAAAAGCTTTGCAAACCAGAAGGACCCCAGCAGTGAATTCACTGCAGGACATTTAGTCAGGCGCCCTACAGAAATGACATCATTTATTCTTTCTTGCTGTGTTTCCCTGGACAGGTGAGGAGAACAAGGCTTGGAGTGGGTAAGTTGCCAAGTTTGTATGGCAGAGCCCAGCCCTGACTCCAGGGGATGCTGTTCTCACCCCATCTCATGGCCACCATCCCTGGACTTTCCCTGCAGGCGGGTCCTGTAGCTGTGTGTGCCCAGCCTGCTGCTGTGTGCAAATAAGAATTTGATGGAGGCTGGGCACAGGGGCTTACACCTGTAATCCCAGCACTTTGGGAGGCCGAAATAGGAGGATCACTTGAGGCTGGGAGTTTGAGACAAGCCTGGGCAACATAGTGAGACCCTGTCTCTACAAAAAATACAAAAAATTAGCCAGGCATGGTGGTGTAGTCCCAGCTACTCGGGAGGCTGAGGTGGGAGGATCACCTGTGTCCAGGAGATGGAGGCTGCTGTGAGCTGTGATCGAGCCACTTCACTCCAGCCTGGGCAACACAGCAAGACCATGTCGCTGTCTGTCTGTCTGTCTGTCTGTCTGTCTCTCTCTCTCTCACACACACACACACACACACACACACACACACACACGAATTGGATGGAGACTTTTTGGAAGTTGGGTCGAGGGTGACTTTGTATGCTGGAGAATTTCCCGTGGTCTGGAGGGACATGGGTTTTTGGAAGAGCTCGCCCTTCCTCCCTCCCAGGGTCCAGGCTGTATGGGTTTCCCACCCTTCTCCCTGGGGACCCCACGTACAGCCTGCAGCTGGATGGTGAGGTCATTCTTCTCCTGGCTGAGCGTGGCTGTCTTCTCCTCCAGTTCCTTGACCTTGTTTACCAACTCCTGGGTTTGGGCCATGGCTTTCCTGAGCTCCTCCTCCTTGGCCTTCATCTCCTCCTCTTGCCGAGCCACATTCAGGAGTGGCTTGACCTGGGCAATGAGCAACACCAAAGAGTGTTAGGAGAATGGGGTTTGCCGCCGGGTAGACGGAGGGCTGTGGAGTCTCTGCCTCAGGCGTGACCTCACAGCACCACTGTGGTGGGAAGCAGCTCTTGCTGTAGCTCTGCGGGTGGGGTCCCTCTCCACAGATGCCACCAGGCTGAGCTCCTTGTGTAAAGCATCCCTGGCCTCAACAGAGAAGGCCCATCCTCCCCTAGGACAATTCTTAGGATGCTCTTTAATCCTGAGGGACATGGAGTCAGGTGTCCTCGGCATCTGGGTGCCCCAAGGCTTACATCTGTTCTGCATGTTGTGTAGACACCAGGAGCCCCAGTGAAATGCACAGCCTTGGGGTCCCCTCCCTCCTTCCTTCCCTACTGAGTCCTCCCACCTCTGGCTCTCTGTTTCTGTCTCTGTCTGCCTCATTTTGCTGTCTCTCTCACTCGCCCACTGTTTCTCTCTCTCTCTCTGTGTCTCTCTCATGCCATTCCTATCTCTGCCTCTCTTCTCAGTCTCTGTTGCTCTGCTCTCTCTTTTTCTCTCTCCGTGTTTCTGTTTCTGTCTTTCTCTCTGTCTCTTTCTCTCATCTCTCTCTCTTATCTCTGTCTCTCTCTCTGCCTGTCTCTCTGTTGTGCTGTCTCTCTCTCTCTCATTTTCTGTGTCTTTCTCTTTGTTTTTCTCTATGTGTGTGTGTCTCTCTCTGTCTCTTACTCTCCCTCTCTCTCTCTCACTCCTTTCATCTTCTGTCTAACATGAAGTCGCACCTCTCGACTTGGCCTTGCAGGTCTTCCACAATGTAGCCCCTGCCCTCCTCCTGCACTGTGTCAGCTGATACTTCCCACCATGGCCAGTGCCCCTGCACCTGTGTCTATAGGGCTGGGCCTTCTTTGCCATTCAGCCAGGAGCATTTGCTCGTGCTCTGCACCCGCAGCACCCATCGGGACCTCTCTGTGCACTTGGCCCTTCTCACCTGCACTGGAGCGCCAGGCTCTGTCTGGTCCTACCACCTGTATTCTGCCCTGCATCTGCAAGCCCCTCAAAGACCTCCCTCCCATCCCTTTGGGGTTCCTAAAGCACCTAGCAGAGCTGGTGGGGCAGGTACCCTGGGAACCACAGAAACATTATACCATAGATACAATAGATACATAGTCAATAGATACATTTCCCAGGAGGGAAAATGCCCTAGACATGGATCTGGGAGGAGGGACAGCCTGCGCCTCTTTTGAAAGATAACAGATAAACCTTGTTCATTGCCAGCCTGGCTGTTGAGAATCTGAGATGTCACAGTGGCAAAGCTGGCATGAAAAGGTTGCAGTAACCACCATACTTTGCCGCTGTGTAGCACTTTTTATTCAATGGAAACCTACTACAAGTGTTTTTTCATTAACCCAGCCTATCTGGCTTTGTTAAATAATATTAGAGCTTAGTTAGAATACTAAGAGGAGAGGATTTAAAACAACAACAAAAACTAAAAAGGCCGGGCGCAGTGGCTCACGCCTGTAATCCCAGCACTTTGGGAGGCCAAGGCGGGCAGATCACCTGAGGTCAGGAGTTCAAGACCAGCCTGGCCAACATGGTGAAATCCCGTCTCTACTAAAAATACAAAAAATTAGGCGTGGTGGCAGGCGCCTTAATCCCAGCTACTCAGGAGGTTGAGGCAGGAGAATCGCTTGAATCCGGGAGGCGGAGGTTGCAGTGAGCCAGATCATGCCCCTGCGCTCCAGCCTGAGCAACAGAGCAAGATTTTGTCTCAACAACAAGAAAAACTAATTAGAACAGGACCTTGTTCTGTCAGGTCTAATTAGTAACAAGCAGGGGAGTTTACAGCTGTTGCTACCATGTCTTGCTCAGAAGGAACCTTAAAGGCCATTGGCCTGGGTCTTCCCAGAGTCTAATTGTATACCAAGGGATCTGGTGAGATGCATTCAAGCATAGACACCCTTTGATTAGAGTTGTGACATAGTTACTTTAATAGGCAATTTAAAAAATGAAAACTCCTCAAATCCACAATTTTGTGGGTAACATTTGCTTAGGATGAGATTAAAGCAGGTAAGACTACAAAGTTTCCTTTTAAAGTAAAATTTGTGGCTGGGCACAGTGGCTCACGCCTGTAATTCCAGGAGGCTGGGGAGGATCACTTGAGGTCAGGAGTTTGAGACTGGCTGGGGTAATGTAGCAAGACACTGTCTCTACAAAAAATTTAAAAATGAGCTGGGCGGGCGCTGTGTACCTGTAATCTCAGCCATTTGGGAGGCTGAGGTGGGAGGATTGCTTGAGGCCAGGAGTTTGAGACCAGCCTGGGCAACATAGCAAGACCCTGTCTCTTCAAAAACAAAAATTAAAAATTAGCTGGGCATGGTGGCACACACCTATAGTCTGAGCTATTTGGGAGGCTGAGGTGGAAGGATCGCTTGAGCCCGGAGTTAGAGGCTGCAGTGGGCTATGATTGCATCACTGCACTCTAGCCTGGGCAACAGAGTGAGACCCTGTGTCAAAAAAAATAATTTTTTTTTTCCAAAATAAAAAAGCGAGGCCAGGTGCAATGACTCACATCTATAATCCCAGCAGCACTTTGGGAGGCCAAGGCGGGTGGATCACCTGAGGTCAGGAGTTTGAGACCAGCCTGGCCAGCATGGTAAAACCCTGTCTCTACTAAAAATACAAAAATTAGCCAGGTAGGGTGGCAGATGCATGTAATCCCAGATACTCAGGAGGCTGAGGCAGGAGAATAACTTGAACCCGGGAGGCGGAGGTTGCAGTGAGCTGAGATTGTGCCCCTGCACTCCAGCCTGGGTGACAGAGTGAGACTCCGTATCAAAAAAAAAAAAAAAAAGTGAATTAATGTAAAGAAAGGTGAGTCATGGAACAGGCGGGGAAAGCCAGGCGGCACCAGCAACGCCTGGCCTTTGAGACATGCTCACCTAGATTCCTCTCCAATCCCAGGTCCTCCAGGGCCGGCCTGTGTGTGGATACATTTGGAGAAGCAGAACTTACTATTCCTCCCTTTCCATTTGTGGTGGGTGCTGATTGTTAGCTAGTTCTTTCCCATGGGGGAGTGTAAAGAAACTTCCTTGTGAGCTATGGAGGACTCAGGGCCACCCGAGATGACTCAGAGCCTGTCCCCACCCTCTGCGGGTCCTCCTTTCTCCTGAACATAGCTGCCTGGTGCCTGACTCCCTCTTCTGGTGCCCAGAGACATGTCCCTCTTAATAGTGGCCCCAGCACCGGCATGATTGGACCCATGTGCAGTGCCATGGCTGGTGGCCTCCTGCCTTGGTTGAGGGTGGCCTGGCTGCTTGGGACCTCTGTGGGTCCCACCAGCTGGCTGACTCACATACCATACTCATTGCTGTTTCGGAAGAACAGGAAATGAGAGGTCGGACCTTATCATTTCCTGAGGTTCCCCCAGCTCTAAGCCAAGAACTCACTGGAGTTGAAGATGCCTCAACATGCCCAGGGGCAAGGAGTCAATAATCAAGCTCACTTTTTTTGGTGGGGATGGTATGGCGCTCTCCATCTTAAGTGGATTTTATTTTGAGGGATGAGATGGAAGGCAGAAAGACACTTGCTCTCCTTTCCTTTCCTCTCTCCCTTCCTTTCCTCTCTCCCTTTCCTCTCTCCCTTCCTTTCCTCTCTCCCTTCCTTTCCTCTCTCCCTTCCTTTCCTCTCTCCCTTCCTTTCCTCTCTTTCTTCCTTTCCTCTCTCTCTTCCTTTCTTTTCTTTTGAAATGGGGTCTCACTGTGTTGCCCAGGCTGGTCTCAAACTCCTGGCCTCAAGCAATCCTCCTGCCTCAGCCTCCCAAAGGGCTGGGATTACAGGTGTGAGCCACTGTGCCCGCCCCATGATTTTTCTTAGGGAGGAATTAGTCCCTGTCTGGACAGAGGCTAGATTTTTGTCTCTAAGGTGCCCTCATTTTCAAACTGTTCTTGCAGCCTCTCACTCCCGAGGGGCACCTCTGTCCAGGATCGAGCCCTCCCCCAGCCCATAGGCAGCAGCAGTCCCCCCTGGCCTGGCCCCTCGGCCCTCACCTTGTTGTACAGCTTCCACCAGCCCCAGAAACGGAGCTGCAGGAACTTGCGCACGTTCCGCTGAATGACTTTCAGGCCCATTCTGCGAAAAGAATCCAGGGTTGAGTGGGTTACAATGAAGGTGTTAGGACTTGGCTTCCCTGGGGAAGGGGTGGGGCCTGGGAATAGAAGCCAGCAGATCTACTTTGTTCAGACACCAAAGTGCCTTCTCGAGACCCAGCATTGCCCATGTGGTCTGCGGCAGGGAGACTCACGTTGGGGTCAGAGCTTAGCAGCACGATAAGGGAGCTGAGGTGAAACCTGATGGAACCAGGTCCCTCCCAGATGGCACAAGGCTGAGACATACCAGTCATTGACTCCTGCATTTTCCCTCCTCCACCAGAAATCACCCATTAGTCTCCAAATCCCATGGATCTGCAAAGTTGCTGGAATCCGCCCATTTCTTGTTCCCTGCAGCTTCACTCAACTGCCATTTATTGAGGACCTCCTGTGCACCAAGGCCCTGGGCTGAATCAGGCCAAGATCCCTCACATCAGCCCCTAACTGGTATCCCTGCCTTCAGTCCAGGGCTGCAGGTGGCCTGCTGATGGGAACAGAATTCATTACTAATTCTATGACCACAAAGAAATAGAGTGAATCACAGGTCATCTGGGATGGACCTACCTTTTTTTTTTTTTTTTTTTTTTTTTTGAGACAGGGTCTCACTCTGTTGCCCAGGCTAGAGTGCAATGGTGCAATTATGGCTCACTGGAACTTTGTACTCCCTGGCTCAGGCAATCCTCCTGCCTCAGCCTCCAAAGTAGCTGGGACTACAGGCATGCACCACCACCTGCGAATTTTTTGTTTTTGTTTTTGTTTTTGTAGAGATGGGGTCTCCCTATCTCCTGTTGCCCAGGCTGGTCTCAAACTCCTGAGCTCAAGTGATCTCCCACCTTGGCTTCTCAAAGTGCTGGGATTACAGGTATGAGCTACCACACCTGGCCAGACCCAGCCCTTTAAAAATTACCAGGTTAGGGAGATGGCTGAAAAACATGGTTCCAAGGGCAGGGATGTGGAGTGAGAATTGCTGAGTTCTAATCCTGGCTCTGCATGAACCTGCCCCAGTTCCTTAACCTCTCAGACCTCAGTTTCCACATCTGTAAAGTGGGGGTGCTGGCCCTACCATGCCCCTCTCATAGCATCATTATGTGAATCAAGTAAGAGGAAGGCTGTGAAATGACTTGAAACTATAAAGAGAGGGTTTATATTAGTTGTTTCCTGTTAGGGGTTAAGCTGTGTCCTCCGAAAGGATACGTTGAAGTCCTAACCCCCAATACCTAGGAAGGGAACCTTGTTTGGGAATAGGGTCTCAGCAAATGTAACTAGTTAAGATGAGGTGGTCATACTGGAGTAAGGTGGACCCTAATTCAATGACTGGTGTCCATATAAAAAGAGGGAAGATGGGCTGGGCGCAGTGGCTCATGCCTGTAATCCTAACACTTTGAGAAGTTGAGGCAGGTGGATTGCTTGAGCCCAGGAGTTTGAAACGAGCCTAGGCAACATAGGGAGACCTTGTCTCTACCAAAAAAAAAAAATTAGCCAGGTGTGGTACAGTGCACCTGTAGTCCTAGCTACTCAGGAGGCTGAGGTGGGAGTATCACTCAAGCCCAAGAGGTTGAGGCTGCAGTGAGCTATGATTGCACCACTGTACTCCAGCCTGGGCTACAGAGCAAGACCCCACCCCCAACTCAAAAATAAAATTTAAGGCGATGGATATCCCAGTTATCCTGATTTCATTATATGAATGTATCAGGTTATCACATAAAACCTAAAATATGCATAGCTATTAGGTATCAGTAAAAAAATTTTTAAAAATTCCTGTTGTTTGAAGCCACCCAGTGTGCGAACTTGGTTGCGGCAGCTCTGAGAGACAGGGTTCTTTTTATTTTTTTGAGACGGAGTTTTGCTTCTGTCGCCCAGGCTGGAGTGCAATGGCACGATCTCAGCTCACTGCAACCTCCGCCTCCCGGATTCAAGCGATTCTCCTGCCTCAACCTCCCCAGTAGCTGGGATTATAGGTGCCCACCACCACGCCCAGCTAATTTTTGTATTTTTTGTAGAGACGGGGTTTCACCATGTTGGCCAGGCTGGTCTTGAACTCCCGACCTCAGGCAATCCGCCCGCCTCAGCCTCCCAAAGTGCTGGGATTACAGGCATGAGCCACCGCACCTGGCCAGCCACACAGGGTTCTTTCTGCCAGCAAGACATTGGCATCCACCCCTGGCCCACCATGCAGCGTGGCCAGTGGAGCTGGCCCTGAGTGCGTGTGGCTCCTCTGGGCCTTCCTGTCGGTGTTTGTGAGTGCTACCTTCGTTCCAGCATCTTCTTGAACTCCACCCTCATGAGGAAGCCCCGAAGCCGACACTGCAGCATCGTCATGATCTTGGCCAGACGCTCGTCCCTCATGTCCTCAAGCCTGGCCAGGATGCCCGCACGGAAGAACACCTGGGGAAAGACCGCACGCCTTTGAAAAAGCCCGGCTGTCACCGATGGCAGCCACTTGGGGGAGTTTTAAATCAAAGAAGGGTTTTTGTTTGTTTGTTTTGCTGGAGTGCAGTGGCGCAATTACGGATCACTGCGGCCTCAACCTCCCGAGCTTAAGCAATCCTCCCATCTCAGTCTCCCAAGTAGCTGAGACTACAGGCACATGCCACCATGCCTGGCTAAATTTATTATTATTATTGTAGAGATAGGGTCTCACTATGTTATCCAGGCTGAGCCTCCCAAAGTGCTTGGGATTACAGGCATGTGCCACCATGTCCAGCTAATTAAAAAAATTTTTTTCGGCTGGGCGCAGTGGCTCATGCCTGTAATCCCAGCACTTTGGGAGGCCGAGGTGGGTGGATCATGAGGTCAGGAGATCGAGACCATCCTGGCTAACATGGTGAAACCTCATATCTACTAAAAATACAAAAAGCCGGGCGTGGTGGCGGGCGCCTGTAGTCCTAGCTACTCAGGAGGCTGAGGCAGGAGAATGGCGTGAACCTGGGAGGCGGAGCTTGTAGTGAGCCGAGATCATGCCACTGCACTCCAGCCTGGGCAACAGAGCAAGACAGTCTCAAAAAAAAAAAAAATTTTTTTTTTTTTCTGAGATGAGGTCTGGTTATGTTGCCCAGGCTGGCCTTGAACTACTGGACTCAAGTGATCTTCCTATCTCAGCCTCCCAAAATGCAGGAATTATAGGCATGAGCCACCATGCCCTGCCTGTTGATGTTTTAAAAATCCCCCCAGGCCAGGCACGATGGCTCACACCTGTAATCCCAGCGCCTTGGGAGGCTGAGATGGGCAGATCATGAGATCAGGAGTTCAAGACCAGCCTGGCCAACGTGGTGAAACCCCGTCTTTATTAAAAATACAAAAAATTAGCCAGGCATGCTGGCAGGTGCCTGTAATCCCAGTTACTCGGGAGGCTGAGGCAGGAGAATCGCTTAAACCTGGGAGGCGGAGGTTGCAGTGAGCCAAGACAGTGCCACTGCACTCCAGCCTGGGTAACAGAGTGAGACTCCGTCTCAAAAAAAAAAAAAAAAAGTGTCCCCAGATGAGTCTAATGTATAGCCAAGGTTGAGAACTTTGTTCTAGAGAAATTCCTGCACAGGACCATGAGCAAGGATGTTCACAGCAGCACTGCAGTACAGTGTGGCAGTGACAATGTCACGTACCAATGAGGATGAAGCTTAGAAACATGGCAAAGCGATAAAAGCACGTCATGGAGGAATGTCACGGAAGGGTGTGTCAAGTATGATACTTCCATGAAGCTCAAAACCAAGCACGACCTGCAGGCATATGTGCTAAAGCTATTTTTGAAAGGTAAGGAAATAAGCCAGGTGGTGTGGCTTATGCCTGTAATCCCAACACTTTGGGAGGCCGAGGTGGGAGGATCACTTGAGCCCAGGAGTTGGAGAACAGCCTTGGCAACATATTGAGACCCCATCTCTATAAAAAATACAAAAATTAGCCAGGTGTGGAGGTGTGCACCTGTAGTCCCAGCTACTCAAGAGGCTGAGGTGGGAGAATCGCTTGAGCCCAACAGTTTGAAGCCACAGTGAGCTGTGATCGTGTCACTGCACTCCAGCCTGGGCGACAGAGCAAGACCATGTCTCTTAAGAAAAAAAAAAAAAAGTTAAGAGAATGGTTCATGTCAGAATTCAAGACAGGGTTACTCCTGGGGGTGGGGAGGGGATGGGAGAGGAAAGACATGAAAGGTTGACATTCTGGGCTTTTCAGTGGGTTCACAGGGTGCTGGCTTTATTATTATGTTTCATAATGTAACACCTTTTTACAGGCTTCAAATAGGACATAATAGAAACTTTTAGAAGGATAGAAGGTGCCAGGAGACCTGCATTCTGGCCTCAGCCTTCCTTGGATGTGCTGTGTGTCTGACTGTGGTTAAGTCACTGTCCCTTTGGGGGACCTAGGCTTCCCCTCCTGTCCGGACAGAATGCTGCCTGCAGGGCCCCTGGGACCTCTGAGCTGCGGGAACCCAAAATGCCACACGGGGCCAGGGAGTACAGCACCTAACTGAGCCACTGTGGGCAAAAGATGAGGAAGAATGCTCCCTGCCCCTCAAAAGGCCCCCCGAGGAGCTAGACATCGCAAGGTAGAGAAATCAGGCTTGATGTCATAAAACATTTCCTGATATTTCAAAATTAATTGGCGTTGAGGTTTGGTCTTTGAAACAAGCATGTGGCTGGGGGTGGGGCCCACCTGAGCCAACTCCAAACATAGGAACACCATTTGCAGTCAGAACCATCCTGTTCTTTGTTCTCCTCCTGCTGCCAGTCTGCCTAGTCCTCAGGGAACAAAACTGTCCCCAGCAGCCCTGGGCCTTCCCCTGGAACTGACGTGCCAAATGCAACCCTTGTACAACAGCAAGATGCAGTCTGTTTGGCCAGGTGGTAAACGGACAAGATTCTGAGCTGTGCCAGATTCTGAGATACCAGCTCCGGCTTTCCCGGCCACACGACCGCCATTGGTGGGCCTTATGCCGACTAGCTCTGTCCCGCTTCGTTCTGTGAAGTTGGGCATGCCACCTCCACCCCCTCTCCAGGCTTTCTTAAGTTTCCCATCTGTCAAGGGTGGGTAGGGAAAGGAGGGGCCTGTTGGTTTCTAAGATTCTTTCCAGCTCAAGTATTCAATGATCCTGTCTCCAAACCTCAAGTGTCCCCCGCAAGTCAATCTAGCTATTTACAGCACATCTTAATTGTGAAGGATGCCAAAACAAACAGTTCCGGCAGGTTCTAGGGCAGTGTTACAATTCCACACACACAGAGTATTATAAAGCAAGCTCCAGGGAGTGAGGGACTCATTCTGTTCTCTTCACTGTGTGTCCCTAGAGCCTGGAACCATGCCTGGCACACAGTAGGCGCACCATAAGTGTTTGCTGAGTGACCAGATGCATTAGAGGCACAGGCATGCTGGAAGCTTCCATGCCAAGCCTGCGTCATGCGTGAGAACTTGGAGAGAGAAATGATCTGCTCCAGGCGGCACAGAGGCAGGCTTTGAGCTGACTCTCCTGACTGCAAAGCCTGTGAACCTCCTGTGTCACGGGGCGATCATGTTGGGGTGCAGTTTGTTGTGGGGGGCAGGGCGGCTATAGAAGGACACCTGGCACCACTGGCCTGGCTAGCCTTTACAACCGCACCAGGATGCTGCAGGGCCAGGAAATGGGATAGACCCAGGGCAACTCAGGCCCCATGAGTCAGGAGCAGGAGGTTGCTCTGTCTGAGTCAGTCCCATCTCAGCCGCTGGCTCAGAGCTGGGCTTACAGTGCTTCATTGTCCAGGCTCTGCCCAAGCAAACTTCCCCACGGGCCAGATCCATGACCTTGATTCTCATTGGCCCTTTTTATTCTTGGACACTCAGGGCTCAGGCCAGGTGTGGTGGCTTATGCCCGTAATCCCAGCACTTTGGGAGGCCGAGGCAGGTGGATTGCTTGAGCCCAGGAGTTTGAGACTAGCCTGGGCAACAGAGTGAGACCCCATCTCTACAAATAATTTAAAAAATTAGCTGGGTGTGATGGTGTATGCCTTAAGTCCCAGCTACTTGGGAGGCTGAGGCAGGAGGATCACTTGAGCCTGGGAGTTCCAGGTTGTAGTGAGCTGTGATTGCACCACTGCACTCCAGGAAGACCCTGTCTCAAACAAAACAAAACAAAACGTAGGGTTCTAAGAAATATTCTACCATTGATTGAGTTCCCCTCTGAGCTGAGCTGAGTTCTATGCATGTTGCCTCTAATCTCCCCAAATTCTATGAGACTGGCATGACCAATCTTGATTTTTCAGGAAACTGAGGCTCTCAGCAGCTGGCAGACTTGCCCGAAGTAGGCCATTGGTCAGTGGTCAGGTGGAATCCACACCCCAAAGCCCACCTTCTTGGAAAAAGGCTGAGGGGGTGTGTAGGGGGAGACCGCCCACCAGACCCTACCTTGGTGTGTCCAATTTTGTATTCATTCACATCTAGGTCAATGGCTGCAAGCAGCAGCTCTGAGGCCTTTTTGTTGTCCACGAACCCCTGGGGAATCACATTGGGGTTCAGCACTTGGTACCTGGCAGGAGAGAGATGATTGACAGTCATCACTGTGCCCAAGCTGACAGCACATAAAACATGTTCATGCGGTTATCCGCTGGTCTTTGAGATGGACTTTGGACAGAGATTAGACTTGTTTGACAGATGCTCCTGGGAGGCAGAGAGATGAGATCAATAGGAGGCTTTGGAATAAGGGCTACAGCTTGGGAGTGGACATTGGTGTGGGTTGGGGGTACAGGGAGGAGCTGTTTCTAGAAATGAAGACACCAAAATCCCTTGGAGTTGAGAAAAGGGCATTGACCCAGACATCAGCAAACAGGTTTTTTATCATGACCTGGGAGCAGCCCCCTTTGTGATCTTGGACACACAAGTCCCCAACTGGGGACTTCAGAGGGGCTTGGATAAGGTGACCTCTAGTGACCTTTCCTGATCCATCAATCTGTGGCCCTATGTTCTAGGAAGTTGGAGGAGGTAGAAGATCATCTCTAAGGTGGGGGTATTAGTTACCCCAGTGTTCGTCCAGAAGCAGACCCTGAGATAAGAATTCAAGTGCAAGTAGTTTATCTGGGAGGTGGCAGAGTGGGGAATGGGAAGAAAGCCAATAAAAGGCACGTTATGGAGGCAGTTAGTGCAACAGGCAACTGGAGCTTAATGCTGCTGGGATCACTGGGGGCCACAGTGGGAGTATTTACATCATGGAAATGGGCAGACACTAGCAATCAGGGTGTTTTTTTTGGACCAGAAGAGCTCTTATTTAACATTTACCAACACACTGCTGTCTGAGCGCATGTCTGGAAAATGTCTCAGATTTAGCCACCAGAAGGGTGAGGGAGCTGAGGTATTTATACACCAGCTCTCCTCAGTCAGATTGAGGGCTCCTTCCAGGGAGGCATTAATTCCCAGGACTTTCAGCTTGCCAAGGAAGGGCAAAGCAGCATCCAGCAGCTGAGAAATGCAGGGGCTGGCAGTTGAAATTTGGGCAAGCGTCTATGGCCATACCACCCTGAACATGCCCAATCTCTTCTGAAATTTGGGCCAGTGTGTACTAAGGTAGTGACTGATGGTGAGGTTGTATTGGCAGAGCACCATAATATCTGCTGCAGTGGGATGTGACTTATCAGCTGGTCAACTCCTGGGCATCTGAGCCTTGCACCCAGGGAGACATCACTCACCTCTGTTTGAACTCCGGGTACTGCAGCCTGTTTGGGAAGCCCTTCCTGCAGATACGGATGCCTTCCAGGACACCATTGCAAGCTAGCTGGTGCATGATCAGGTGGGCGTCTATCACACCTGCCAAGGGGGAGGGTGCAAGATGGAGAGTCCCTCCTCTGGGGTGGGACAGGCCAGTCCTGGCCACTCAAGGAGGCTGAACTGAGCATCTGTGCCATCATCCCCAGTCTTCTCCTGTCACTGTCCCAGAGGCCCCAGGTCCCCCACCATTTGGCCAATGCCCAAAAGCTCCCAAGTTTGATTTCTGCCTGGCTGGGCACCATTCTGCTTTATAAAGCAGCTAGAATATGATTCTTGGGTGACCCATTGTTGAGGTTTCTCTCAGAGCCTTGTTTTGCCCCCATCAGCCTTGGTGATGAAAGGTGGACTTAATTTGGAATGAACACTAACTTCACAGAACCTCAGGACTTCCAGCAGGGAGCTGTGACCCCACAACATACCCGATTGCTTAAACTCATTGGGGATAATACAGCGGACAAAATGGGGTGCGGTGCTATGGAGGGTGGTCATCAGCTTGTTCAGCTGCTCCTGGGGTTGGAGGACAAAGAACAAGTGAGTGAAACTTTGCATTGATGTTGCAGGACACCCGCATGCAGGAGAGGTATTTGTTTAAGGTTTATTCACTTAAAACTGAATTAAAACTCAGCCACATGTGGTTAGCGGCTACCGTATTGGGCAGTGCAGAAGAGAACGTTTCATCATGGCAGAAAGTGCCATTGGGCAGCACTGCTCTCAAGGTCCAATGACTTGCTCAAGGGGCTGTGGTTTGCAAGAAGTGGGGCCCCTCCAGATTCAGAGCTGGTTCGTTGTAGAATCTCAGTACTAGGAGGAACCATAGGGTCTGTGTGGGCAAAGCCCTGTCCACTGTTAACTTCCCTAATGGATGCTCCCTCCTCCTCTGCTTGGATATCTCCAATGAGGTGACCCACTCTGCCTTGGGACAGCCTGATTCTTGAAAAGTGTTGACATCTTCCTTTGTGCAACATCTCCTTGTAGACTGCACTTTGGAAGGTAATGCCCAAACTTCATGGAAGTTGTGGCCAGCCCAAGACCTGCCAGCCAACTCTAGGACACAAGCTCTTGGGCATTGCTATCTCGCGTGATCACGCTGCACAAATCCCTTTACTCTCCAGGTTTAAATCCAAAAATGGGTCTCTTCTGCCCAATGATCCTGTGATTCTGTGGCCTCTTCAGAAGGAAACAGACCCCTCCAGGTAAAGAGGCGATCATAGACAGAAAAATGAAATCGTCCTGCCCCTGGCCATGAAGCAGCAGCCAGACTACCCAACATTGAAAGGGAGGGTTGGGGGCACCCCTGCTCACCCTGTAGAAATTGGAGACTGTCATGAAGGAGGAGCCTCTCTTCTGCTTCTTGCTTCCGGCTGAGGAAGGGACAAGCACGTTTCACATCAGTACCCAGTATGGAGAAAGGCAGCCCCATTAAGCACTCTGCAGCAAAGCACACACATTCTTTGGATTTAAAAAGGCTTATCTTAGGGCTGGATAAGGGGGACCCTCACGTGAGGAAAATGAGATCTACCGGGGAGTGATCAAACGGGCTGGCTACAGCGTAATTGTCAAAAGAGTTGCTGTGCTCCTTGGGAGGGTGCAGTCTTTTGTGATTTCTGATGCAAGGTGACAAACTGCTCCCATTTTCTGGGGAGGAAGAAGCACCCATAGACCATGGGAGAAGGTGCACTTTGGTGGTGAGACCAGGGAGACTGGTGTTTCTGGCCCCACTAATTGGCAACCCTATGGGGCAGCATCCACCAGAGCATTCCTCTATGAGCCACATGACCTCTATTGGAAGAGAGACAGGACTGAGCTTGGCATTTGCTTCTGACAAGAGAGAGGGAAACAGAAAAGAAACACAGAACATCTGGGTGTCAACTTTTCCAAAGCAGTATCCATCCGCCTAGAGGCAAGATGTGCCCAGCAATCAGTTCAGTCATTGGAAGCTCCCATGTTGCCTCTGCTTGCCTCTTTTGCAGTATCATCCATGGCCTATCTCAAGCCACTTTTCATTCATTCATTCATCCATCGGTTCACTCACTTACTCACTCACTTATTCCACAAGAGTTGAATCAAAGAGTTTTGGTTTCTTCTTTCCATTTTGGCCACTAAAGGGCATCAGCACAGGGATACTGGACACAACAAGGGGTCAGCCCTACCTGGAGCCTCCTCTTCTTTGAAGAGAAGGGCCAGGATTGCCACACTCGATTTCTGGAACAAGCCCACCACTGTTTCATTCAGGGGGTCTTTGTTCTTCTCCAGCCAGCCTGTGATGTTATATCCCACCTGGAGAGGGCAAACACCAGTGGGTAACTTTGAGGTTCAGCCTCTCCCTTTCAGGTGCCACAGCTAGAGCCCCTCCTACAGCTCTCTCCTGTTCTCAGCCCCCAGGACCAACTTTCACCCCCACGTCCTGGGGCTCCAGTTCTTGTCCTCATGACTCTCCTGGTGTCCTGGGATGCCCCTGAAGCCCCATCTGAGTTGGAGGCTCCATCATCTGCCTTCTTGGGCATTTGCAGTTTGCCCATCTAGGATACGCCAACTCTGAGCTTTGCACATAAACCCAGACTCCCCTGCTACTCTCTCCTGGGCTGTGTGACCTTCTCTTGCACAGCTTACTCTGCTGGCCACACTGACCCTCCCTGACCCTTGGGTCTTCTTCTGCCCAGTGGTTTGCTGTCTGTAACTGACCGTGGCTGTAGAATCCCGAGCTACGTGAAGAAATCTCTTTGCTGGGAAGCATGCAGCCCCTCTTGAAACACTGTAGGGTCTCTCCTTGCTAGGGGAGCATGCACACTGTCTTACATCACTGTAGGGTCATTGGCTGATGGAAAGGGGGCTCCATCCATCCAGCACTGGGGGCTCCATATATCCAGGTATTTGGACATCCACTAATTTCTGCTTCCCATCTTGCCACATGGTCCCCATGGCAAGGGTAAGGAGGAAGGAGTCTTTCAGGTCCCTCCACTGAGCACAGAGAAGTGAGGTAAGTAGAGGAGATGCCAGAACTTCTGGGTTTGCCATCTCCTGTGCAGCACAAAGACATTTGTCATCTCTGCCTTATTTTAGGGCCTTCTTGGAAATGCACAGGTGCCACTTGACTTTGAATATTCCATTGCTATAAATAAGGAACTCTTCTCAGTTCAGTGTGGGAAGAGGGGATGGAGAGCTGCAATTTGGTCCCAAGCCTGCTGTTTGCTCCAAGTATCGGCCACATCCATTTTACAAGCAATTGGCATTATGGTTACGGTTGATGGTATCATAAAGCCTTGGCCCTGATGCCCAATGCCATCATGACTTTCCTGACAGCTCTGTCTTAAGGCTGCTGTTTCATGGCAGTCAAACCCACAGAGGCTCAGCAACCTCCATTGGTAACAGGAGCATTGGCACTTACAGCGATAATAAAATCCCAAGGAAACAAAATGCATTCTTATAAGCTGGCAGGATGAACGTCACCTCCCCTATTAATTATGCAAATGCAACCTGAGTCCTGGCTGCACTTAATTTCCCCACTTCCCAAGGACTAAGTTTGTCATGAGTGAAAAAGCCACTTTATATATGTCACCTTGTTGGTTTGGTGGCTATGAGCTGTCAGAGAGCCAGGTTATCAGTTGGGAGTAATTAATGGGCTCGTGGAATTTTTGTTGTTTGTTCTTTTTTGTTCTTTTTGCAAATGTTGTCATTTCTGGCCAAGACTGAAGTTCAGCTGTCAAACCAAGGGCCCAGACAGGTCTGATGGGCCTGGGCAGGGTGTGGCCTGGACAGGTCTGATGGCTGTTCCCTAATGGATATCTCCCTTGGAGAAGTGATGACGAAGTGTGAGCGGAGCTCACTTCAATTGGCTGATTACCCTGTTATACCATGGTTGTGCACTAGTGGAAGCGGGACGTCTCTGGAGGGGTGTGTCAGCATGTACCTACAACAGCGGCAGTGATGGCAGCCAGCTGGGACCTGAAACACAGAGGGACCCTGAGGCCAGTACTCACGGTGCCTGCGTAGTGAACGAGCTCGAAGTGGACCTCGGGCCCCTTGCTCTTGCCCCCCTTGGGCTTCAGGAAGTTGCTGGACTTGCCCAGGTGGTTGTCGTACAGGGCTGCCTTGAACGTGGCATCGGTGGCTTTGGGGAAGACACACTGTTCCTCCAAGATGGAGAAGATGCCCATGGGCTGGGAAGGAAGAGAACAGGGTGATGTTAGAGGAGGTGGCAGGACCCAAAAGAGGACAAACTGGTACTGAGCCCAAGGCCAGTGTAGAGATGCACCAGACACCCACGTGGGCATCCAGGAAGCAGGACTCTGTGCAGTGACATCTGGGAACAGTGCCTGGTGCTCCATGACCTTGTCATCAAACACCACGGCCATTAAGACTTGAAAGAGGCTGAAATCATCGAGTCCAACAGAAGGGAAGACTGAGATCTGAAGGGGCCAGATAGCTCCCCAAATGCTAATCCCACCTAAACAGTGGCCCCTGGCAAGCTTGGCCTTCTGAAAAATGGGGAAGTCAATGCCACCTGTGCTCTCTGCTTTTTTTTTTTTAATTTAATTTATTTATTTTGAGACAGAGTCTCGCTCTGTCGCCCAGACTGGAGTGCAGTGGCACAATCTTGGCTCACTGCAACCTCCGCCTTCCATGTTCAAGTGATTCTCCTCCCTCAGCCTCCTGAGTAGCTGGGATTACAGGTGCCCGCCACCACACCTGGCTAATTTTTGTATTAGAGATGAGGTTTCACCATGTTGGCCAGGCTGGTCTCAAAACTCCTGACCTCAGGTGATCCACCCACCTCAGCCTCCCAAATTGCTGGGATTACAGGTGTGAACCACCATGCCTGGCCACAACACACATTCTTGAAGGGGACCATTTGCTAAAACCTTCCATGTGGATGTGGTTATAGGTAAAACTATTATATTGCCTGGGTCAGAGCCTGACTCTGCCACTCACAGGTTGTGGAACCTTGGACAAGGAAGTTCCCTTCTCTGTGCCTCAATGTTCCCATCTCTGTGCCTCAATGTTCCCATCTGTGAAATGGGTGTAATAAAAGTATCCCCTCCCCCACATGCAGTAGGTTGTGATGATCCAGTGAATGGTGGCATGCAATAGCCCAACAAACAGTAGTCATTGCAGTCACTTCAGTACCCATTTTGCAGATAGGGAGCTAGAGGTCATACCAAGGAAGGTCATTGGTGGTGTCACTGACTCCCCTGAAGCCAAGTGCCACCTCCCTGCATGCGCCAGTGACATCCCTTGGCCCTGGCCTCTCTCCAATCCCTCCTTTGAGAAGCAAGTCACCTTTTCCAGCAGGTCGATGCAGGCCTGAAGGTCGAGGCCAAAGTCGATGAAGACCCACTCGATGCCTTCCCTCTTGTACTCCTCCTGCTCCAGCACGAACATGTGGTGGTTGAAGAACTGCTGCAGCTTCTCGTTGGTGAAGTTGATGCATAGCTGCTCAAAGCTGTTGAACTGTGGCGGCAGGAGGGCAGAAAGAGGGGCGTCAGCACAGGCACAGAGAGCCTCTCCCAGGATTGAATGAAGCGACCACAAGCAAAGCAAAACTTTGCAGAGGGCCCACTAGTGTCAGGCACTGCCCTAAGTGCCTAACACTGGCCATTCAGCACCCTATGAGAAGTAGCTCTCTGTTCCCTCCCCTACAGAGGCAGAGGCACAAAGTGGTTTAACACATGCCTCGGGCCACACAGTATGATGTTCAGACCCAAAGTCCAGGCAACCAGACTTCAGCCCTGTATGGTAAACAGGAATATACATATATATATACACATACATACATATATATATAATATATATGATATATACACATACATACATATATATAATATATATAATATATACATACAATATATGTGTATATATGTATATATAATATATATGTATATATGTATAATATACACACACACACACACACATATATATATATACACACACACATATATATTAAAGAGATGAGGTCTCCAGCCTGGTCATCATGGTAAAACCCCATCTCTACTAAAAATACAAAATTAGCCAAGCGTGGTGGCGCACGCCTGTAATCCCAGCTACTTGGGAGGCTGAGGCAGGAGAATCACTTGAACCCTGGAGGCGGAGGTTGCAGTGGGCTGAGATGGCACCATTGTACTCCAGCCTGGGGAAAAAGTGTGAAACTTTGTCTCAAAAAAAATAAATAAACAAAAATAAAAAAAGATGAGGTCTCACCTTGTTGCCCAGGCTAGTCTCAAACTCCTGGGCTCAAGTGATCCCCCCACCTTTGCCTCCCAAAGTGCTGGGATTACAGGCATAAGCCACTGCATGTGGCCCCAGCCTGAACAGAAATCATTGAAGAAATAACCATTTTCTTTCCAGGGATGGAAATCACTCGAAATGCTCTATGGATCTGACCCCCGTATGCCTGAGGGCAGTTTGTCTCTTTCTCTGTAATTTTTCTCCTCCTCATCTGTAAGATGAAGGAGTTTAAGGGGTGATATGGTTTGGCTGTATGTCCCCACCCAAATCTCATCTCCAATTGTAATCCCCACATTGGATCATAGGGTCAGATTTCCTTCATGCTGTTCTCATGATAGCAAGGGAGTTCACAGGAGATCTGATGGTTTAAAAGTATTTGGCACCTCCCCCCTTGCTCTCTTTCTCCTGCCACCATGTAAGATGTGCCCGCTTCCCCTTTGCCTTTCGCCATGATCGTAAGTTTCCTGAGGCCTCCCCAGCCATGCAGAATTGTCAGTCAATTAAGCCTCTTTTCTTTATAAATTACCCAGTCTCAGGTAGTTTTTTTATAGCAGTTTGAAAATGGACTAATACAAGGGGTTTACAAGCTTTTTTTTTTTTTTAGTGGTGAGCTGATTGATCAGCTCTTCTTAAAACCAAACCCGATTTATAGTGTTTGCCAATGTCCATGGTGTAAATATTCAAGCCATGGCTAATTTCAAGCTATCAACATGATGTCAACTGGCTCACAAAATTCCTGAAAATTTCACAATCAGCTCTTGTTAGCCAGTACAGGCTGGCTTCAGCACACCACTCATCCCATCCTTAAAGTTCACACCATTCTTTATGACTTGGCACCATACAAATGAAGCTGGAAATTTCTGGAGTCCAAAAGTCAGAGATCCAGTGGCAAACCGAGATTGGTCTGCCCCAGGTCCAAGGTGAGAAACAAGAGAACTTTATAACTTATATAAGCAAAAAAGTAGCTTATATAAGGAGGACAGCCACCCCAAAGCAAAAACCAAATGCAAGGCCAGGCACACCTCAAAGATCTCAAAGCCAGCGATGTCCAGCACTCCAATGAAGAACTGCCTCTGCATCTTGGTGTCCAAGGTCTTGTTAATCCTGGCCACCAACCACTTGAACATCTTGTCATAGACAGCCTTGCCCAGAGCCCCAATGGAGTTTTGGCACTGTTCCATGTTCTGGCCTTTTTGCACAAACTCATTGCCGACTTTGACCCGGGGCCTGGTAATGCCCTTCTGCAGTTCACCAGAGTTGAGACCCATGAGATGGGCGACTTTGTCAGCCACTGAGTAGAGACAGAAAAGGCAGGTGAGTGCAAGGAAGATGTTGCCATGCCTGGGAGAAACCTAGCAACATCTATTGTGGTTCACGGAGGGGGTGAAAGGGAGGGTGGAGGAGATCCCATTTTGCCAATGAGAAAACAAAGATGTGGTAGTTTCTACACTTGTTCAAGGTCAGGTGGCAGCTGGGCACAGTGGCTCATGCCTGCGATTCCAGCACTTTGGGAGGTTAAGGTGGGAGGATCACTTGAGGCCAGGAGTTTGAGACCAGCCTGGGCAACATAGCAAGACCCCGTTTCTACAAAAAATTAAAAAATTAGCCAGGCGTGGTGGCGTGCACTGTAGTCCCAGCTACTGAGAAGGTTTGAGGCAGGAGGATCATTTGAGCCTACAAGGTTGAGGCTGCAGTGAGCCATGATTGCGTGACTGCACCACTGTGCTCCCACCTAGGCAACAAACCAAGACCCTGTCTCAAAAAATAAATACAAATGAAAACAACAACGACAACAAAAAACCAAAATCATGTCTTGACTCAATTGTGCCTTTCTGAAAATATCAGTGTCTGAACATGCATGGTTTGCAGCCACATAGACCTGGCATGTCCCTGAAATGGTCACAAAGCCCTGGAAAGCAGGGAACTCCCTGCACTGGCCACCTTGTCCCCGAGCAGCCCAAGCCCCAGCACCCACCCTCAGTGGTGTCCACTTCAGCTTGCTCGTCTCTGGGCTTCTGCTTGAACTTCATGTTCCCAAAGTGCATGATACCTCCCGTCAGCTTATACACGGCCATCTTCTCCTCGGCGCTGAAGCCCAGTACGTCAAAGGCTTCCTGCAAAGCAACAGAGACAAAGTCATGTGACTCCTGGCCTCTCATTCCACATAGTGGAGGCCATGGGACTGCCACACTGGGGCCATGCCGAAGGGCCACTGCGGCAGGGCATGGACGCTGGAGTTGGACACCCCCTGAACAGGGAGAGTTCTGTTTTCCTCCAAGGGGCCCAGATCAGATGTTCTGCAATATAGTCATTTCATTTATTTACAGTAACCTCTCTGGCTTCTGTTTCGTCATCTGCAAAATGATGATGATAAGGATAGATCAGAATGATGTGACAATGTTTAGTCCAGTGCTTGGCACATAGTAAGTGCTCAAGAAAGGGAGGTATTAGTATTGTTATTTTATTATTTTTTGAGATGGGGTCTTACTTTTTTGCCCAGGGTAGAGTGCAGTGGCACGCTCATGGCTCACTGCAATCTAGAACTCCTGGGCTCAAGTGATCCTCCAACTTTAGCCTCCCAAGTACCTGGGATAACAGGTGCGTGCCACCACACCTGGCTAATTTTGTTTAATTAATTAATTTATTTATAGATGGAGTCCTCCCTCTGTCGCCCAGGCTGGAATGCAGTGGCACAATCTCCGCTCACTGCAACCTCCACCTCTTGGGTTCAAGTGATTCTCCTTCCTCAGCCTCCCAAGTAGCTGAGATTACAGGCATGCATCACCATGCCTGGCTAATTTTTTGTATTTTTAGTACAGACGGGGTTTCACCATGTTGGTCAGGCTGGTCTTGAACTCCTGACCTCAAGTGATCCCCCTGCCTTGGCCTCCCAAAGTGCTGGGATTACAGCTGTGGGCTACCATGCCTGGCCAGTTATTTTATTTTATTTTTTGAGATAGGGTCTTACTTTGTTGCCCAGGCTAGAGTGTGGTGGCATGATCATGGCTGATTGTAGCCTAGAACTCCTGGGCTCAAGTGATCCTCCCACTTTAGCCTTCTGAGTAGCTGGTTATCATAACAGGTGCGTGCCATCACACCCAGCTAATTTTTAAATTTAAATTTTTTTTTTTTTTTTTTTTTTTTTTTTGCAGAGACGGGATCTTAGTATGTTGCCTAGGCTGGTCTCAAACTCCTGGACTCAAGCAATTCTCCTGCCTCAGCCTTCCAAAGCACTGGGATTACAGGTGTAAGCTACTGTGCCTGGCACTATTATTATTGTTAAGGCTTCATGCCAGGTACTAGGTGAGGGGAAGGCAAAGATAAATCAGGAATCGATTCTGTTGTCCAAGAGGAGAGAGAACCTAGTACACAAATAATCCTAACAGAAGTTGTGAGTGCTTAGTGTCATAAGAGGAGCCAGAGAGTGTGTTGGGGACTGGGAGAATGACAGAGTCACTTCTAGCTGGGCTGGGGAGGAGGAAAAGTTGCATGGGGTTGATGGCCCCTGAAGTCCCCATGGAATTCTAGTTCGACTCTGCAAAGAGAAACTTGGCTTGCTAAAATGGGCTTGGAATAAAATGCTGATCGCAACCCCAGAAATCTCCAGGGAAGATCTGGGCAGCTGTCTGGCAGCTCTAAGTGGGCTCCTGTCCCCACTGCCACCCCAGTTCTAGTGGCCGTGCATGCAGAGTCCCAAGGCTTCTTCCCGTCCTGTGCCAGCTCTGCCCGCCCACTCACATCTGTGATCTGCAGCTCCTCCTTGTCATCCATGTTGTCCACAGTGGTGACGCCTTGGCTCACCCAGTGGTATTCCTTAGGGTTGGGGACCAGCAGCAAACTCTCTGCCAAGAATAGCAAAGCAGGTTAACCCTTGGTGACATGTGGTTTTCTTCTCTGCCATCTCTAACCTCTCCTCCCTCCCTTCCTTCTTTCCTTCCTTCCTCTTTCTCTCTCTCTCTTTCTTTCAACAGGGTCTGGCTCTGTCACCCAGGCTGGAGTACGGTGGCACAATCATAGCTCACTGCAGCCTTGAACTCCTGGGCTTAAGTGATCTGCCTGCCTCAGCCTCCTGAGTAGCTGAGACCACAGGCACCACCACACCTGGCTAATTTTTGTTACTTATTTATTTTAAAAAAATTTTTTGAGATGGAGTCTTGCTCTGTCACCCAGGCTGGAGTGTGGTGGCGCAATCTCGGCCCACTGCAACCTCTGCCTCCTGGGTTCAAGCGATTCTCGCACCTCAGCCTCCTAAGTAGCTGGGATTACAGGTGCCCACCACCACACCTAGCTAATTTTTGTATTTTCAGTAGAGATGGGGTTTCGCCATGTTGGCCAGGCTGGTTTCGAACTCCTGACTTCAAATGATCTGCCTGCCTCGGCCTCCCAAAGTACTGGGATTACATGTGTGAGCCATTGCGCCCAGCCATTTTTTTAGTTTTTGTAGAGACAGGGTCTTGCTAAGTTGCCCAGGCTGGTCTCAAACTCCTGGGCTCAAGCGATCCTCCTGCCTTTGCCTCCCAAAGTGCTGGGATTACAGATATGAGCCACTGCACCTGGCTGGAAATTGCATTTTTATGTGAAGTCTCCCAATTTCAAAATGTTGTTAATTTAAAAGTATACTTTGTCCAAACAAATAAAGCCCACCTGTGGGTGGGGAATGGTACTCAATGCCCTTATTTCTGGCTGGGTTAGGAGGTGTGTGTGTAAGACTGAGTCTTCATCCCTCCTCCCACTTTATGTCTGGGCAGGTCTGCCGTGGACAGTTGAGCATGTTGGTGCCTGCACAAAGGCATCCAGTTGAGTGGGTGAGTGTACTCCACTTTCTGAGCTGTGTGCCTGGTGTGGGCTGTGTCTGCCAAGAGGAGAGGCTGCTGGGACTGTGCATGCAAGCGCTGGCAGAGCTGATCATGGTCTTGGGCTGACCCCTGTGCTGGTGCCCGAGTATCAGACTCAGAGGCAGCAGGTGGCAGACATAAAGGGTTTAAAGCCTCACATCCCAGTTTTATATCCCAGATTTTGCAGGTACTCAAAGCTTCATCTGTGAAATGGGCCCACAGTGGTCCTCATCTGGCTACTATGAGGATGAGATGTGCAAATAGAACTTTGAGAAAGTTCCCTGTAACACATTCACATGAATTTTCTTTTCTTTTCTTTTTTTTTTCTTCAGACAGAGTCTTGTTCTGTTGCCCAGGCTGCAGTGCAATGGAGTGATCTCGGCTCACTGCAACCTCCACCTCCCAGGTTCAACTGATTCTCCTGTGTCAGCCTCCCGAGTAGCTGGGATTACAGGCACCTGCCATCATGCCTGGCTAATTTTTTTGTATTTTGGAGAGACGGGGTTTCACCATGTTGGCCAGGCTGGTCCTGAACTCCTGACCTCAGGTGATCCACCTGCCTCTGCCTCCCAAAGTCCTGGGGTTACAGGCGTGAGCCACCGCACCCAGCCCGATTCACATCACTTTAAACTGAAGACATTATCACAGAACCCTAGGAGTGACATGAGACTCCTTGCACATGGGAAATCTTTGCTTATGGAAAAGAAGAAAAGCAAGGTCAGGGGCAGGTGGATAGACATAAAGGTCTTTACCAACAAGTTCAGGCTTCTTGTTTGAGAGAATCTGGTAGAAGATGTGGTAGCTTCTCTCGGCTGCTTGCTGTGAGATGACACGAGATTTCTCTAAGAGATCTGAAAAAGAAGTGAAGATCCTGGTGAGTACACAGCTGTTTCCCTGGAGTTCAGGGCTCCATACAAAGCAGGAATCTCCTCTCCATAAAGCCCAGAACAGTCACCAGTGGTGAGCCCCACGCTTCGCTCTTCCCAGACACGCAGCCTCCGGGGACCTGACTGCCACGGGGGGAGTCCTGGGAACGGGGCCAGCCTCCTGGGCACCAACAGGCTGCAATCAGAAGGACCTCCCACTTGGCTTGATGCTCCTCTGTTGCTGTTTCGAAATTCCTTTATTATTATTATTATTTTTAGAGACAGGGTCTTGCTGCGTTACCCAGGCTGGAGTGCAGTGGTGTGATTATTTATTTATTCATTTATTTTTATTTATTTATTTTTTTTTGAGATCGAGTCTTGCTCTGTTGCCCAGGCTGGAATGCAATGGAGTGATCTCGGCTCACTGCAACCTCTGCCTCCCAGGTTCAAAGCAGGAATCCCCTCTCCATAAAGCCCAGAGACTGTTCGCTGCAGCCTCTAACTCCTGGGCTCAAGTGATCCTCTTGCCTTAGCCTCCTGAGTAGCTGGGACTACAGGCATGTACCACCATGCCAGGCTAATTTTTCACATTTTTTGTAGAGATGGGATCTTATTATGTTGCCCAGGCTGGTCTTGAACTCCTAGGCTCAAGCGACCCTCCCGCCTCGGCCTCCCAAAGTGCTAGAATTACAGGCATAAGCCACCTCGCCTGGCCTGAAATTCTTAATATTTTTTAAGAAGAGCCCCTCATTTTCATGTTGCACCAGGCCTCACAGATTATGTAGCTGCCCAGACAAACCCTCCAAGGAGGGCCTGACTTACAGCTCTCGATGTCGGCTCCAGCCAGTTTCCCTGTGGTTCCAAAGTGGATTCGGATGAACTTGCCCTGAGCAGGGAAGAGAGGGGAGGGATCAGGAGGGAGGTCGTCCACAGCTTTAGACCAGTAAGTGGCCCAGAGTTGGCCAAGGGTTGCTGATCGGGGCCTGCGGGGATGTAACCGAGCTCTATTGGAGTATCGGATTTCCCACGAAGATAGACAGAGAAACACACGGACAGGTCTCAGAGCTAAATCTAGGGTCTGTGGTTTGGGGCATTTGTAGGGGAGAGAAGTCCCAGCAGGAGGGCTGCTACCCTTTGGAATTCTGCATAGAGACCAGGTACCATGGGAATTTGGAGCACCTCCCATGCCTCTTTATCGGGAGCCTTCCATGTCTTTCCTCTCTCTGGCTTGCATGGTACAGCCATCAATAAATTCTTCCGGAAACAGGACTCTCTATCTCTCTCTACCTCGGCTGCTCCTGGGCCCGTCTGTACTCACCTCTGTTCCTCCCCTCACCCCCCGGCCAGCCCTGTTTTCCCAGGCTCTGTGCAAGCTCACGGGGCTCTGCCAATGGGAAGCCCGAGACCCGGGAGTGAGGGAGACGAGGCCAGGGCATTGCTCCTCTCAAGTTGGCGTCTCAGGTGGTGCTGGGTGCCTCTGTGACTACAGCTCCCGCCAGACAGCTGCACTGGTTTAAGAACCCACTAGGACCCTAGGACAGCACCTCTCTTATGTCCCTCCAGCCGGGAAGGAGGTTGCAGCTTCTCGCTGCTGTGAATCTGTCTCCCCAGGTGACCTCCCAGCCCCTCCACCATCACTGTTGCCAAGGTTCTGTATCAAAGCTGCTTGACTTAAATATTAATACTAAAGAGTGTTCTGTTTGCTGATTAGATGCTTTTTATCCCCCCTGAGATAGGGGGTCTTACTCTGTTGCCCAGGCTGGAGTGCAGTGGCATAATCTCGGCTCATTGCAACCTTGACTTCCTGGGCTCAGGTGATCCTCCCACCTTAGCCTCCTAAGTAGCTGGGACTACAGGCAGGCATGGCCATGCCCGGCTAATTTTTATTTTTTATAGAGATGGCGGGTGGTCTCGCTCTGTTGCCGAGGCTGGTCTCAAACTCCTGGGCTCAAGGGATCCTCCTGCCTTGGCTTCCCAAAGTGCTGGGATTACAGGAGTGTGCCACTGTGCCCAGCCTCCTTCTTTTATGCTAATGGAGATTTTCTTTTCTTTATTGAGAAATGTAACACTTGGGTACATCAAAGAAAACCAATTTCTGAGGGGGAAACAAATCAAAACAAAAAAAAGTTAACCCTGTCTGGGTCTCTGCAGAACCCAGAGAATGTTTTCGCACAATTGAAAAATTCTAGATGCTTCATAATTGATCTTTTGATACAAAATGACCTGTTAAATTTGCAATTTGTAGTTCTTGGTGTTGAGGCCAATTGGACTGGCTAGGAAGAGTCTTCAAACCTTGAGCTGAATTCCACGAGGGATTATTTGTCTTTTGAATTAGTTTTTCCTCGTTGCCAATTTGATTCTGATTGCTGTGCCTTCAACATCTCTGGGAAGGGGATGTCTTCACTTGCCCCACCCCTTTCACCTTAATTTAAACCAGCCTCAATTTCTTTACCTGGGGCGGGGTCGTGACCCCTGTCCCACCAGCCAGGGGGCCTCTCATGCGGTCCCCACACTTACGAAGCGAGAGGAGTTGTTGTTCCTGGTGGTCTTGGCGTTCCCAAAGGCCTCCAGCACGGGGTTTGCCTGGATGACTTGATCCTCCAGAGACCCCTGATGCAGAAAGAAACCCAAAGTCAGTTGACCAGTTGGCTGCTGCCTGGGAGCCCAGGGCTGAGGGACTGGGCTTGCAAATGACAGTGGCTCATGTGCTGGGAACCCAGGAGGAGAATGGCCTTGGGGTGGCCAGAAAATCAGGGCCAGAGGGGCTACATGTAGTAACCTGGGACGAGGGCCACTGCCTGAGTGTCTGTCCCTCTGTGGCTCCGTGACACTGGGAGGGGCACCTGGGGACACGGGCAGCCACTTGGACTTGATCCCTAGCTACTGTTTCCTCACTTTGCTGTTGGCAGAGAGCCCCCTGAGCAGTCTGAAACCCCTCCCTACACATCCCCCCACCCCTTTTTTGAGACGGTTTTGTTCTGTTGCCCAGGCTGGAGTGCAGTGGCACGATCTCGGCTTACTGCAGCCTCCAACTCCTGGGCTCAGGTGATCCTCCCACTTTAGCCCCCTGAGTAGCTGGGACTATAGGCACATGCCACCACTCCCAGCTAATTTTTAAAGTTTTTTGTAGAGATGGTGTCTTGCTATGTTGCCCAGGTTGGTCTTGAACTCAGGGACTCAAGCGACCCTCCCACCTCAGCCTCCCAGAGTACTGGGATTATAGGCATGAGCCACTGCGCCTGGCCGCCGTCAGCCTTTTAGAGCTGCCTTAGCTGGCTGCCCAGCTAAGGCTTTTTGTGCCCCTGGGGCAGCCAGGGCCTGCAGAGGCCAGTTAACAGGCAGCAAGCTTTCCTGTTTCTCCTCTGCCAAGAACAAGGGGCTCTGCTACCTGTCCTTCTGGAGGTAGACATGGCCTGGGGCAGCAGAACAAGTCCTCGGGGAGGAGACCTTGATCTATAGCCACCTTCTCCCTGTGTGACCCCACCCAAGTCACTTCTCTCTAAGCCTCAGTCTCTTCATCTGTAAAATGGCCCTAAGCTGTGAGCAGCTGTGAAGATTGAATGGGCACCAGTGTGTGTGTCACAGAAGCCTGAAGACGGGAAATATGGGCCCACCCGGTCGGCTCTACCTTCTTATCTGTGGTCTGTTTGCCAGTTCCTCCAATGTTGGCAAAGTACTGGATGACCTTCTTCGTGTTCTCAGTCTTACCAGCACCAGATTCTCCGCTGCAGGTGGAAAAAAAGTGGACAGGAGAAGCAGGAAGAGGGGTGGTCAGCTGCAGAGAAAAGGAGCAAGACTAGCCTGGCCAACATGGTGAGACCCCGTTTCTACTAAAAATACAAAAATTAACCGGGCACAGTGGCTCATGCCTGTAATCCTAGCACTTTGGGAGGCCAAGGTGGGCGGATCACCTGAGGTCAGGAGTTCGAGACCAGCCTGGCCAACATGGTGAAGCCCCCGTCTCTATTAAAAATACAAAAAGTAGCCAGGCATGGTGGCATGTGCCTGTAATCCCAGCTACTCAGGAGGCTGAGGCAGCAGAATCGCTTGAACCCAGGAGGTGGAGGCTGCACTCCAGCCCGGGTGGCAGAGCAAGACTCCATCTCAAAAAAAAAAAACAGCATTTTTCTTTTCTTTTCTTTTCTTTTTTTTTTTTTTTTTTTGAGAGAGGGTCTTGCTCTGTCGTCCAGGCTGGAGTGCAGTGGTGTGATCATAGCTCACTGCAGCCTCAACCTCCTGGGCTCAAGCAATCTTCCTGCCTCAGCCTCCTGAGTAGCTGGGACTACAGGTGTGCACCACCACACCTGGCTAATTTTTTGTAGAGATGGGGTCTCACTATGTTGCCCAGGCTGGTCTCAAACTCCTGGGTTCCAGCGATCCTCCTGCCTCAGCCTCCCAAAGCCCTGGGATTACAGGTGTGAGCCACCACACCTGGCCTCAAAGGTACACACTTCTGTTCGCATTTTGCCCCCTAGCTAGGACAGACAGGCAGGTGGGGAGGTCCTGGGGACAGGGAGGCCACCCCATCAGTTTAGCAGGTGTAGCCTCACCCGCCCCAAAGCCCACTCACTGCCTGCAGAGTTCCAAACAAAGTCCCGCAATTAATTCTAAGAAGGCTTAATTGTATGTGTAAGACACAGACCTAATTTTATGTGTATAGACTGAGAGATGGAAGAGACACTTACGTGATTAGCATAGACTGATTCTCACGATCTGTAGGGAAGAAAACAAGAAACAGGAAGGTGTAATTAGGAACATTTAGAAACTAGTCATTCGACAATGCCCCAGCCAGTCAGCGCTTCCCCAAATTCCACCCGGCTTAGATCGTGGCCTTGGCTACACTTGGAGGCCAAAATTCAGGATCCTGTGGGACCTGTGGCCACGTGCCCATCCCTGCAGTGTACACCCTTGCAGAAAGGATCAGGAATTTATCAGCCACTCTTTCTACCAGCCTGGAGTGGCCATAAAGCTACCCAGTCCTAAGCAACATAAAGAGAAATGAGGACAAAAATCACAGAGGGCTGGACAGCATGACTCATGCCTGTAATCCCAGCATTTGGGGAAGCTGAGGCTGGAGCCCAGGAGTTTAAGACCTGCCTAGGCAAGATGGTGAAACCCTGTCTCCACAAAACATTAAGAAATTAGCTGGGCATAGTGACGCATTGCTATAGTCTCAGCTACTCAAGAAGCTGAAGCAGGAGGATTGCTTGGGCCTAGAAGTTCTAGACTGCGGTGAGCTAAGATTGCACCACTGCACTCCAGCCTGGGCAACAAAGACCCCATCTCTTAAAAAAAAAATCATGACTGGGCGCAGTGGCTCACGCCTGTAAAGCCAGCACTTTGGGAGGCCGAGATGGGTGGATCGCCTGATGTCAGGAGTTCAGGACCAGCCTGGCCAACATGATGAAACCCCATCTCTACTAATAATACAAAAATTAGCTGGGTGTGGTGGCACATGCCTGTAATCCCAGCTACTTGGGAGGCTGAGGCAGGAGAATTGCCTGAACCTGGGAGGTGGAGGTTGCAGTGAGCTATTGCACCATTGCACTCCAGCTTGGGTGACAAGAGCGAAACTCTATCTCAAAATAAAGAAAAAAATCACATAGAGGAATCACTATAACATGTAGCAAAGATCATAGAGGTAATGGTTAAGAGTATTGAGCTCTGAGCAAGTTACTTACCTACTTACCTTGGCATCCCACGGGTTTGTGAAACTTAAATGAGATAGGGTGTGAGGTAGGGCTGGTGCCTAGCAAGTGCCCAGCACACTCACTGAGCCCTGGCACCTGGTAGCAGCAGCTGCTGCTCAAAATTTAGCAAAGAACTTCAACTGGTAGTGCAGGGTCAGGGTTAGGATCGGGTATCACAAGGTCTTAATGCGTCTGGAGCCTCAATGGCAAAGGAAGTCTTGTCTCCCGCCACCCCTGCCCCAGCAGAGCCCACCCCGACGCACCCATGAGCATGTCGTGGTAGGCGTTGTCAGAGATGGAGAAGAGGTGAGGCGGCATCTCTGTGCGCTTCTTGCCCTTGTACATGTTAGCCACACGGGCCCCGTAGATGGGCAGCCACTTGTAGGGGTTGACCGTCACGCAGAACAAGCCCGAGTAGGTCTGGTGGGAGGGAGGGAAGATGGTCAGCTGATTTTTCCTCCTGGTACCCTCTTCCCCCAGCGGAGTTCCCTTCAGGCCCCAGCTTATCATAGAGCAAGCTGTGAAGAAGGCAAGCTTTCTGCCAGGTGTGGTGGTTTATGCCTGTAATCCCAACATTTTGGGAGACCGAGGCAGGTGGATCACCTGATGTCAGGAGTTGGAGACCAGCCTGACCAACATGGTGAAACCCTGTCTCTACCAAAAGTACGAAACAATTAGCTGGGCGTGGTGGTGCACGCCTATAATCCTAGCTACTTGGAAGGCTGAGGCAGGAGAATCACTTGAACCTGGGAGGCAGAGGTTGCAGTGAGCCAAGATCGTGCCACTGTACTCCAGCCTGGGCAACAGAGTGAGACTACGTCTCAAAAACAATAAAAACAATGAAACCCAGCCTTCTGGAGGCAAAATCTTATGACTATCTGAGTCTGTATTCATTAAGCTAAATGAGGCTTCTCTTTAATATATATTTGTTTTTGTTTTCTTTTGGTTTAATTACAGACACTCCTCAACTTAGGATGGGGTCACATCTAGATAAACCCATCATATGTTGAAAATATCGTATTGGAAGTCGATTTATGATATTTTCAACATACGATGGGTTTGATCATAAATCGAGGAGTGCATTGAATGTGTATTGCTTTTGCCCCATCGTAAAGTTGGAAATCATTAACTTGAACCATTGTAAGTTGGGGTCCATCTGGATTTGAATAGGTAACACTGTCACTGTGGTAACATATATACTGCAGAAGGTCCCTCCACTTGCTCCATGCCCACCCCCACCCTCACCACAGGTAAATGCTGGGCTAGTTTCTTTTACTCCCTTCCATGGTTTTTTTTATTTATATATATTTTGTGGATGGAGACTCACTCTGTCACTCAGGCTGGAGTGCAATGGTGCCATCTGGCTTCACTGCAACCTCTGCCTCCCAGATTCAAGCGATTCTCTTGCCTCAGCCTCTTGAGTAGCTGAGACTACAGGTGCACGCCACCACGCCCGGCTAATTTTTGTATTTTTAGTAGAGATGGGGTTTCGCCATATTGGCCAGGCTGGTCACAAACTCCTGACCTCAAGGGATCCACCCACCTCAGCCTCCCAAAGTGCTGGGATCACAGGTGTGAGCCACTGCGCCCAGCCTATAGTACTGTTTTATATCTTGCTTTTGCCACTTAGTATATCTGGCTTTCCTTGAGAGTCTATTGAGAATTTCTGGGGTGATTCAAAAGCTGTGGAATCTTCACTGTGTGGATGCAGTTCCCTACTTGTGGCAGCTGGGTTTGACCACCTGTTTTTTTCTTTCTTTCTCTTTTTTTTTCTTTTCTTTCTTTTTTTTTTTTTTTAGAGACAGAGCCGTGCTCTGTCACCCAGGCTGGAGTGCAGTGGTGCCATCATAGCTCACTGCAGCCTTGAACTCCTGGGCTCAAGCGATCCTTCCACCTCAACATCCCAAGTAGCTGGGACTACGGGCATGTGCCCACTAAGCCTGGATAATTAAAAAATTGTTTTTGTAGAGACGGGAGTCTTGCCATGTTGCTCAGGCTTGTCATGAACTCCTGTCCTCAAACAATCCACCCACGTTGGCCTCCCAAAGTGCTGGGATTACAGGCATGAGCCACTGCGCCCAGCCTTGACCTACTCTTAAAAAGAGACCCCAACTTTCTTTTCACTCCAAGATTGCAATTTTGTAAGAAATCACCCTGTTTTAAAAAAAAGAACAGAAAGGCCAGGCGCAGTGGCTTACACCTGTAATCCCAGCACTTTGGGAGGCTGAGGCAGGCGGATCACAGGGTCAGGAGTTCGAGACCAGCGTGACCAACATGGTGAAACCCTGTCTCTACTAAAAATACAAAAATTAGCTGGGCGTGGTAGCGCATGTTTGTAATCCCAGCTTCTGAGGAGGCTGAGGCAGGAGAATCCCTTGAACCCGGGAAGCGGAGGTTGCAATGAGGTGAGACTGTGCCACTGCACTCCAGCCTGGGCAACAGAGCGAGACTCCATCTCAAACAAACAAACAAAAAACCCCAGAAAAACCAATTACATCATTAAATAAATTAAGAGCAGGAAGAATGAGTGAAGACAGGAAATGGCCAAATCTATGAAACTTAAATTTCTCTTCTCCTTGCTGGACAGTCACATTGACCTCTAAAGCATCCACCAAGTACTTGGTTTCAGTTCAACTTTAAACCCTTCCATTTTGAACCAAGTAAGAATAACTGCTCCCTATCCACCCCTGTCCCTGCCACCAGCTTCTCCTTAGCATAACTGGGATATGTTGAATTTTCAAAAGGAAACTTATTAAGTACAAACTGATCCACAGGAAAAAAGGCAAAGAGACGATGAAGGAAACCCAGTGGAACAGCTGAGAGTATGACACACACTGTCTCATCCTGGGACACCAGCCATGGAGTCACTCTTCCCCTCCAGCCTGTCTCAGCTGTGGGGTGGGGGCAGACAGCATCCTGGAAGCCAGTTACCTCCCTGCTGTGGTCAGGAGGAATTGAGAGAGAAGCAGCTGGGATCATGGGAGCAGCCCTTGCCAGCTAGAGTTGTTGCATTAGTGGCTCTATTGAGGCGCTTTAATGTAGGAGGGGACTCCCTGCCCTGGTCTCTCAGGCTATACTCCACAAAGCCTGCAGTCCCTTGACCCAAAGTCATGATGTGGTCACCCAGGAGGAACAAGGGCTTGCGGGCAGAGCAGCCCCAGGTAAGCCCTGGTCCTGAGCTTGACCTTTGAGCCTGTACCTTGACATTCTCAGCCCAGGCTCTAGGTTCAGCCAGGGGTAGGTGTGGCTCTTTCTAGACCTGGGGTTCAAGGATGCCCTGCTAACTTCCAGACCTAGCAAATATCTTCAAGAGATTTCAGAGACCTTCCAGCAACACCTGGGGCTATGGTACTACTGGGGCCTGAATCTAGAACCACAGTAGTAGTATTAAAGGAGGATGAATCTGGGGTCACAGAAGCCCTCTTGACTATAACCATAGACCCAGGGAAGGGGAACCCCCGGCAGCTCCTGACCTGGGAGTCAGGCTGCACCTCACCTATTCCTACCAGATAAGCCTCTTTCCTTTTAAATAAAGACATCTAGAGAGGCAAACACCAACACGTCCTTAGACAACCCATTTTGGGAGTTAAGCTGCAACACCTTCAGGAAATCATCTTTCTGTCTTAAGATTTCAAAGACACTCAGGGGACTGATTGTAACTCACTCTGGTCATCATGTCAGACAAAGTGAACCTGAATTTCTTCAAGGATGCAGTTGGTTGTCCTTCCTAAGTTGCCTCAGGCTACAATTAAGTCACATTTCCTCAATGTTTGTTGGATGGATGGGTGGATGAGTGTTTTGATTAATGATTGAATGGATGGATATTTGGATGTTTGGATGGGTGGATGAGTGGATGGATGGATGGATGTTTGGTTGATGGATGGATGGATGTTTGGATAGGTGGACGAATGTTTGGATGTTTGGACTGATGGATAGATGTTTGGACGTATATATGTATGGATCGATGTTTGGATAGGTGGATGAATAGATTGACGGATAGATGTTTGGATGGATGGATGGATGGATGGATGAATGTTTGGATGTTTGGGTTGATGGATAGATGTTTGGATGGATGGATAGATACTTGGATGGATGGATGGATGTTTGGATGGATAAATGTTTGGATGGATGAATGTTTGGATGGATGGATGTTTGGATGGATGGATGGATGAACGAATGGATAGATGGATGAATGGATGGATGGATGGATGAATGAATGGATAGATGGATGAATGGATAGATGGATGGATGGACTTCTAATAATGGCACATGAAGTCACTAGGGGAAAAATGATGTTTTGATTTGAGAGTTTGAGGAAGAGGGGAGGAACATGAGGAGGAAGATTTTCGGGTGACAGCCTCAGCAAAAGCTGCTCACGGAGATGGTGCCATTACTGAGATGCCAAAGGCTTTGGGTGGAAATTCTAACATGTCAGAAACGTGGTCCCTGTGCCTTTGTCTAAGTCATAATGTGTACTGGGAGCTGGGGAGGGTGGAGTAGCCAACCCCCTCCTCAACAAAAGAAAAGCAGAAGATCTGCAGCCACTCCTTCCTCCCCCCACTCACCCCATCCCTGGCACTCACATAGATCCTCATGTTGGTGTAGCGTTGGCGCAGATTGTCTAGGACACTGGCCTCATTCAGGAAGGTCATGTCTGCCATGTCACTGGCCTGGTAGAATTTGGGTGGGTTCATCTGCTGGATATCATCCTTCTTCACAGTGAGTGTCTGGGGGGGTCAAGACACAGCAGCACAGGCATCAGGCATGGGGCATGGGGCATCTGGCCCAGGTCACCACATACCCTCTGGAGTTCCAGGAGATGGAGTGGAGCATCCAGTGGACCCAAGTCCTGGTCCAGCCACATCCCCGTGTGTCCTGGGATGGGGAGGCACTTCTGAGGCCAATGCAGCTTCAACTGCCTCCTCTCTGAAGTTGAGATGACAGTAGCCTCCTTGGCAGGTTGCTGGGAGAATTATATGAACTTAAGTGGAATCATGTAAAAATACCTGAAAAACTATGACGTTCCCTCCCTATGTTACAGAGACCTCTGGGCTGCACTTCTCTTCCAGCCAAATCCATCCTGATAGATGATCAGAGCTTATTCTTTGATCCCATGGACACTTTGCAGAGATGTGACTCTTGGCTCTCTGCCTTGAGAGTTAGCGGTGATTTCGAAATAGCGATGAGCTTTTCCATTTCTCTCTCTCTTTTTTAAAGACTAAATGCAGTAATGAGAAGGGTGGGGGGAAGAGTGGAACAAGGATTTTGATCTGTAACTGACCATGAACAATCAATTGAGATAACTCACTACCTTCAGACCAGCCAAACTTTTCCTTTTTAAATTTTTAATTTAATTTTATTTTTTGAGACATAATCTTGCTCTGTTGCCCAGGCTGGAGTTCAGTGGTACAGTCATAGCTCACTGCAGCTTCGATCTCTTGGGCTCAAGCCATCCTCCTGCCTCAGCCTCCCGAGTAGCTGGGACTACAGGTGCACACCACCATGCCTGGCTAATTTTTAATTTTTTTTTCTAGAGACAAGGTCTTGCTATGTTGCCCATGCTGGTCTTGAACTCTTGGCCTCCAATGATCCTCCCATCTTGGCCCCCAAAAGTGTTACAGGTGTGAGCCACCACATGTAGCCACTGTTCCACTTGAAAAAAAGACATTCCCCTGCTCCCTCCAAGCCACCTTCAAGGATAAAATTGAAAGCAAGCAAGAAAAGAAGAAAAAAAAGAAACCAGCAATGAGCGTTCATCAGTAGGTGTGTTCGCGCCCGTGCCACGTGGGCAGATCTCTTCCCCATGCTGCACCCCAATTTCTTCATCTATAAATGAAAACTAGGCCGGGTGCAGTGGCTCATGCCTGTAATCCCAGAACTTTGGGAGGCCGAGGTGGGTGGATCACCTGAGGTCAGGAGTTCGAGACCAGCCTGGCCAAAATGGCGAAACCCTGTCTCTACTAAAAATACAAAAATTAGCTGGGCGTGGTAGCGCACACTTGTAACCCCAGCTACTTGGGAGGCTGAGGCAGGAGAATCACTTGAACCCAGGGGGCGGGGGTTGCAGTGAGCGGAGATCATGCCGCTGCACTCCAGCCTGGGTGATAGTGCAAGACAAAACAAAACTAAACAAAAAAACAAAAAGTAGTGTCAGCTCTTAAGAAGCTCCAGCATCTGGGATCAAAGCTGAAGACATACGATCTAGAAAACAAATCTCTTTTGGCTGCCTGCAACCTTAGATGTGAGGCCTGAATCCATACTGGGATTTCTGGGACTTTCAATAACTTATTAGTACAATGGGCAGATAATTTGAAATCTTGACAGTTCTGGAAAATCCACCCCCACTCCCCGTAATGGTTACCACGCCCTTAGTAAACCAAGCTGTTTTTTGTTTGTTTGTTTTTGTTTTTGTTTTGTTGTTTTTTCTGAGACAGAGTCTCACTCTGTCACTCATGCTGGAGTGCAGTGGCGTGATCTCAACTCACTGCAACCTCCGCCTCCTGGGTTCAAGCAATTCTTCTGCCTCAGCCTCCCAAGTAACTGGGATTACAGGCGCAGGCCACCATGCCCGACTAAGTTTTATATTTTTGGTAGAGATGGGGTTTCACCATGTTGGCCAGGCTGGTCTCAAACTCCTGACCTCAGGTGATCCACCCTCCTCGGCCTCCCAAAGTGGTGGGATTACAGGCGTGACCCACCATGCCTGGCCTCAAACTGGGTTTTATTCTGAATTCATTTCCAGGGGTTTCCAGATCTCTGGTCCTCGTCCACGTGCAGACACTTCGCTTTCAGCAGAGGAATGGAGAACCTGGCCTTTATTTTAGGAGCCAGGGAAGCCAGCGCCACAGGCTCCATCTTTTCTGTCCCAAACCCGGCTGGCCAGCACTGTCTGCTGCAGATACTCAAGGAAATTGTGTTGTCCTTAAATGTGCATCCAAACTTAGATGCACCCTGGGGCTCCACTATCATCACCCATCACTTCTCACGACACTGCAGCACTCTCCTCTCTGAAAACTGTTTCTCCTGGGAATTAAGCTTGACTTTCGTTCAAATCCATTTCCACCCAACTATATCTTTTTACCACTGCTCCTCTCGAAGACAGGCGCAGAGAAAAATACAGCTGTTGCCAGTTCTGATCACTGAGGTCTCTGGCTTCCTTTTTTTTTTTTTGAGACAAGGTTTCTGTCTGTCACCCAGGCTGGAGTGCAGCAGTGCAATCCTAGCTCACTGCAGCCTCAGCTTCCTGGGCTCAAGCGATTCTCCTGGCTCAGCCTCCTAAGTAACTGGGAGTACAGGGATGCACCACACCTGGCTAATTTTTTGTAGAAACGGGGCCTCGTTATGTTGCCCAGGCTGGTCTCAAACACCTAGCCTCAAGCGATCTGCCTGTATCGGCCTCCCAAAGTGCTGGGATTACAGGCTTGAGCTGCCGCGTCTGGCCTCTGACTTCTTTTAATCAAGAAATTAACCAGGAATGGACCTCGCAGGTGCTAATATATTTATTGCTGAACACACATTGCTCTGTTTTTTGTTTTTGTTTTGTTTTGTTTTCTTTGCTTGCTTGCTCTCAATTTTATCCTTGAAGGCGGTTTGGAGGGAGCAGAGTAATGTCTTTTTTCTTAAATGGAAAAGTGGCCGGGTGCGATGGCTCATGCCTCCCTCTTGGCAGCCCACCATGAAGAGATGGAATGGTGACATAGAAGGGGCATGGGCATATGAGCCAGATACAGTGGGTTTGAATCCAAGTTCATCATTTGCTATTTTTGCAACGTACACAGGTCACCTAAAGTGCCCTTGATCCTCAGTTTTCCTTCTCTGCAAAATAGGGTCAATAAATCCTACCACATAAGATTGCCAAAAGGATTAAACAAAGTGTCAAGTGCCTCACCAGGGGTCTGCCAAGAATACAAGAGACCCTGCCCTTACCCATTTAAAATAAACCAAATTAAAAAAATTCTAATAAAAATTGTTATTATTTTCTAAAAATAAAGATAGGGTCTCACCAAGTTGCCCAGGCCAGTCTCAAACTCCTGAGCCCAAGTAATCCTCCTGTCTTGGTCTCCCAAAGTGCTGGGATTACAGGTGTGAGCCACCACGCCTAGCCTAATAAGCCAAATTTTCTATCCATTCTCTCAAGTCATATCTCATAGTCAGACGTAGTGTGGGCCAGCAGAGAGAAGGGTGGGTTGGTAAACCAGCTGTCTGGGGGGAAGTGTCCCTGATTTACAGCATATTCCCATTTCCATGGTATAAATACTTCCATCACGGCTGATAGCAAGCTACCCAAGGTTTAACAACTGGCTGTAAAATCCCTCATTGTTTAGTGTTGGGGTCTTTGCAAACCATCACAAGCCAGGTTGGATCCCTGCAATCCATGATAAGCCAGGTTGAGTCCCTGCAAGCCATCATTAGCCAGGTTGGGTCCTTGCAACACGTTAAAAGCCATCAGAAGCCATCACATCCAGCACACCACCGCCATGCTCCAAGAGACCTGGGAACCACCATCTGTTCTTCATGCAGCTGAAGAGCTCACCCAGTGAGCCAGGGTGTTCTGTGCCCTCTCTCATGCCCCTCATGCCACTAGGGGCCATGGCACACAGTGACACTGCTCATAAGTGACATGCTCACTCTCATGCTTAGAAAATAGCTTCCACTTGAGAGCTGTTTGAGACATCAAAGATAAGTAACTCTCACGATCATCCCTTACGCACGGTACTGTCTTAGAGTCTATGAAGTGCTTTCATGTGATCTGTCTCGGAATCTCTATTGTGATATAGCTCAGAGAGGGAATGCGTCTTGCCCAGGGCCACACAGCTTGAGTGTAGGCGAGTCTGGATTTGACCCCAGCACATGGGACTCGGAGGCACCTGCTCTTTCTGCCACCCTGCCTTCTGGGCGGGAGCATGCCTAGAAAAGGCCTGGGTGCCTGCCACTTGGTTTCATCCTGGAGATCGTGCCCCACTCACCTGGTTGGTGATTGTCTTCACGGTGACTTGGTCACCCTGTTCAGACTGGATCTCCCCAGCGACGAAGCCTTCCTTCTCATCTTTGACCCAGCAGGACCTCTTAATGTCATAGGGCTTGTTCATGGCTTCAATCCTCTCCTTTTCAGGAGGTGCCAGGAAAGGCATAGGGTCCACATCGTCCCCACACTCCCCTTTGTACCCACCAGGCATGGTGGCTTGGTTGAGGATGGAGCAGGAAGGAGCTGACGGCAGGAACCAGGACTTCCCTGGGTGCTGTGGGGGGAAGCAGAGACAAGCTGCTGAGGCTGGTGGACAGGCTGAAGTCAATGTCCCGAGAAAGACAGAGGCTTGCTTCTCTCATGTCACCTTGTCTGTCTTGGTGCTATTAGGCTTTCATAACCAAGAATAAGAAAGAAGCTAATTGTTCAGCCACTGTAGAAAGCAATTTGGAGATTTCTCAAAGAACTTAGAACTGTTATTCAACCCAGCCATCCTATTCCTGGGTATATACCCAAAGGGAAAAATAAGTTTTCCTACCAAAAAGACACATGCACCTGTATGTTCACTGCAGTGTTATTCACAATGCAAAAACATGGAATCAACCTAGGTGGCCATCAGCGGTGGATTAGATAAAGAAAATGTGGTACAGGCCAGGTACAGTGGCTCACACCTATAATCCCAGCACTATGGGAAGCCAAAGTGGAAGGACAGCTTGAGCCCAGGAGTTTGAGACCAGCCTGGGCAATATATCAAGGCCCCATGTCTACAAAAACATTAAAAAATTAGCTGGGCATGGTGATGTGTGCCTGTAGTCCTAGCTATCCTCAGGGCTAAGGCGGGAGCATTGCTTGAGCTGGGGAGGTCAAGGCTGCAGGAAGCCATGATTGTACTACTGCACTCCAGCTTAGGTGACAGAGCAAGACCCTGTCTTAAAAAAAAAAAAGCCAAAAAACAGAAAGAAAATGTGGTACATATACACAATGGAATACTATGCAGCCATGAAAAAGAATGAAATCATGTCCTTTGCAGCAACATGGATGCAGCTGGAGGCCATTATTCTAAGTGAATTAACATAGAATCAGAAAACCAAATACCACATGTTTTCACTTATAAGTGGGAGCTAAATATTGGGTACAGACAGATAGAAACAATAGACCCTGGGGACTACTAGATGGGGGAGAGCAGGAGGGAGGCAAGGATTGAAGAATGGCCTATTGGATGCTATGCTCACCACCTGTGTGATGGGATCATTTGGATCCCAAATCCCAGTGTCACTCAATATACCCATATAACGAACCTGCACGTATACCCCTTGAATCTAAAATAAAAGTTGAAGTTATATTTAAAAATGAAATAAGCTAATAAATCTTCACAGTTAAGTACCCCCTCACCCCCAACAACACAAATGCTTCTGCCTCTGTCATCTCATATGTTCCTCACACTAAGGCTGTGAGGTAGGGATCAGGAAGCCCATTTTATGGAGGAGAACATTGGGGCATGGAGAGGTTAAAGGTAGGGTTTCTACCCAGGGTCTGTGAAATGGGACAGGAAAACAATTGCCACTTGGTTTTCACTTTCTATCTGATATGAACAGAGGCCGCAGACCTCCGTAGCACCACAGCCTCTATTTGCTCCCAGCAAAAATCAGAGCTCTTCACTTCTCGTTAGGGTGGCTGCAGATGTCTCAAAATACTGTTTATCTTCATCTCAACTTTAAAATTATGGTCTCTTTAAGCCCTTGGTTTGATACTGTTCTTTAAATTTTTTAATAAAGAAGGACATTTATTATTGCCTTACTGCCATGTCACAAATTAGTTTTTAATATATTTTTTCTTTTCTTTTTTTTTTTTTTTTTCAGAGGCAGGGTCTTACTCCGTCACCCATGCTGGAGTGCAGTGGTGCAATCATAGCTCACTGCAGCCTCCAACTTCTGGGATCAAGCAATCTTCCCACCTCAGCCTCCCAAAATGCTGGGATTACAGGCATAAGCCACTATGCTCGACTAATTTTAAAATGTTTTATAGAGATGAGGTCTCACCATGTTGCCAAGGCTGATCTCAAACTCTTGGCCTCAAGTGATTCTCCCACCTTGGCCTCCCAAAGCGCTGGGATTACTGGTTTTTGAGCCAGCGCACGCACCCAGCCAGTATTACAATACCATTCGTTTCCTTTGCAGCTCTGTGTATTTTATTTTACCTTTTTTTTTTTTTTTTGAGACGGAGTTTTCTTCTGTTGCCCAGGCTGGAGTGCAGTGGTGCAATCTTGGCTCACTACAACCTCCGTCTCCTGGGTTCAAGCAATTCTCCTGCCTTAGCCTCCTGAGTAGCTGGGAGGTGCCCACTACCACGCCTGGCAAATTTTTTTTTTTTTTGTATTTTTAGTAGAGATAGGGTTTTACCATGTTGGCCAGGCTGGTTTTGAACTCCTGACCTCAAGTGATCCACCTGCCTCAGCTTCCCAAAGTGCTAGGATTACAGGCATGAGTCACCATGCCCGGCCTATTTTATTCATTTAAAAACACTAATCTGAGCGGAGTCCACAGGCTTCACCAGACATCCAGCGGTCCCTAGTACAAAATGATTGCCTGGGTCAATTATTATCTCTCCTAAAACGAGGACAGTCTGGGTCTCTCAATTCCCAAACCCCAAACAGTTTCACTGAATCCCCAGGAAGGAGGGGAACTGGAGGCTCAAGGGAACAAAGACAGAAATCAGGGGCCTCCCCAGTTCGTCTTGGGGTTGAAGAACCTTCTCGAAGTTTCAGGGAGGGTGTGGTTCTGAGACTCTTTGCCAGCAATGCATTTCTCAAGGCCAAGGGTACAGCCTCAGCCTTTAGATGAGGGACTCCTAATTGTGCGCTGGGCCCTCGCTGTACTGCGCCTACAGTCTCTCCTGCCAACACCCCCAGTTTTTCCAAAAGAAGCTGAGTCACAACAGGCAAGCCACTGAGGCATAGCCAGGCGCTTTCTCCTCCTCTTGTCTTCCTATGGGGCCTGGCGTAGAGAGTTCTGGCTGGAACTTTTTTTCTGCGTCACCCGCCCCCGCCATCCTAGCCCGGAAAGCTCGGCTGTTGCACAGAATCAAGAAAGGAGAGGAGGTGGGCAGGGGTCTTGTGCCCTCATGGGCCAGGGACCCCTTCGGTTGTCTGGCGATACCTGTGGTCCTATTGGACAAAATGTTTCAAATTCAAGCAATAAAATATGTAGGATTACCAAGGAAATACATGACATTAAAATATAATTAATAAAATATTAAAAATGCATGATCTAGTAATAGATGTGCCTCTTTATAAATGCATCAAATAACATAATCTAGCAGCAGGTCTCACAAGTACTATAGTTTTGGAGCAGCAGTAAGAATTAATTATATTTTGAGATGTCTGCAACTACTGTAATTTGATATGAAAATACCGGTGATTGGCTGGGTGGAGGTGGCTCACGACTGTAATTCCAGCACTTTAGGAGGCTGAGGCGGGAGGATTGCTCGAGGCCAGGAGTTCAAGACCAGCCTGAGCAACGTACCGAGACCCTGTCTCTATAAAAATTAGAAGGTTAGGCAGGCTGCTGTGGCTCACGCCTGTAATCTCAGCATTTTGGGAGGCCGAGATGGGTGGCTCACTTGAGGCCAGGAGTTCGAGACCAGCCTGGTCAACATGGCAAAAGCCCATCTTTACTAAAAATTCAAAAAAATTAGCCGAGCCTGGTGGTATGTGCCTGTAGTCCCAGCTACTCGGGAGGCTGAGGCATGAGAATCACTTCAACCTTGGAAGCAGAGGTTACAGTGAGCTGAGATTGTGCCACTGCACTCCAGCCTGGGGGTCAGAGTGAGACTCTGTCTCAAAATAAAATAAAATAAAATAAAATAAAAATAATTAGAAAGTTAGCCAGGTGTGGTGGTGTGTGCCTGTGGTTCCAGCTACTTGGGAAACTGAGGCAGGAGGATTGCTTGAACTGGGAAGGTCAAGGCTGCAATGAGCTCTGATTGTGCCTCTGCACTCTAGCCTGGGCAATGGAGCGAGACCCTGTCTCAAGAAAAGAAAAGAAAATTTAAAAATACCAGTGCCTGGCCGGGCGCGGTGGCTCACACCTGTAATCCCAGCACATTGGGAGGCCGAGATGGGTGGATCACGAGGTCAGGAGATCGAGACCATCCTGGCTAATACAGGGAAACCCCATCTCTACTAAGAATACAAAAAATTAGCCGGGGGCGATGGCACGCGCCTGTAGTCCCAGCTACTCCGGAGGCTGAGGCAGGAGAATGGCGAGAACCCGGGAGGCGGAGCTTGCAGTGAGCTGAGATTGCACCACTGTGCTCCAGCCTGGGTGATAGAACAAGACTCTGTCTAAAAAGAAAAAAGAAAAGAAAAGAAAAAGAGAAATGCACGTGCCAGCAGTCAGACGAAGACACATTCGACTTGCCACTAAAACAAAACATCTGCCCACATTTGAGAACTGGGTTTCTCAATTGCTCTAATGGGGGTAGGGGAGGCAAGAAAGTTGCCTTTGTTTATACCAATTAGGCTGCTTGACTTTATTTATTTATTTATTTAGAACAGGGTCTCATTCTGTCACCCAGGCTGGAGTGCAGTGATGCAATCATAGCTCCGTGAAGCCTTGAACTCCTGGCCTCAAGCAATCCTACCACCTCGCCCTCCCAAAGTGCTGAATTTGCACGTATAAGCCGCTGTGCCAGGCCCTTGTATTTTTTGTTTGTTTGTTTGTTTTTTCAGAAGGAGTTTTGCTCTTGTCACCCAGTCTGGAGTACAGTGGCATGATCTCAGCTCATTGCAACCTCTGCCCCTCCTGGGCTCAAGCAATTCTCCTGCTTCAGTCTCCTGAGTAGCTGGGATTACAGGCGCCCACAACCACACCCAGCTAATTTTTGTATTTTTAGTAGAGACAGGGTTTCACCATGTTGGCCAGGCTGGTCTTGATCTCCTGACCTCAAGTGATCCATCTGCCTTGGCCTCCCAAAGTGCTGGGTTTGCAGGTATAAGCCACTGTGCCAGGCCTTTGTATTGTTTTTTTAATGATGGTTCTGCCGTGAACAGCAAGCTAAGGTATCACTGCTGTTGCGTGGGCCTGGTGGTTTAGGGCACAGGCCCCTCCAGCCAGGAGCTGCCCTGAGGGACGTGCAGGTCTCTGACACCAGGTTCCATACCTTTCAGTGGCTACCAGCCTCCTGCTTGCTAATGACTCCCCACTTCCAGGCCTCCCTGAATGCAAAACCCCCCTGTCCCTCCAGGCAATGGCTCTTCTCCGGTATCTTTGATAACCAAGACCGACCTAAATAAATCATGAACCACAAAACATATAGACAATGTAGCTCGTGGAATGCAAAAGCTGAGACTCTTCAGAGGGAAAGATGATGCTTTGTAGACCAAGGGAAGGACAGAGTAGGGATAGAACCCATGAATCCAGCATCACGCACCAAGGAAGGCAGGTGGTGCAGGGGAAGGAGGCTGATCTGGGTTTGAATCCTGGTTTCCCCTGTCTCACTTGTGGATGCATGGGAGTCCCAGCAGCTCTCCAGACTAGTCCCCTCAACTGTACATCCAGCGGGCATGCAACACAGATCACTTGGGGGAGGTTTTTGTTTTGTTTTGTTTTGTTTTTGAGACAGGGTCTGACTCTGTGGCCCAGGCTGGAGTAGAGTGGTGCGATCATAGCTCACTGCAGCCTCCAACTCCTGGGCACAAGTGATCCTCCCAACTCAGTCTCCCAAGGAGCTGAGACTACAGGTGCACGCCACCATGCCCTGCTAATTTTTAACGTTTTTGTAGGGACAGTGTCTTGCTATGTTGCCCAGGCTGGTCTTGAACTCCTGGTCTCAAGAGATCCTCCTGCCTCAGCCTCCCAAAATGCTAGGATTACAGGCATGAGCCACCACACTGGGCAACTTGGAGGATTAAATGAGATGCTGTCTCTACAGCCCCTGGGGCAGGCAGGTGCTCGCAAAATGCTCATCCCCTCCCCCGCCCAGCTCAGCTCTTATCATCACCTCTACTCTCCTCCCACCAGTTCTCCTCCACTGCAAGCCCTCCCCGTTCCCATCTTCCCCAGCATCCCGTAGGTTCCTACCTGAGACCACACTGGAAGAGACTGGGTGACTGGCCGAGCCTGGCCATCCCCTTTTATACCTGCCTAACAGGTCTGGGTCAGCAAAACCTTAAAAAAGAAGAGAAGCCCTCAGAGGTCCAGGAGCTTAGCTGGCCTCTCCTTCCAGGGCCTGACTGGGCACTCCTGGGTCCCTCAGGGGGCATCTAAGACATTCGCCTTCCTCCCATTACCCTTGTGGGGAAACTGATGACCTCAGCCCAGCGGTGAAGGCTGTGGGCAGAAATAGAACAGCTGGGTAATGAGTTTTCCTTTTAAAGCTACAACTGCCTTCATGGAGGGGCCGACGGTCAAGGAAGACCTGGGTTGACTCATACAGAGACTTTGGCTTGGATGAACGGGGATAACCAATGGGTTGATGACACTGTCCCTTCCACATGTTCAGGCTGGAAGGCCCATGTTAACTTGGACTTTACTATTCTGATCACAGCCATGGGCCCGCTGCAGCCCCCATGGCCATGTAGTGTCATGGCTCAGTGCCAGCCTCAAGCCCTGAAGCCCTCGCTGTAACTCCTCTGTGGCTTCCCATGCGACATGTAGCCTTGGGCAAGTCCCCGCCCTCTCTGGCCTTGACTTTCCCATCTGTAAAGTGGGTGGCTGGGTGGGTGAACCCTAGGAGTCCTTTGTGCTGTCCTTGAGTTCAGAGATGGCCTCTGTATCTAGAGGGAGAAACTGCCTGGAGGACGTGCTTCCTGGCATCCATCATCCCCCTGTCTCCACCCTCTACATCCTCAATTCACTTTTTAAGAATTGACGTGAAATTTACATTTGTATTCACTTGATACCAAGATCATGCGTTGTATAAACCTTTTATTTTTATTTTTTTGAGTCAGAGTCTCACTCTGTCACCCAGGCTGGAATGCAGTGGCACGATCTCAGCTCACTGCAACCTCCACCTCCCAGGTTCAAGCAATTCTCCTGCCTCAGCCTCCCAAGTAGCTGGGATTACAGGTGTGCGCCACCACACCTGGCTAATCTTTTGTATTTTTAGTAGAGACAGGGTTTCATCACGTTGGCCAGGTTGCTCTCGAACTCCTGACCTCGGGTGATCCGCCTGCCTCGGCCTCCCAAAGTGCTGGGATTACAGGTGTGAGCCACCTTGGCTGGCCTGTATAAGCCGTTAAGCTCAACTGTATGTAGTCCTATGACGAAAATGGACTAAACTCCTTCATCAATGATGCATATTTAAATGTCATTGACTTTTTTGAAAGTTATTAAATCTTAACTACGTGTAAATAAATTGAGGTGAAATTTACATAACATAAAATTAACTGCTTTAAGCCAACAATCCAGTGGCATTTAGTGCACTCAAAATGTTGTGCAACTATAGTCTCTATCTAGTTTCAGAACGTCTTCATCAGCCCAAAAGGAAGCCTACTACCCAATAAACAATTTCTCCCCTGGCTCCTGGTTACCACCAATCAGACTTCTGCCTCTGTGGCTTTACCTATTCTAAATATTTCATATGAATGGAATCACACAATGTGTAACCTTTTGCATCTGGCTTCTTTTACTTAACATAACATTTTCAAAGTTCATCCATGCTGTATCTTGTACCAACACTTCATTCCTTCTTAAGGCTGAATAATAATCTGGCCAGGTGCGGTGGCTCATGCCTGTAATCCCAGGCCGAGGCGGGCGGATCACTTGAGGTCAAGAGTTCAAAACCAGCCTGGCCAACATGGTGAAACCCCATGTCTACTAAAAATACAAAAAATTAGCCAGGCGTGGAGGTGGGCGCCTGTAATCTCAGCTACTCAGGAGGCTGAGGCAGGAGAATCGCCTGAACCTGGGAGGCCGAGGCTGCAGTGAGCCGAGGTTGTACCACTGCATTCCAACCTGGGCGACAGGGTGAGACTTTGTCTCAGAAAAAATAAATAGAATGATAATCCATTGTATGGATATACCACAATTTCTTTGTCCATTCATTCGTTGATGGACATTTGGTTTGTTTCCACTGTTTGGCTATTGTGAATAATGCTGCTGTGAACATATGTGCACATATATTTTGTGAGTGCCTGTTTTGAATTCTTTTGCATATTTATCTAAGAGTGGACTTTCTAGGTCGTATGATAATTCTACATTTAGCTGTTTGAGGAACTGCCACAAGGGGTCTAATTTCTCCACATTCTCACTGACACATATTATTTCCATTTGTAAAAATTGTAGTCATCCATGTAATCAACCTAAATGCCCATCAGTGGTAGACTGGACAAAGAAAACGTGGTGCATATATACCATGGAATAGACAGGCCGGATGCAGTGACTCATGCCTGTAATCCCAGCACTTTGGGAGGCCGAGGCGGGCGGATCACGAGGTCAGAAGATCGGGACCATCCTGGCTAACACGGTGAAACCCCGTCTCTACTAAAAAATACAAAAAAATTAGCCAGGCGTGGTGGCAGGCTCCTGTAGTCCCAGCTACTTGGAAGGCTGAGGCAGGAGAATGGCATGAACCCGGGAGGCAGAGCTAGCAGTGAGCCAAGATCACGCCACTGCACTCCAGCCTGGGCGACAGAGGGAGACTCCGTCTCAAAAAAAAGAAAAAAAAAAGTGAGCAAGATCATGTCCTTTGCAGTAACATGAGTGGAGCTGGAGGCCATTATCCTAAGCAAACTAACGCAGGAACAGAAAAACAAATACTGCATATTTTCATTTATAGGTGGGAGCTAAACACTGAGTCCACATGGTCACAAAGAAGGAAACAATAGATACCGAGGCCTACCTGAGGGTGGAGGGCGGGAGGAGGGTGCGGTGCAAAAAATAGTACCTATGGTGCCAGGCGCGGTGGCTTATTCTTGTAATCCCAGCACTTTGGGAGGCCGAGGCGGGTGGATCACTTGAGGTCAGGAGTTCGAGTCCAGCCTGACCAACATGGTGAAACCCCGTCTCTACTAAAAAAATTACAAAATTAGCCATGCATGGTGGCGCATCCCGGTAATCCCAGCTACTTGGGAGGCTGAGGCAGGAGAATCGCTTGAACCCGGGAGGCGGGGGTTGCAGTGACCTGATATGGTGCCATTGTACTTCAGCCTGGGCGACAGAGGGAGATGCCGTCTCAAAAAAAAAAAAAAAAAAAAGTACCTATGGGGTACTATCCTTATTGCCTGGGTGACAAAATACTCTGTACACCAAACCCCCGTGACACGCAATTTACCTACGTAAGAGACTTGCACATAAACCTCTGAACCTAAAATGAAAGTTATAAATAAAAAAAAGAAATGGGATATGGTACTCCTAAATATTTAGTACGTAGTTGCTTAATAAACATGTTGATTGGACTAAAAAAAAGTCATAGTCATACTAGTGGATGTGAAGTGGCATCTCACTGTGATTTTGATTTGCATTTTCCTAATGACTGATGATGCTGAGGACTTTGCCATGTGCTTGTTGGTACTTGTTTATCTTCCTTGGAGAAATGTCTGTTTAAGTCTTTTGCCATTTATTTATTTATTTATTTATTTTTGAGACATGATCTCACTCGGTTGCCCAGGCTGGAATGCAGTGGTACAATCATGGCTCACGGCAGCCCCTCAACCTTCCAGGCTCAAGCGATCCTCCCATCTCAGACTCCCAAGTAGCTGAGACTACTGTCAGGCACCACAGCACCTCCTTAATTTTTGTATTTTTTGTAGAGATGGGGACTTGCCATGTTGCCCAGGCTGGTCTCGAACTCCTGGGCTCAGGCAATCCTCCTGCCTCTGCTTCCCAAAGTGCTGGGACTACAGGCACAAGCTTGGCACTGTGCTTGTCTAATTTTTGTATTTTTAGTAGAGACGGGGTTTCGCCATGTTGGACAGGCTGATCTCGAACTCCTGACCTCAGGTGATCTGCCCGCCTCAGCTTCCCAAAGTACTGGGATTACAGACGTGAGCCACCGTGTCTGGCCTTGATAATGTTCTTTGATGCACAAGAGTTAATTTTGCTGAATCCAATCTATTTTTTTCTCTTGTTGCTTGTGCTTCTGGTGTCATCTTTAAAAAAACCATCGCCGTGCTGGTGCGCTGCACCCACTAACTCGTCATCTAGCATTAGGTATATCTCCCAATGCTATCCCTCCCCCCTCCCCCCACCCCACCACAGTCCCCAGAGTGTGATATTCCCCTTCCTGTGTCCATGTGATCTCATTGTTCAATTCCCACCTATGAGTGAGAATATGCGGTGTTTGGTTTTTTGTTATTGCGATAGTTTACTGAGAATGATGATTTCCAATTTCATCCATGTCCCTGCAAAGGACCAGCACGGCACATGTATACATATGTAACTAACCTGCACAATGTGCACATGTACCCTAAAACTTAAAGTATAATAAAAAAACAAAAACAAACAAAAAACCATCGCCACATTCGAGGTCTTGAAAATTTGCCCCTGTGTTTTCCTCTAAGCGTTGTCCGGTTTTAGCTTTTATATTCGGGTTGTTGATCCCCCAATTCATTCTTAAGAGAGAAAGGAACCTACCTGAGCACAAAGCTGATTTCCTTTTTTAAATCTCTCTAGGTTTGAAAAGCAGCTATTTTGAACCCAGAGAACCTTTTATTAAGTTCATATAGATGTTTTCAAATGCTTCCTATTATCATCTGACCCTGACAACAATCCATTTACAAATGTATTATTGTGTTTTCACAACTGGAATCCAGCAATGAAGAATCGTATTAATAAGCAACCATGAGTTGGATGTGGTGGCTCACGCCTGTAATCCCAGCACTTTGGGAGGCCAAGGCAGGTGGATCACCTGAGGTCAGGAGTTCGAGACCAGCTTGGCCAACATGGTGAAACCCCATCTCTACTAAAAGTACAAAAATTAGCTGGTCATGGTGGTGCGCGCCTGTAATCTCAGCTACTCGGGAAGCTGAGGCAGGAGAATTGCTTGAACCGGGGAGGGAGAGGTTGCAGTGAGTCGAGATCGCACCATTGCACTCCAGCCTGAGCAACAGAGCGAGACTTTGTCTCAAAAAAAAAAAAAGTAGCAACCATAACATCAACCAACACTGGCTCTGTCAGAATACTTCACAATAGAGGATGAACCTCACTTCTCCCACGCTGGGCCTCAGATTCCCTAAAATTGAAATAAGATTTTGGCTTGGAGGTCTTCCAAACATGGATGCTGCAGTCTGTGGGCATGGGAAGCCCAGAGCTTTGCCTTCTGATATGTCATTCCCCCAAATCTGACCACCTGACATGTTTGTTTTTATTTTTTTATTATTTTAAAATTAAACTAAATTCAATTTTTGAGACAGAGTCTTGCTCTGTTGCCCAGGCTGGAGGGCAGTGGTGCAATCGTGGCTCACTGCAGCCTTGAACTCCCAGGCTCAAGCAATTCTCCTACCTCAGCCTCCCAAGTAGCTGGGACTACAGGCATGCATGCCACCACACCCGACTAACTTTTTAATTTTTTTTTTGTAGAGATGGGGGGGGCGGTCACTATGTTGCCCACACTGATCTTGAACTCCTGGCCTCAAGAGATCCTCCTGTCTCAGCCTCCCAAAGTGGTGGGATTACAGGTGTGAACCTCCATGCCTGGCCAGGTCTGTTTTTAATATCTTTAGCAGCAAAGCTTTTAACGGGCAGATTCTTGTGCAGAGTTCTGGTTTGTAAAGAGAAAAAGTGGAGCTCCTCTGGGCAAAGCTGGGGAGGTTAAAATTGAGGTGAAATTTACATTTTTCTCCACCTGATATTAGGATTATGTGTTGTATAAGTCTTTAAGCTCAATTGTTTGCAATCGTACGATGATCCCCATCCCATCCCTTCCTGGGCACTTTCAGGGCAGTGTCCAGAGATCGGGGAGAGGCTGCTGGTGGGAGCCGTCACCTGGCAGCCAGGGCCTGGATCCCATCTATGGGCCACCCTCCCAAGCCTGGGTCCCGAGGTGCTTCTTGCTTATTCCCATGTGATCAGCACGCTCTGGCTGATGGGGGCAGAGGCTGGTGAGAAGAAACGGGCCCCCAGCCCCACCGTGATTTTGGGAAGGTCTGTTCTCTGGCAGGAGGTTATCTTTCTGTCCTAGTCCAAGTCCCAGCAGGAAAGAGCACACTCCAGTGGGGCCACTGCAGAGCGTTTGTTTATTTGTCTGTTTATGAGAGACTGGGTCTTGCTCTGTCACCCAGGCTGGAATGTAGTGGTGCCATCATAGCTCAATGCAGCCTCAATCGCTTGAGCTCAAGTGATCCTCCCGCCTCACACAGCCCCACAAGTAGCTGGGACTACAGGCAGGCACCACCATGCCAGGCTGATTATTTTTTTATTTTTGAGACGGAGTCTTGTCTTGCTCTGTCACCCAGGCTGGAGTGCAGCGGCGTGATCTCAGCTCATTGCAACCTCCGCCTCCTGGGTTCAAGCGATTCTCCTGCCTCAGCCTCCTGAGTAGCTGAGACGACAATCGCCTGCCACCACACCCAGCTAATTTTTGTATTTTTAGTAGAGACGGGGTTTCACTGTGTTGGCCAGGCTGGTATTGAACTCCTGACCTCATGACCCACATCCACTTGCCTCGGCCTCCCAAAGTGCTGGGATTACAAGCGTGAACCACTGCGCCTGGCCCAGGCTGATTATTTTTATTTTTATTTCTTTAGAGATGGAGGTCAAGCTTGCTATGTTGCCCAGGTTGGTCTCGAACTCCTGGGCTTAAGCAATCCGCCCGCCTTGGCCTCCCAAAGTGCTGGGATTACAGGCGTGAGCCGTGGTGCCTGGCCTCACTGCATAGGGTTTAATGAAGAGACAATTTACTGAGGTGGGGCAGAGTTCAAGAAAGACAATAGGTACAGTAAAGCACCGCCTGCTCAGGCCATAGGGGAAGCCCCTGCACCCTGGATGTGGCTGTGGGAGAAGCGTTGGCCCCCAGGGGCACGGAGCAACTCCAGGGGGACAGTGCAACTGCCGCCCGACCAGACCCAGCAGGGCCGGGGGTGCATTCACCTCTCCCCTCCTGCGCACCCATCTCCTCTCAGCATCTCCTGTGGCCAAACCCAACCAGAGCCAGAAAGTAGGAACCCAGGCAGGTACCTGGGGGGTCAGCCTCCTGGACCCAGGATGAGGTGGAAAAGGATGGCAGGTAGATCTGGAGCAAAGGAAGCCATCAGCTCCTGGCCCCGTGCAGCAAGAGCTGCCCCTTGGTCTCTTGTGGTTTGAGCTTCTCATGAGGGTGGGGAGGTTTAATGGTTAATATTCCAGAAAGTTCCATCTCAGATAATGTTGCTTCTCCAGCCTGGGCAATATAACAAGACTCTGTCTCTACAAAAATAAAAAAATAATAAGCTGGGCGTGGTGACGGGCACCTGTAATCCCAGCTACTCGGGAGGCTGAGGCAGGGGAGCTTGAGGCTACAGTGAGCCGTCTTCACACCACTGCACTTCCAGCCTGGGTGACAGAGTGAGACTCTGTCTCTACAATAAAATAGTCCAGGCGCTGTGGCTCATGCCTGTAATCCCAGCACTTTGGGAGGCCGAGGCGGGAGGATCACCTGAAGTCAGGAGCTCAAGACCAGCCTGGCCAACATGGTGAAACCCTGTCTCTACTACAAATACAAAAATTAGCCGGATGTGGTGGCGGGTGCTGTAATCCCAGCTACTCAGGAGGCTGAGGCAGGAGAATCGCTTGAACCCAGGAGGTGGATCTTGCAGTGAGCTGAGATGCCAGCACTGCACTCCAGCCTGGGTGGCAGAGCCAGACTCCATCTCAAAACAAAATAAACAGATGAAAGAAAGAAAGAAAAAGAGCGAGAGGGAAGGAAGGAAGGAGGGAAGGAAGGAGAAAGAAAGGAAAGAAAGAGGAAGGAAGGAAGGAAGGAAAAAGAGAAAGAAAAGAAAGAAAGAAGAAAGAAAGAAAAGAAAGAAAGAGAAAGAAAGAAAGAAAGAAAGAAAGAAGGAAGAGGGAGCTTGCTTTGGGGAAGGCCTCAGGTTAATTTTCAGGTGGCTAGCACTGCCCAAGAGTGAGTGGGCACACAGAGTGCCCTGCCTTTAAAAATGCAGCAAGAAGCGCATTGGACGGAATCATTGGCTCATGGTATCTGGAGAAAGTTTAATGGGTTTTTCTATAGAAATCAAGCGGGCTTAAATCCTCTGGCTGAAAAAAATTCCCCAGAGTCATGGGTTGGCATTGGCACAACAATAAAAACAGACGTCCCCGGAGTCCAAAATCTAATTTTGATCCTTCCAATAGCCTGGGCAGGCGGGTGGGGCAGATGAATAATGGTCTCCTTTCAGCAGGTGAGCAAATGGGCTCGGAGGGGTGAAGCAGTATGCCCAAAGATACACAATGAGTCAGCATCTGAGACATGGCTCCGTTTCTCTTCTTTTTTTTTTTTTTTGAGATGCAGTTTCACTCTTGTCACCCAGGTTGGAGTGCAATGGCGCAATCTCGGCTCACTGCAACCTCCTCCTCCCGGGTTCAAGCGATTCTCCTGCCTCAGCCTCCTGAGTAGCTGGAACACCAGGCACATGCCACCATGCCTGGCTAATTTTTTGTATTTTTAGTAGAGACAGGGTTTCACAGTGTTAGCCAGGCTGGTGTCGAACTCCTGACCTCGTGATCTGCCTGCCTCGGCCTCCCAAGGCGCTTGGATTACAGGCATGAGTCACTGCGCCTGGCCCTAAATCCCGTTGTTAGAAGAATTAAATGAGTTCATATATGTGAAGTGCCTAGCACCTATTAGATGATGAAGACATATTTATTGAATGGATGATAGCCAGATCTCTGGGATGGGAACGATGACTCCCAAGCACCGTGCTCCATTTGGGGAGTGGTGGAGATGGAGACGTTCTTGGCATGCACATCCAGAAACCCCTGGACTTGACACATGCAGAGGGCTTGGTCCCTGCCCCCCAAACAGCCAGATTTAGGAAATAGGCCCCTAAGTTCCAATCTCTCCCCTCCCTTTTCCTCTTTCATTCTTTTCTTGGTTTCTTGTCGAGTTCTGTGACGGTAGGTGAGCATCACAAAATGCCCCATGAGCTGCATGGCTGTGGGTAAGTAGTCACTTTGCCTCCACCATTTCCATCCTTCCTCCCTCCCCCGCTCCCTCCCTCCCCTCCCTCCCTCCCTTCCTCCCTCCCTCCCTTCCTTCCTTCCTCCTTTCTTTCCTGCTTGCTTTCTTGCTTGCTTTCCTTCCTTCCTTTTTTCCCCTTCCTCCCTCTTTCTCTTTCTTTCTTTCTTTCTTTCTTTTTTTGAGATGGGGTCTTGCTCTGTCATCCAGGCTGGAGTGCAGTGGTGCGATCTTGGCTCACTGCGAACTCCTCCTGCCAGGTTCGTGACATTCTCCTGTTTCAGCCTCCCAAGTAGCTGGGACTACAGGCGCCTGCCACCATGCCTGGCTAATTTTTTTGTATTTTTAGTAGAAACGGGGTGTCACCAAGTTAGCCAGGCTGGTCTCCATCTGACTTCGTGATCTGCCTGCCTTGGCCTCCCAAAGTGCTGGGATTACAGGCGTGAGCCACCGTGCCCGCCCTTCCTTCCTTCCTTCCTTCCTTCCTTCCTCCCTCCCTCCCTCCCTTCCTTCCTCTTTCCCTCCCTCTCCCTCTCCTCTTTCTTTTCTTCTCTCTCTCTCTTCTTTTTTTTTGAGACAGGGTCTTACTCTGTCACCCAGGCTGGAGTGCAGTGGTACGATCAAAGCTCACTGCAGCCTCAACCTCCTGGGCTCAAGCCATCCTGCCACCTCAGCCTCCCAAGTAGCTGGGACTACAAGCACGTGCCACCATACCCAGCTAATTTTTTTTTTTTTTTTGTAGTGAGGTGGTCTCAAACCCCTGGGCTCAAGTGATCCCCCTGCCTTGGCCTCCCAAAGTGCTAGGATTACAGGTGTGAGCCACCATGCCCAGCCCATACAATGGAATATTTAAAAAACTGAGGATGTAAATGTATATATATTTTTAAGGTTCTAGAACAGCTTAACCCCTTTTTTGCAAAATAGGTGCTTCTCTGATCACCAAGATAAGATCAGATCAGATCATGGTGAGTTTATCTGGGTGGTGGGATTTCAGGTGATTTTTTTTTTTTTTTTTTGAGACGGAGTCTCACTCTGTCCCCCAGGCTGGAGTGCAGTGGCACTATCTCGGCTCACTGCAAGCTCCGCCTCCCGGGTTCACGCCATTCTCCTGCCTCAGCCTCCTGAGTAGCTGGGACTACAGGCACCCGCCACCTCGCCCGGCTAATTTTTTGTATTTTTAGTAGAGACGGGGTTTCACCGTGTTAGCCAGGATGGTCTCAATTTCCTGACCTCGTGATCCACCCGCCTCAGCCTCCCAAAGTGCTGGGATTACAGGCATGAGCCACCGCGCCCGGCCCAGGTGATTTTTTCAAACCTTCTTTACATTTATAAGTGTTGCCTGAAGTTTTTTTTTTTAGTGAATGAGAATGACTGTTTTTAATCTGAAATCATAATTAGTATTATTTTTGAGACAAGGTCTCCCTTTGTCTCCCAGGCTGGAGTGCAGTGGCATGGTCACAACTCACTGTAGCCTTTACCTCCCGGGCTCAAGCGATCCTCCCGTCTCAGCCTCCTGAGTAGCTGGGACTGCAGGTGTGCACCACCATGCCTGGCTAATTAAAAAAAATTTTTTTTTGTACAGATGGGGTCTCACTATGTTGCCTAGGCTTGAAATTATTCTTGATGAAAAGGAGGAAATAAATCCCAATCAATGTCAAGAGGCTCCCTTTGGGCCCTCGCCTTGGGGTAGTGAGGGGTGAGGGGAGTCCTTTCCGGCCAGCTTTGGAAGCCGCATTCCCAGCTGTTGTTTGTTGAGGCCTTGGAGGAGGAAGGAGATCTGTGCCCTCCCAAGAGGGTGACGGGATGAAGCCTTGGCAGGTTCACCACGTGCTCCTTGAAGACCAAACATGGACACGGAGCCTGGGCCCAGAAATAGCCCCTTTTGCTCCAGAGACCCTTGGAATTCTGTGGGGTCATCGCAGGGAGGGGAGAGCCTGAGCAGGCTGTTGCCGAAACCTTCCTTGCAGACTCCGAAATGGAAGATGGGACCTGGGACAGGCTCCTCTGAGCATGACACTCCCGAAGTGGGGCAGAGATGAAACTGCGACCTGGACAAAGAGATCCCTAGAGTCAGCCCAGGCCAGATGCTGTGGCTCATGCTTATAATCCCACCATTTTGGGAGGTGAGTCAGGCAGATCGCTTGAGGCCAGGAGTTTGAGACCAGCCTGGCCAACATGGCAAAACCCCATCTCTACCAAAAAAAAAAAAAAATTGCAATTAGCTGGATGTGGTGGTGTGTGCCTGTAGTACCAGCTACTCAGGAGGCTGAGGAGGGAGGATGGTTTGAGCCCGGGAGGCAGAGGTTGCAGTGAGCTGAGATTGTGCCACTGCACTCCAGCCTGGGTGACAGCATGAGACTCAGACTCTTAAAAAAAAAAAAAGTCAGCCCAGCTTGAAGAACTTCTATTTCCAAGCCAACTGGAGATTTCCTAATAAATGTGAATTCTTTTTTGTTTGTTTATGTGAGACAGAGTCTCGCTCTGTCACCCAGGGTGGAGTGCAGTGGCGAGATCTCGGCTCAGTGCAACATCTGCCTCCTGGGTTCAAGCGATTCTCCTGTCTCAGCCTCTAGAGTAGCTGGTATTACAGGCCCCCGCCACCACGCCTGGCTACTTTTTGTATTTTTAATAGAGACTGGGTTTCGCCATGTTGGCCAGGTTGGTCTCGAACTCCTGACCTCAGGTGATCCACCCACCTCAGCCTCCCAAAGTGCTGGGATTACAGGCATGAGCCACTGCACCCGGCACCTAATAAATGTGAATTCTGTGGGATCCCAGAAATATGATATATGGCAGTCCAGGCTGCTGAAGACAGGTTTCTCCAGGGGTCCAGCTGTATTTCTTTCTTTTTTTATACTGTGTTTGGATTTATATCTCAATTTGATTTTATTTGGCACTAAAGTGACATTTTTATTTTATTATCTTGAAAATATTTCAAAAATCTTTCTGATTGTTCATCCCCCTTCTTCTCTCTCCTTTCCCCCCCTTCATCCATCATTTCTCTTTGTCAAGAAGTATTTAGGCCAGGCTCAGTGGCTCAGGCCTGTATTCCCAGCACTTTGGAAGGCAAAGGTGGGAGGATCACTTGAGCCCAGGAGTTCAAGACCAGCCCGGGCAAGAAAGCAAAACCCAATCTCTACAAAAAATACAAAAATTAAGTGGGTGTGGTGGCATGTGCCAGTGGTCCCAGCTACTCAGGAGGCTGAAGTGGGAGGATCACTTGAGCCCAGGATGTGGAGGCTGCAGTGAGCTGTGATTGTACCACTGCACTCCAGCCTGGGCAACAGAGCAAGACCCTGTCTGAAAACAAGATTTAAAAAAACAGAGAAAACCCATTCTCCTGGGACATGGTAAGTGCTGGCGGTCACTGAGGCCGTGTGACACCTGGCCATGCTTCTGCCCATGTCCCTCTCCTCCTTCCCTGCCCCTCTAGGGCAGGCCGCAGCCCCAGGGCTGGGGAGCAGGAGCCCTGGATTGTTCATCTTATTCAAGGCTGAAAAGCTTCAGGAGAACAGCAGGATTGTAAATGACCCATCTTTTTATTACGATGCTCTGTGAAGTCAGTTTGGGCAAGAAAATCAATTCTGCCTCATCCACCTTCTCGGTCTCATTTATTCTCCACAGATGACAGGACAGAGTGGAATGGCCTGGAGTGATAGAAGCCAGGCCCCGTCACTGTCATCGCAACCCGGGAAGGCTGGTTTACAAGTGCTCCAATTTTCCTTTCTTTCTTTCCTTTATTTCGTCTCGCTCTGTCACCCAGGCTGGAGTGCAGTGGAGCGATCTCTGCTCATTGCAACCTCCGCCTCCTTGGTTCAAGCGAATCTCCTGCCTCAGCCTCCTGAGTAGCTGGGACTACAGGCGTGCACCACCGCTCCCGGCTAATTTTGTATTTTTAGTAGAGATGGAGTTTCACTATGTTGGCCAGTCTGATCTCAAACTCCTGACCTCAGATGATCCACCTGCCTTGACCTCCTAAAGTGCTGGGATTACAGGTGTGAGCCACTGTGCCCAGCCCAATTTTCATTCTCTTAGAGTGCGAACCAGGGTGCTTTATAAGAAGGGGACCACTTCTCTCTCCTCCCCATCATCTCTCCCTGGGACTGGGCAAAAAGCTCCACATGGAACCCCCAGATTCCTGTGAGCTTCCTCCATTGTAGGCTGGTTATGGTCTGATCTGGCAGATCATAAGCCCCGTGGGAGGGAAGGGGGTGCTCTGTCCCCCCATTTTATCCTCAGTGCCACCACATTTGTCTAAGACAAGGTTGAATTAATGAAAAGGTGAACACACCCGGTGTTGTGGCTCATGCTTGCAATCCCAGAGCTTTGGGAGGCTGAGGCAGGAGGATTGCTTGAGCTCAGGAGTTTAAGACCAGCCTGGGCACCATAGTGAGACCCCATCTCTACAAAAAATTTAAAAATAAGCTGGGTGTGGTGACTCACACCTATAATCCCAGCACTTTGGGAGGCTGAGGCAGAAGGATTGCTTGAGCCCAGGAATTTGAGACCAGCCTGGGGAACATAGCAAGACCCCATCTCTGCAAAAAATTTAAAAATTAGCCAGACCTAGTGGCATGCGCTAGTAGTTCTGACGATGTGTGAGGCTGAGGCAGGAGGATTGCTAGAGCCCAAGAGTTCAAGACCAGTCCATGCAAAATAGTCTCTATCTCTACAAAAAATGTTACGGCTGAGCCTTTGGTTTCCCTTTGCTGCCTTTTCTCCCCCTGTGCCTCCTTTTTCTTCCCTTAACACCCCTTTTCCTCCTCACCCCCAGCCCTGTGCTAAACAAAGTCTACCAGGAACCTCAGCGCCGCTACAAGGGGTCGGCATCCGGACAAGGGGAGGTCCCCTCACCTGGGGACGTCCTGACACTTGTGCATGAACACACACACAGACATACAGACATACAGACACATATACAGAAACACACACACACACAGACATACAGACACACACACACACAGACACAGACACACACAGAGACACACACAGACCCACAGACACAAACATACACAGACACACACAGACACACACACAGAGACACACACACAGAGACACATAGACACACACATAGACACACACAGACACACAGACACACACAGAGACACACACAGACACAGAGACACACAGACACAGAGACACACACAGACACACACAGACACAGACATACACAGACACACACAGAGACACACACAGACACACAGACACACACAGAGACACACAGACACACACAGAGACACACACACAGACACACACAGACACACACACAGACACACACACAGACACACACAGACAAACACGGACACACAGACACACACGGACACACACAGAAACACACAAACACAAAGATACACACAGATGCACACCCGCAGACACACACAGACACATAGACATACACACACAGACACATGTATAGACATATACACACAGACACACACACACAGACACACATATAGACATATACACACAGACACACTAAGACATACACACAGACATATACACACACAGACACAGACACACAGACATACACACAAACATACACACAGATACACACACACAGACACACACATAGACATATACGCACACAGACACACACATAAACACACAGACACAGACACACACAGACACATAGACACACAGATACACAAAGGCACAAAGACACACACAGACACACATAGACACATACACAAACGGACACATGCAGACGCACATAGACACACACACAGACACATACAGACACACACGGACACACACACAGACACGTGTCAGGAAGACACACAGAGACATAGACACAGACATACACACATACAGACACACACAGAGACACACATAGAGACACACAGACACATAGACACACACACAGAAACACACACCTAGACATACACACAAACACAGACACACAAAGAGACACACACGGACATACACAGGCATACACAGGCATTCACAAACACAGACATACAGGTACACACAGACACATAGTCACACACAGACACACATACACATAGACACACATACACATAGACATACACATAAATACAGACAGAAACACACAGCACACACAGACACACACATATAGACACAGAGAGACGCGCAGCACACACACAGACACACGCAGAGGCCAGGCGTGCCGACAGCTGCGTTCGTCGGAGCCAGTGGATTCCCAAAGACTGACCTCAAGCGCAAAATCTTTCCTGAATCCCCTGAGGGAAGTGTGCCGTCAACTCTACAATTGGGGGTTTTCAAAAAATCCTTCTTATATTAATAACGAAATAAATATGTATTTATACATGAATGACCAGTGACGTGCCAACCTGGGGGACAGTAGGAGCAGCTGGCCAGGGCTGTGGCAACAAGTAGATCAACTACAGAGGATTTAAAAACAACAATAAAATTCAAATAGAAATCAGCTCCCTTTCATGACTGCCCTACCCTGTAAATGATCAACAATGTCAATGATAAATGCTCCCCGCTGCTGGGGAGGGCCGCTCCCCACACCCCGCCTTGGGATGCCGCCGTCAATAGCAGTATAAATGATACTATAGAAACAGGAAGATGTGCTTTGCTTTGAAGAAATGAATCAGAAGGCAGAAAATTCTGACACACGCTGCAACACGGAAGAGCCTTGAGGACATTACCCCGAGTGAAATAAAGCAGACACACGGGGACAAACAACACACGATTCCTCTTCCGTGCGGTCCCCGGAGGCGTCAAACTCACAGACACAGAAAGTGAAACGGTGGCTGCCGGGGGCTGGGGTTGGAGGGGAAAATGGGGGGTGAGTATTTGATGGGGACAGGGTTTCCATTTGGGAAGATTAAAATGTTCTGGGGACCGATGGTGGTGACAGTTGCACAGCGATGTGGATGTGCTTAATGCCGCCGAGCTGCGCATTAACTAGTTAAAACGGTAAAGTTCATGTTATGTGTATTTTACCACAATAATAAAAGCAAAGGAAGGAGGGAAAGGAAAAAATGAGGGAAAGGAAGGAAAGAGGGAGGGAGGAGGGTAGGGAAGAGGGAGGGAAGGAAAGAAGGAAAGACATAGAAAAAAGAAAGGAAGGAGGGGCCAGGCACGGTGGCCCTCACCTATCATCCCAGCACTTTGGGAAGCTGAGGGAGGCAGATCACCTGAGGTCAGGAGTTCAAAACCAGCCTGACCAACACGGTGAAACCCTGTCCACGAAAAAAATACAAAAATTAGCCAGGCATGGTAGCAGGCACCTGTAATCCCACCTACTCGGCAGGCTGAGACAGAAGAATCGCTTGAATCTGGGAGGCAGAGTTTGCTGGGAGCCAAGATTGTGCCACTGCACTCCAGCCTGGGTGACAAGAGTGAGACTCCGTCTCAAAGGAAAACAAAAAAAAAAGAGAGAGAGGAAGTGAAGAAGAGAAGGAATGAGGAAAGAAGGGATGAAATAAAGGAAGGAAAGAAAAAAGAGAAAGGAAGGAAAGGAGGAAGGAGAGAAGGAAGGAGACGGAGAGAAGGAAGGAGACAGAGAGAGACAGGCACAGCCTGACATCAGGCATTAAAGCATCATGGGGAAGATGAGGTCACACCAATCAGACCTTCCCTCATCATGTGACCTTGGGTAAGTCACCTAGATTTTCCCAGCCTCAGTTTCTTGCTCTGTGAAATGGGATCGGCTACTCCTACTGCATCAGAAGAATCAAAGCTGGTTCAACAAACCAGGCAAACACGCCCCTCCAGGTAGTTTAATCTTGAGAATTTAACGTGAGAGTTTGTTGGAGAGGAGAGGAAGTACCACCAGACCAGTGGGCGAGTGGCCCTCAGGGGTCAGCAAAGGCTGGGAGGGCCGAGGAGACGGGCTCCATGGAAGGTGGAGCTGGTGGAGTGTGGGGAATCAAGATGAGGATGGAGATGGAGTGAAGGAGACCACAGAGGTGTCCTGTCCCTGCCAGGGTGGACATGGCCTTACACAGAGTGGGGATGTGGAGTTGGGGAGGGCTCACGGCTTCCACTGACGTCCAGGTTTCCACCCATAGTGCTGCTTCTCCTGCCTTCCTGAGACCTCTGGGGACCTCCTGTGGGCACCATGGTGGTTGGCTGATTAGATTTAGCCAAAGAATGATTATTGGATTCCAAAGCTTGATGTGGTTGGGTGTGGTGGCTCATCCCTGGGAGGCCAAGGCAGGAGGATGGCTTGAGGATGGTTGAGTTCGAGACCAACCTGGGCAACATAGTGAGACCCTTTTTTTGTGCAAAAAAAAAAATTTTTTTTTAATTATCCAGGCGTGGTGGTGTGTGCCTGTAATCCCAGCTATTCAGCAGGCAGAGGTGGGAGGAATGCTTGAGCACAGGAGTTCGAGACCAGCCTGGGGAACATAGGTAGACCCGATCTCTGCAAGAAATAAAAACAAATTAGCCAGGTGTGGTGGCGCACAACTGTGGTCCCAGCTGTTTGGGAGGCTGAGGTGGGAGGATGGGTTGAGTCTGGAGGTCAAGTTTGCAGTGAGCTGTGATAGCGCCACTGTGCTCCAGCCTGGGCAACAGAGCAAGATCCCATCTCTAAAACAATTTTTTATTTTTGAGATGGAGTTTCGCTCTTGTTGCCCAGGCTGGAGTGTAGTGGTGCCATCTCGGCTCACTGCAGCCTCTGCCTCCTGGGTTCAAGTGATTCTCCTGCCTCAGCCTCCCAATTAGGTGGTATTACAGGTGCCTGCCACCACGCCCAGCTAATTTTTTGTATTTTTAGTAGAGACGGAGTTTTGCCATGTTGGCCAGGCTGGTCTTGAACTCCTGACCTCAGGTGATCTGCCCACCTTGGCCTCCCAAAGTGCTGGGATTACAGGTGTGAGCCACCATGCCTGACCTAAAACATAAATTTTTTTTAAAAAAATCAATAATCCCTTATTAGACAGTGCAACCTTTTATCATCTGGCCCATTGTGGATGGCTCCCACTGCCCCCTCCGCTGGGCACCAGGCCATCTTCGCTTTGGCATCTTACTCCCTTGTCCCTCTAGCAATACTGAATGGGCTCTTCATTCCCAGGGAACCCATGCCCATTTTTCTTGCCTCAATAACTCCTCCTGTGCTGTGTCCTCTGCCTGGAGCATCTTCCTCAGTTTTCCATCTGCAAACTCCTTTTCCTGAGGACTTGGTTTGGGCATCCCCTCTTCCAGGAAGCCCTCCCTGACCTCCCCCTCTATGTTGTCCCAATTGCTGTCTTTTGAAAAAAGTTTATTATTATTTATCTTAGAGACAGAATCTTGCTCTTGTCACCCAGGCTGGAGTGCAGTGGCACAATCACAGCTCACAGCAGCCTCGACTCCTAGGTTTAAGTGATCCTCCTGCCTCAGCCTTCCAAACAGCTAGGACTACAGGTGTGCACCACCCCTTGCAGCTAATTTGTGTGTGTGTGTGTGTGTGTGTGTGTGCGTGCATGTGATGGAGTCTTGCTCTGTCGCCCAGGCTGGAGTGCAATGGCGTGATCTCGGCTCACTGCAACCTCTGCCTCCCGGGTTCAAGCAATTCTCCTGCCTCAGCCTCCTGAGTAGCTGGGATTACAGGTGTGCACCATCACACCCGGCTAATTTTTGTATTTTTAGTAGAGATGGGGTTTTGCCACGTTGTCCAGGCTGGTTTTGAACTCCTGGCCTCAAGTGATCATCCCGCCTCAGCCTCCCAAAGTGCTGGGATTACAGGCGTGAGCCACTGTGCCCGGCCCTCTCAGCTAATTAATTTTTTTTTTTTTTGTAGAGACGGGGTCTCACTACATTGCCCAGGCTGGTCTCAAACTCCTGGGCTCAAGCAATCCTCCTGCCTTGGTTTTCCGAAGTGTTGGGATTACAGGCGTGAGCCACTGCACCAGACTACAATTGCCGTCTGGTTTCCACTTTGCTGGGAGGGCAGGGACCAGGTCATTCATTCACTGCTGCTTTGTCAGGGCGTGGCACATGAAGATTAGAGTAGGCAGTCTAAATATTTGCAGAATCAATACCTGAAATGTTCTTATTTTCATTCCAGTATGAAGCAGATCTATTCTCACCTCCATCAGATCTTATTGCCTGCCTTGGGAGTAAACGCTAATTAATTCAACAGCAGCTTTTAAGCCTTCTGTGCAAGTTTAGGAAGAGGCCACTCAACCTAGCTAGATCCTAGGAGCCTTAAACGTCCAGAATGCAAACCCTTCCCTAGAAGGAATTCCCCTCAACCCTCACCCCACTTCACCTTTTGATGGTTTACTCAAGGGCCTCAAAATGCTACAGCTGCAGAGGCTGAAGGTTCTGAACATGAGACTCACCTGGGAGACCCGGGCCTCGCCCCTCAGCCTCCCTGACCAACTCAATCAGCCTCTTGCCCGGGGTGGGCTCAGAACTCCCCAAGTGATTCCAATCTGCGTTCACGCATAAGAACCATCGGCGTGGGGGTAGAATCAGCCCTGTGAGGTGGGGCCAAGGGCTGCGAAACACCTGCCATCAGCTGAGGGCATTTAAGGCTGACCAAGGGGCTGGAGGCTGCGGCTCCTGGCCAGGTGAGTGGTTGGTGGCTTGTCCCTGTGTGAGAAGGTGCGAATGTGTGCACGAGCCCCGGCTCCAGACGTGGCTGAGTCCTTCTGTCTGGGTATTGGCTGGTCAGATATCTTGCTCTTGTACGGGTAATGAGCCAGGCAGCTGTTTGGGGGCCCTGAGGAGGCTGCTGTGCCCTTGCTCTCCACCACGGAGGTGCCTCTGGGGGCCCTTTCTGAAGCAGATCTGCCTGCCCATGGGGGCAGCTTGGAGAAGGCCTAGGCTGTTGTCTCTGTTGAAATCAGCCAGTGTCTTTAGAGACACTGTGCTAGGTCGTCTTTGGCTTGTTTTCGAGGGTGGATAAGGAGGAAGTGGTAGGTGCAGGGGTCTGTTTACTCTGCAGAGCCCAGACGCTGGCTTGCGGGGTGTCTGGAGTGAGTCTAACCACATAGTGGGCTGTGACTCCCATGTCCTTGGCCTTGCCATGTGCCCCTCCTTCCTTAAGTACTCCCCGGGATGTTGTCACCTGTGGGACTTGTTCCCGATTCAGCCCCCTCTCAGGAAGCTTGCTTTTATATCTTTCACAGGTAGAGGGCCTGGTCTCTTGCCTCCTTCTTGTGGACAGGAGTTTGAGACCAGCTTGGGCAACAAAGACCCTGTTTCTACAAAAAAAAGAAAAAAAAATTTGAAAAAATCAGCCAGGTATGGCAGTGTGCACCTGTAGTCCTAGCTACTCAGGAGGCTGAAGGGAGAGGATCACTTGAGACCAGAGTAGGCAACATAGCGAGGCCCAGTCTCTATTAAAAAATTAGCCAGGTGTGATGGTGCATGCCTGTGGTCCTGGCTACTCGGGAGGCTGAGGCAGGAGGATTGCCTGAGCCAGGGAGTTTGAGGCTGCGGTGAGCCGAGATCACTCCAACCTGGGCATAGCCTGCAGCCCCTCTGGCCCCTCTTTCTCAGCATTGAAACTGAAGTCTGGAATCCCCAGGTGCGTCTCATTCATGTTGGTAAAGCCCCTCAGAAAGCTAAAGAGTAGCGAGGTGGGGCCGGGCATGGAGGCTCACGCCTGTAATCCCAGCACTTTGGGAGGCCGAGGTGCATGGGTTGCTTGAGGCCAGGAGTTCCAGACCAGTCTGGCCAACATGATGAAACTCTGTCTCTAGTAAAAATACAAAAATTAGCTGGGTGTGGTGGTGTGTGACTGTAATCCCAGCTATTTGGGAGGCTGAGGGAGGAGAATTGCTTCAACCCAGGAGGCGGAGGCTGCAGTGAGCCGAGATAGCACCACTACACTCCAGTCTGGGTGACAGAGCAAGACTCTGTCTCAAAAAAAAAAAAAAAAAAGGCAAGGTGGAGTCCCCGTTCCTGGGCCTTTTCTCCTCCCTGGCTGTCCTCTCCTGTCCCTGGACACTTTACCTACCTCTCCACCCCCAACCCCAGCTAGCCTCAGCTTGTGGACCAATGCATCTTGAGGCATTGAGGCAGAGGCTGCTGGGATCCCTGAACCCCTCCTTCCTGGCAGATAAGTCTCATTGACTCGCTAGCTCGAATCCAACATGTGGTTTTAGCTTAAACAAACCCTACTTTGAAGAACTGGCTGGTAGTGATGCAGATCTGAACATACAGATATCAAATGATGTCCAAGGTACAGATGAAAGAAACACATGTCGCAAAATGGCATGTTCAAGATCCCCTCCTCGAATTACCATGTCAGTGCCTGTGCAGCTGCAGCCTGGCTAGGCACACAGAGGGCGGTGAGTTTTTAAAGGTTAACTTGGTGGAGGAGTGGGGTTATTGGAAGCTAACGTTCAATATATTTCTGAAGTATTTATATCCTTTAAGCCCTCACTATGTGTTACTTTGAAATCCAAAAAATGCTATTTTGTAGAAGCCAACTCTTGGATGATGACATGTCTTAATTTAAAATGGTTCTCAGTTCATGAAAGTTGCTCACAGGAAAAACTCAGCTAGATCTAGAAAAGTATAGAAAGCTCAAAAATGGCCTGAAATGCCCCAACCAGAGGAAGCGACTCAATACCGTTAATAAGACCTGGAAGTCCATAATGGTCCCTTACTCAGAAGGATTGAAAGGGTAAGAGGTGGCCGGGCATGGTGGCTCATGCCTGTAATCCCAGCACTTTGGGAGGCCGAGGCGGGCGGATCACCTGAGGTCAGGAGTTCGAGACCAGCCTGGCCAACATGGTGAAACCCTGTCTTCACTAAAAATACAAAAATTAGCTAGGCGTGGTGGCGCATGCCCGTAATCCCAGCTACTCAGGGGGCTGAGGCAGGAGAATTGCTTGAATCTGGAAGGTGGAGGTTGCAGTGAGCTGAGATCACGCCACTGCATTCTAGCCTGGGCGACAGAGCCAGACTCCATCTCAAAAAAAAAAAAAAAGGGGGTGTTGGTAAGAAGCCTGGGAGCCTAGGGGACCTTGGGCATGGTAGGGTTCCTTGGCAGGGCCTCTGGTACCTGTCACACAGGGCAGGGGTCTTACAGTGTATAGGGAGCAGCTGAGCTGGCCTGAGACCCCAGGGATAAATAAAACCCCTAGGTGGATGACATTTGTCTTAATCACTAGTTCGGCTTTCTTGGGATCTCAAACTTGAAGAACCAATGAACAAAGGTACTGACTTGGGCCAGGTGCAGTGGCTCATATCTGTAATCCAAGCACTTTGGGAGGCTGAAGTGGGAGGATCACTTGAGCCCAGGACTTCGAGACAAGCCTGGGCAACGTAGCAAGACACCTGTCTTTCTAAAATGCAAAAAACTTAGCTGGGTGTGGTGGTGTGTGCCTGTAGCCCCAGCTCCTTTGGGAGGCTGAGGTGAGAGGTCATCTGAGCCCAGAAAGTCACAGCTGTAGTGAGCTGTAATTGTGCCACTGCACTCCAGCCTGGATGATGGGAGTAAGACCTATCTCAAAACAAAAAGGGGCAGGGTACTGACTTGGACTGTGTATAACTCAGTGCTTTTCTTTTTTTTTTTTTTAATTAGAGAAGGGATCTCTTGCCTAGGCTGGAGCGTAGTGGTGCAATCATAACTCGCTGCTGCAGCCTCAACCTACTGGGCTCAAGTGATCCTCCTGCCTTAGCCTCCTGAGTAGCTGGGACTGCAGTTGTACAGCAACCACCTGGCTATATATTTTTTTCATTTATTTGTAGAGATGGGGTCTCACTGTGTTGCCCCTAGTCTTGAACTCCTGGTCTCAAATAATCCTCCCAAACTGCTGGGATTACAGGCATGAGCCTCTGCCTGGCTGTCAACACTTTCTTAAGTAAAGAACGACAGGGCAGCTAGCTCTCCTGGTCGCTGCCAACAGCCATGTGAAGGGAAAGAAGCGGGATCCGAGCTGTGACCAGAGAAGCAACAGGGATCTGTTCTGCTGCTGGGTTTGCAGAATGTCCCTACACGAAGTGATCTGCTAGCTCTGTAACCTTCAACCCTCTCCCTAAAGATACCTCAAGGAGTGGGGAGGACCCTGTCTCATCTGCAGCTGAGCTTTCTCGGCTTCAAGCCATTTCCTATGATATTTGGTTTGAAGGAAGGTGGCAAACGCCTTTTTTTTTTTTTTTTTTTTTTTTTTTTTTTGAGACAGTCTCGCTCTGTTGCCCAGGCTGGAGTGCAGTGGCACCATCTCAGCTCACTGCAACCTCTGCCTCCCGGGTTCAAGCGATTGCAGTGCCTCAGCCTCCCGAGTAGCTGAGACTACAGGCGCCCACCACCACGCCCAGCTAATTTTTGTATTTTTAGTAGAGACGGGGTTTCACCATGTTGACCAAGCTGGTCTCGAACTCCTGACCTTGTGATCCACCCACCTCAGCCTCCCAAAGTGCTGGAATTACAGGCATGAGCCACCGCGCCCAGAGTTTCTAATAGCCATGGCTTCCAGGATGTGGCAGAAGGATGAGCAGTTCCCTTGGCAATGGTCTTAGAGCTGAGTGCTGTCTTGGGTCTTCCCAGAGGCAGGATTGCAGCCCCTTGTACCAAACTGGCCTCTTCCTCATGCATGCTCAGTCTCATTAACTGAGATAATTGTGCCATTGGCAACATGTGAAGCGTAGCAACAAGGTGGCAGCTAGAGCAGGTATTTCAGAAGTGGCCTCTATTGTTTCTGTTGCATGAAATGGGCTTTCCTCCTTTCTAACATCTCACCCCATGTGTTAAGTGCCACCCATAGTGGTGGCCTGCCTTCCTTCCCTTCCTTCCCTTCCCTCCCTTCCCTCCCTTCCCTCCCTTCCCTCCCTTCCCTCCCTTCCCTCCCTTCCCTCCCTTCCCTCCCTTCCCTCCCTTCCCTCCCTTCCCTCCCTTCCCTCCCTTCCCTTCCCTTCCCTTCCCTCCCTCCCTCCCTCCCTTCCCTTCCCTCCCTTCCCTTCCCTTCCCTCCCTCCCTCCCTTCCGTCCCTCCCTCCCTTCCGTCCCTCCCTCCCTTCCGTCCCTCCCTCCCTTCCGTCCCTCCCTCCCGTCCCTCCCCTCCCCTCCCCTCCCCTCCCCTTCCCTCCCCTCCCCTCCCTTCCCTTCTTTCCTTTGAAACAGGGTCTCTCTTTGTTATCCAGGCTGGATTGCAGTGGCGTGATCTCTGCTCACTGCAGCCTCCACCTCCTGCGCTCAAGTGATTCTCCCTCCTCAGCCTCCCAAGTAGCTGGGACTACAGGTGCACACCGCCACAACTGGCTAGTTTTTTTGTTTGTTTTTGTTTTTTTGTTTTTTTTGAGATAGGGTCTTGCTCTGTCACCCAGACTGGAGTGCAGTGGTGTGATCTCAGCTCACTGTAACCTCTGCCTCCCAGTTTCAAGTGATTCTCCTGCCTCAGCCTCCCAAGTAGCTTGGACTACAGGCACATGCCACCATGCCTGGCTAATTTTTTTTTTTTTTGTATATTTTTAGTAGAGACGGGGTTTTGCCACATTGGCCAAGGATGATCTCAAACTCCTGACCTCAGAGGATCTGCCCACCTTGGCCTCCCAAGGTGCTGGGATTACAGGTGTGAGCCACTGCACTGGCCATGGTGGTGATCTCATGCTTTCCTAATTAGACCTTGTTACAGATTATTGGCTGCAAAGCTTGGACGCAGGAGTCAAATCTGATGTCCTGGTTCTGATACTTCACAGTTATGGGAACTTTGGGAAATGATGTCTGAGATGGCTCCTTCACCTGCAAAATGGGGATATTTTTACCTTAGTATTAGATGAAACTTCATTTAATCCTAAATGTCTAAAATTCTGGGCACATAATAAATGTTTTGGGCCAGGTGCAGTGGCTCATGTGCATAATTCCAGTGATTTGAGAGGTGGAGGCAGGAGGATCACTTGAGGTCAGGAGTTCAAGACCAGCGTGGGCAACACAGCAAGACCGCATCTCTGAAAAATGAAAACATTAGCTGAGTATGGTGGTGCATATCTGTAGTCCCAGCTACTTGGGGGTCTGAGGTGAGAGGATTGCTTGAGCCCAGTAGTTTGAGGCTGCAGTGAGCTATGATTGTATCACTGCACCCCAACCTGGGTGACAGAGTAAGACCCCATCTCTACAAAAAATTTTAAAAATTAGTGAAGTGTGGTAGCTTGTTCCTGTGGTCCCAGCTACTCAGGAAGCTGAGGTGGGAGGATCATTTGAGCCCAGGAGGTCAAGGCTGCAGTGAGTTATGATTGCTCCGCTGTACTTCAGCCTGGGCAACAATGAGACTCTGTCTCTCTCTCTTTTTTTTTTTAAAGGCCAGGTGCAGTGGCTCACACATGTAATCCTAGCACTTTGGGAGGCCAAGACGGTGGATCATGAGGTCAAGAGTTTGAGACCATCCTGGCCAACATGGCAAAACCCCGTCTCTACTAAAAATACAAAAGTTAGCTGGGGGGCATGGTGGTGTGAGCCTTTAGTTCCAGCTACTTGGGAGGCTGAGACAGGAGAATCACTTGAACCTGGGAGGCGGAGGTTGCAGTGAGCTGGGATCGACCCACTGCACTCCAGCCTGGCAACAGAGCGAGACTCTGTCTCAAAAAAAAAAAAAAAAAAAAAATCCCTTTTGGCCATTGCTCCTTAAATAGGCCCATAATTCTTGTCTACTCCAGACTTATAAATGCCCTGTCTCAACTCTTGGAGACCTAGAACTAGAATCTCATTTAAACCCAAATTTTGGTTCAACTGATGATCCTCTTGACATTGGTTATTCTGGTGACTAGGAATCTAGTTTTCAAGATGTTAAAAGGATACTGTGATCAATAGCAATGATTTTTTCTTTTCTTTTTTTCTTTTCTTTTTGAGACAGGGTCTCTGTCACCCATGCTGGAGTGCAGTGGCACAATCATGGCTCACTGCAGCCTTGATTTCTGGGGCTCAGGCGATCCTCCCACCGAGTATCTGGGACTATAGGTGCCCATCACAATGCCGGATTAATTTTTTATTTTTTTTATCTTTTTTGGTAGAGATAGGGTCTCACCATTTTGCTGAGACTGGTCTCAAACTCCTGCCTCAAGCTTCTGCCTTGGCCTCCCAAAGCGTTGAGACTATAGGTGTGAGCCACTGTGCCTGGCCAATTTAGTCTTAAAAAGCAACGCTTCCTTATGGGGCAGAATTTGAGATTACTTAAAAGTAGGCCATGCGTGGTGGCTCACTCCTGTAATCCCAGCACTTTGGGGGGCCGAGGCGGGTGGGCCACCTGAGGTCAGGAGTTTGAGACCAGCTCAGCAATATGATGAAACCCCATCTCTACCAAAAAAAAAGAAAAAAAAATACAAAAATTAGCTGGGTGTGGTGGCAGGTGCCTGTAATCCCAGCTACTTGGGAGGCTGAGGCAGGAGAATTGCTTGAACCGAGAGGTGGAGGTTGCAGTGAGCTGAGATTGCACCACTGCACTCCAGCCTGGGCTACAAGAATGAAACTCTGTCTCAAAAAAAAAAAAAGAAAGGACACATGTGGATCGGACACCAGTGTTTCCTAGCCTGATCTCCCAGTGCTGAGGCTGTCTTGCAATGTTGTTCTCTTCCCTTCCCAGGTATACTGAGTTCTGATGTGTTGCTAGGAGTAAAGCTACCTCGAGCTTGAAGTTGTATTGAAGAAATCTAAAGCCTGAGATAGTCTTAAGCCAACTTGTGTGAGGGTTCCCTGGGCAGCAACCGAAGGACTCTGGATTCACTGAGGTCCCTTTGTCCACATTGGTTGGGGAGGAGGTCAATATGACTCACAATGATTGAGAGCTTCGTGAATGTTTAAACCAGGTGTCACCCTCCACCTCTCTGGCTTTGAGATCGGAGAGTGGGAGAGATTGGTCAATTCCAGGAACTAATTTGCATTTCCCATGATCAGATTTGCAGACAAGGTATATAGGCTATTCTTTCCCAGGCTCTGGAGGAAACTAATGCTTTAAAGCAGGCAGAGCCACCAGGATCTGAAACCCACAGGGATGGTGTGGGCTGTTGGTTTCCTCTGCTCTGAGGCTCAGCTGACATGCTCTCCTGTAGCTCCTGTCTTGCTGTGGGTGGCTGGAGCTTGATTTTAGGGACTTGTCCCTGGCGCAGTGACTACTGTTGCCAGCAGTGCCTCTGATACTAACTCTGTTGTTCTATCTCCAACTCCCTCCTTTGTCCTGGTTCTTTGCTAATTCTTCATTCTCTCAGGCCCTAATGTGAGCATCCTCAAGACTCGATCCTTGTTCTGATCTTGCATAGAGCTTGTCTCTCTTCTTACAACATCAGTCTTGGCCCTAAATTACTTTTTTTGAGACAGTCTCACTCTGTTGCCCAGGCTGGAGTGTAGTGGCTTGATCTAGGCTCACTGCAACCTCTGCCTCCCAGATTCAAGCGATTCTCCTGCCTCGGCCTCTCAAGTAGTTGGGATTACAGGCACATGTGCCACCACACCTGGCTAATCTTTGTATTTTTAGTAGAGACAGGGTTTCGCCATGTTGGCCAGGTTGGTCTCGAACTCCTGACCTCAGGTGATCCACCCGTCTTGGCCTCCCAAAGTGATGGGATTATAGGCATGAGCCACTGTGCCCAGCCAGCTCTAAATTCTCTGATGCAAATCTCCAAGTTGTCTGCACTGCCCCTTTCAAATTGATATGTCTGAATTAGTCTTTTCTACCAAAACTATTCTTGGCTGCTATTCACTGAAGACAAGAGTCAGTTGACTTTCTTTATCCAATTTTCTCTTTTCTATAATGTAGTCTGGACCATCTCGTATGGTCAGAAACAGATGAATATTACATACCTGTAAGAAATATTCCCTGCTGCCTTGTGAACATTCAAACTTGGGGCCAGGTGCAGTGGCTCATGCCTGTAATCCCAATGCTTTGGGAGGCTGAGGGGGAGGATTGCTTTAGCCCAGGGGTTTGAAACCAGCCTGGGCAACATAGTGAGATCCCATCTCTACAAAAAATACAAATTAGCCAGCCTTGGTGACTTGTGCCTGTAGTCCTAGCTGCTCAGGAGGCTGAAGCAGGAGGATCACTTGAGCTCAAGAGGTTGAGGCTGCAGTAAGCCATGATTACACTATTTATTGCACTCCAGCCTGGGCAACGGAGCAAGACTGTCTCAAAAGCAAAACAAAAACACAAAAGTAAACTCCCTCCAATTTAAAAAAAGTTCAAACTTGGCCTGATTTGAATAACCACCTCTAACTGAGGGCCAACTCCCTGTCTCGTATCACACACTACCCTCCCTTGACAAATATTTGAGTACCTACTTTGTCATGTGTTGTGAAAGAGGTAAGAAATCCCTGCCTAAGACACACATAGTACTGTTACCATGGGGAGTAGGAGGAGAGGAAGTTGGACAAACAAGAAAATATCAGGCAGTGGTTAAAGCTGAGAAGAAAATAAGACTGGGAAGACAGTTAAAAGGGCTTTCAGAGATGTTTAAGCAGAGACTGAAGAGGAGCCAAGTGTGCAGAGATCCTGGGCAGAGCCGCTCCTTCAAAGGCCCAAGTACAATGAACCTGGAACACTTGATAATGAAGCCCAGGGGTCTAGAACACAATGATCAAGGAAAGAGTTGTTGGAGGTGAAGTGGGCTGGGGCCAGTGCAGAAAGTGAATTTTCTTCTAAACTCATTGGGTAGCCAGGAGAGTTTTTTTAAGCAGGAGAGTTAGATCAGATTCTTCTTGATTTTTTCCTTTTTTTGTTTGTTTGTTTTGGAGACAGGGTCTGGCTCTGCTGTCCAGGCTGGAGTGCAGTGGTGCAATCATGGCTCACTGCAGCCTTGACTTCCTGGGCTCCAGAAATCCTCCCACCTCAGCCTCAAGTGGCTGGGACTACAGGTATGTGCCACCATGCCCAGCTTATTTTTATATTTTTTGTAGAGACGGGGGTCTTGCTTTGTTGCCCAAGCTGGTCTTGAACACCTGGCCTTAAGCAATTCTCCACCTTAACCTCTCAAGTTGTTGAGATTACAGGCATGAGCCACTGTGCCTGACTAATCAGATTTTTTTCTTTTTTTTTTTTTTTTGAGTTGGAGTCTTGCTCTGTTGCCCAGGCTGGAGTGTAGTGGTGCGATCTTGGCTCACGGCAAACTCCGCCCCCTGGGTTCAAGCGATTCTCCTGTCTCAGCCTCCTGAGTAGCTGGGACTACAGGTGCCTGCCACTACGCCTGGCTAATTTTGTACTTTTAGTAGAGACAGGGTTTCGCCATGTTGGTCTGGCTGGTCTCGAACTCCTGACCTCAGGTGATCCACAATCACATGTACTCTGTGCAAAGAACAGATTGGAATAAGGCAATGGGAGAAGCAGGAAGACCAGCTGGAAGGCAACTGCAGTAGTGTGGGTAAGAGGTGATAGTGGTCTGGACTGGGGTGGAGGCAGTCTACTGAAGGATTCTCAGTGACTTGTGCTTGAGACTGTCCTGACCCCATGTGCTGGTGCATCAGGTGTGGGGTTTTCCTGTTGCAGCCTTGGCGGGTCTCCTCACCACCCTGTACATATGCCTGATTTATAACTCCTCAGACACACCGTGTGAAAGCCTTCTTTTCTTTTTCTTTTTGAGACGGAATCTTACTCTGTTGCCCAGGCTCAAGTACAGTGGCGCAATCTCAGCTCACTGCAACCTCCGCCTCCCGGATTCAAGTGATCCTCCTGCTTCAGCCTCCCAAATAGCTGGAATTATAGGTGTCCGCCACCATGCCTGGCTAATTTTTGTATTTCTAGTAGAGATGGGGTTTCCCCATGTTGCCCAGGCTGATCTCGAACTCCTGGCCTCAAGTGATCCATCTGCCTTAGCCTTCCAAAGTGCTGGGATTATAGGTGTGAGCCACTGCACCTGGCATGAAAGGCTTCTATATATGACAACCAGCCCATCTGCCTCATTGAGGACCCAGTTGAAGCCAAAGCACCTTTAAAAGCTTTCCTTTACTGCTATGCCCAGCATTGGTGGTCTTGGTGCTCCCACAGTGTTCACAGCCTACTGAGCTGGTGTGGTGATGCTTATAGAAGCTGACTTCAGGTTCATGTCTGTAATCCCAGCACTTTGGGAGGCTGAGGTGGGTGGATCACAAGGTCAGGAGTTCAAGACCAGCCTGGCCAACGTGGTGAAAAGCCGACTCTACAAAAACAAACAAAACCAAAAATAAGCCAGGTGTGGCCGGGCACGGTGGCTCACACCTGTAATCCCAGCACTTTGGGAGGCCAAGGTGGGTGGATCACGAGGTCAGGAGATAGAGACCATCCTGGCTAACACGGTGAAACCCCGTCTCTACTAAAAATACAAAAAAATTAGCTGAGCGTGGTGGCAGGTGCCTGTAGTCCCAGCTACTCGGGAGGCTGAGGTAGGAGAATGGCGTGAACCCGGGAGGCGGAGCTTGCAGTGAGCCAAGATTGCGCCACCGCACTCCAGCCTGGGTGACAGAGTGAGACTCTGTCTCAAAAAATAAATAAATAAAATAAATAATAAGTAAGTCATGTGTGGTGGCTCATGCCTGTAGTCCCAGCTACTCAAGAGGCTGAGGTGGGTGGATCACTTGAGTCCAGGAGGTCAAGGTTGCAGTGAGCCGTGATTGTGCCAATGCACTCCAGCCCGGGTGACAGAGTGAGACTCTGATGCCAACAAGCAGGTCTTGCAGAAATAGGACATGGAGCTGAGAAGTCCAGACTGTTGTTCTTGCTGCCAGGTTGAGCCCAAGGGTTGGGGACGGGGAGTCTGTGCTGTGTATATGGGTTCTAACTCTCACTCAGCTTCTCTGGTCCCAAAAAATAAAAAATGCTGGCTGAGCACGGTGGCTCATGCCTGTAATCCCAGCACTTTGGGAGGCCGAGGTGGGCGGATCACAAGGTCAGGAGTTCAAGACCAGCCTGGCCAACGTGGTGAAACCCCGTCTCTACTAAAAAGACAAAAATTAGCCGGGCATGGTGGCAGGCGCCTATAGTCCCAGCTACCTGGGAGGCTGAGGCAGGAGAACCACTTGAACCCGGGAGGTGGAGGTTGCAGTGAACTGATATCCCCCCACTGCACTCAAGTCTGGGCAACAGAGCGAGACTCTGTCTCAAAAAAAAAAAAAAAAAAGCTAGCTTCCTGGGTCTGCCCTTTGCTCCACTGTGAGCCCTTTAAGGGTTAGAACCTTATGATACTGACATAATAACCCACACAATGGGCACTGAAAATTTCTTTGTTGCTGTCCAACCTGCAGGTAACTTACTACTTCCAGTCAATATGCCGACCTTAGATGCTCCAGAAGAGAGGCGGAGAAAATTTAAGTACCGAGGCAAAGATGCATCTGTGAGTATGAAGCACCCACCTGCTTCTATTGGGGACCAGTGCAATCTGCATAAAAAACGGGGTGAAGAGACCAGGCGCGGTGGCTCATGCCTGTAATCCCAACACTTTGAGAGGCTGAGACGGGCAGATCACAAGGTCAGGAGGTTAAGACGATCCTGGCCAACATGGTGTAACCCCGTCTCTGCTAAAAATACAAAAATGACCTGGGTGTAGTGGCTTGTACTTGTAATCCCAGCTACTTGGGAGGCTGAGGCAGGAGAATCGCTTGAACCTGGGAGGCAGAGGTTGCAGTGAGCTGAGATCAGGCCACTGCACTCCAGCCTGGGCGACAAGAGAGAAACTCCATCTCAAAAAAAAAAAAGCGGGGTGCAGGGAGGTGGTGGAGAGATGGGTTGAAAAGGCAAATATAGCAAAAGATTCTTTAGATAGATGACTAGGTGTTTCCCTGAATTATCCTTCCAACTTTTCTGTATGTTTGCTATTTTCATCATAAAATATTAAAGGTGGAGAAGACAAAAGCATGTGGACTTAGGAGCCAGACAACTGTGGAATCAAATCAAAGTTTCCGTGGAATCTTGCAATTATTTAATTTCAGAACCCCAGTTTCTTCATCCATAAAACAGGGCTGCTTAGCTGGGCATGGTAGCTCATGCCTGTGTTCCCAGTACTTTGGGGGAGGCCAAGGTGGGAGGATCGCTTGAGGATAGGAGTTCTAGACCAGCCTGGGTAACATACCAAGACCTCCAACTCTACAAAAACAAAAAATCGGCCAGGTGTGGTGGTGTGTGCCTGTAGTCTCAGATACTCTGGTGGCTGAGGCAGGAGGATTGCTTGAGCCCAGGAGTTCAAGGCTGCAGTGAACTGTGATTGTGCCACTGCACTCCAATCTGGGTGACAGAGCCAGACCCTGTCTCTAAAACAAAACCAAACAAAAAACCAGGCTGGGCTGGGCATGATAGCTCACACCTGTAATTCCAGCACTTTGGGAGGCCAAAGTGATCACTTGAGGTCAGGAGTTCGAGACCAGCCTGGCCAACATGGTGAAACCCTGTCTGTACTAAGAATACAAAAAATTAGATGTGCATGGTGGCGGGGGCCTGTAATCCCAGCTACTTGGGAGGCTGAAGCAGGAGAACTGCTTGAACCTGGGAGGTGGAGGTTGCAGTGAGCCGAGATTGTGCCACTGCACTCCATCCAGGCGACAGTGTGAGACTTCGTCTGAAAAAAATAAAAAACCAGGCTGCTATTTATCTCCGAGGGGCTGGATTGCTTCCTCCAGGGCCAGTATACAGGTGTTTACAGCTGCTCACGTCAATGAGGCTTACCAAGGAGCTAAAACGTTAGCATATAGGTATGGCCAACAGGCATGCCTTGTAGAAATAGGACTTGGAACTGAGAAGTCCAGGCTGTTCTTGCTTCCAGGTTGAGCCCAAGGGCTGGGGACGGGGGGTGTGTGCTGTGTATATGGATTCTAACATTCACTCGGCTTCTTTGGTCACATAGTTTTGTGTTGCAAGCTCTGTCCTCCATCTCTGTATCTTTTTATTTTTGAGATGAAGACTTGCTTCATAGTCCAGGCTGGAGTGCAGCAGTGTGATCCTGGCTCACTGCAACCTCTGCCTCCCAGGTTCAAGCGATTCTCGTGCCTCAGCCTCCCAAGTAGCTGGGATTACAGGTGTGCACAATTACGCCCGGCTAATTTTTTGTATTTTTAGTGGAGACAGGGTTTTGCCATGTTGGCCAGGCTGGTCTCAAACTCCTGGCCTCAAGTGATCTGCCTGTCTTGGCCTCCCAAAGTGCTGGGATTACTGGCATGAGCCACTGCACCCAGCCCCCATCTCTGTATCTTGACTGGCATCGTATAAGTTTAGCTCCACCTTGGGAATCCAGAAGCCTGATTAGGAGAATGAGGGAAGCACAGGGTCACAGCAGCCTGGTTAGGCCACCATCAGGAACAAAATCACTTTTTTTTTTTTTTTTTTGAGATGGAGTCTTGCTCTGTCACCAGGCTGGGGTGCAATGGCGTGATCTTGGCTCACTGCAACCTCTGCCTCCTGGGTTCAAGGAATTCTCCTGCCTCAGCCTACCATGTAGCTGGGACTACAGGTGTGTACCACCATGCCCGGCTAATTTTTTTTTTGCATTTTGGTAGAGGTGGGGTTTCACCATGTTGGCCAGGATGGTCTCGATCTTCTGACCTCATGATCCCCCTGCCTCGGCCTCCCAAAGTGCTGGGATTACAGGCATGAGCCACCGTGCCTGGCCCAGGAACCAAATCACTCTTACAGTAACCTATTCCAACAATGAAGCTGTCCGGCTTCTAGGACCACTGCAAATTAAAGGAAATCAGTGAGAACGAAGGAATTGAGTCTTCACAGCAACAGGAAGGGCCTGCCAAAGAGAAGAGAGAAAGGTACAAAAGTTTTTACAGGCAGGAACTGCCTAGCGATGGGGCAACAATATGATGGGCTCAATGATTCCCAGATGTGTTCCTACCTTGCCATATAATGCCGCCATGACCCTTTTAAATTTTTTCATTTTATTATTATTTGATACACGGTCTTGCTCTGTCATCCAGGCTGGAGTGCAGTGGCACGATCATAGTTCACCGCAGCCTCTGCCTCCCAGGCTCAAGTGATCCTCCCACCTCAGCCTCCCAGGTAGCACCATGCCTGGCTAATTTTTTGTTTCTTTGTAGAGACAGGGTCTCACTATGTTGGCCGGGCTGGTCTTGAACTCCTGAGCTCAAGCAATCCTCCTGCCTTGGTGTCCCAAAGTGCTGAGATTGCAGGTGGGAGCCACGGTGCCCGGCTGATGACCCATTTTCAAGCAAGAATTAAGTAGCTTAAAGAACCAAAAGTATCTCATACATGGTGACTTCTTTATAATTGCTCCTGAAATGTCTTCAGCCCAAACTCAGCTATTTAGAAAGGTTAGGTCATTTCCTCAGGATTCTTAATACTATAAAGTTTGAGTCATTAACTGACATAAGATCGGGGAGGGGAGAGAGAGATTGAGAGAGAGAGAGATTTGTAGAGGCAGGGTCTTGCTCTATTGCCCAGGCTGGAGTGCAGTGGTACAATCGTAGCTCACTGCAGCCTAGACCTCCCTGGCTCAAGGGATCCTCCCACCTCAGACTCCCAAGTAGCTGGGACTACAGGAGCATGCTACCATGCCCAGCTAATTTTTTGGTAGAAACAGGGTCTTGCTATGTTGTCCAGGCTGGTCTGGAATTCCTGGCCTCAATGATCCTCCCACCTTGACCTCCCAAAGTGCTGGGATTATAGGCACGAGATACCATGCCCAGCCTTGTTTTAATTTTGATCTCCCTCAGTATGTAGTCTTGGGGATGAAGGCTTTAATGGCTTATAGACAGGTTTCATTAATAGTGGAAATGGGCCATGCACAGTTGCTCAGCCTGTATTCTCAGCACTTTGGGAGACTGAGGCAGGTAGATCACTTGAGCCTAGGAATTCGAGAGCAGCCTGGCCAACATGGAGAAACCCCATCTCTACTAAAAATATAAAACATAGCCGAGTGTGGTGACACATGCCTGTAATCCCAGCTACTTGGGAGGCTGAGGCACAAGAATGGCTTGAACCCCAGAGGCAGAGGTTGTAGTGGGCTGAGATCATGCCACTGCCCTCCAGCCTGGGTGACAGAGTGAGACTCCATCTCAAAAAGAAAAAATATATATAAATACATATATAAATATAGTGGAAATGATCAGGGCATCTAGGACATGGGCAGTCCCCTAACTGTTCCCAACACCACCTATCCTAGCCACCACCGAAAAGGCCTGGGTACATTCAGGAAGCAGCCATATTCTTCAGGAAATCATCAGCATCAATGAAGATGTGTTCAGGCTTAGGGCAATGGGATGCTTTGCTGGGGTGTTTTTATAGCTGAGAATCCTGACCTGTCAAGGTTGTGCATGGTCTTGCTTTATTTTGGAGGGAAGATCAAATTATTTTCTAGAAGTGGTATAGCAGAAAACAGAAGAGGAGGTAAACAGAGCTGAGATGATTTACTAACTGTGTGATCTGAACTTTTCCAGCCTATTGTATCTGTAAAAATGAAATTGGATGCTTTGAAACATGTTTGACAGACTAAATGTGACATCCCCACTCCTGGTTCTAAATGCTCCAATTTCTTTTCCTCACTAGCTGAGGCGACAGCAGAGGATGGCAGTCAGCCTGGAGCTCCGAAAGGCCAAGAAAGATGAACAGACCTTAAAGAGAAGGAATATCATGAGCTTCTGCCCTGACACACCTTCTGAAAAAACAGCCAAAGGGGTGGCGGTCAGTATGTAGTGTTTAGAGTAGTCTTGGGCAAAATATGTTCTTAGCAAGTGTCTCTGGCTGGATAATATTTAATAGATTCAGAACTTGCAAACTCTCGTTTTGGGCTTTTAAATAAAGGAGTGAAGAGATTATGGTTTGAGCTAAACTGCCTTTGTCAAAAGGCTAATGGCCATTACTCCTATGGCTCTGAGTCTGTGGAATCTAGATTCTAGTGGGGGATGGAGAGGGTGCTATTTCTTTTATTATACTTTTTATTTTTATTTTTTGAGACAGGTCTCACTCTGTCACCCAGGATAGAGTGCTGTGGCACAATCAGAGCTCATTGCAGCCCTAATCTCCCTGGGTTCAAGCGAACCTCCTGCCTCAGCTTCCAGAGTATGTGGGACTACAGGCACTCACCATCATGTCCGGTGAATTTTTTATTTTTTTATAGAGACAGGATTTTGCCATGTTTACCAGGAGGGTCTCGAACCCCTGGACTCAGGTGACCTGCCTGTCTCAGACTCCCAAAGTGCTGGGATTACAGGTGTGAGCCCCTGTACCTGGCCAAAAAGGTGATATTTCTAATTGAAAATTTACTTGCTATCCCTAAGCCTGAAAACCGAGGAAATGAGGGTGGGTGAAGGTTATTTCTCAGTAGAGGCATCTAGTCCCTGGATGGGTGAGGTCTTTCCTAACACTTTGACTTCTGTCCTGTCTTCCCTTCTCCATCTACCCCAACCTTATTAAATGCAGATCCTGGGTTGACTTCAAGGTTAGTCCGGTTTCTGTGAATACCGAATGCCTTGACCAGGAAGTTTTCCTTCTTAGCACCTCAATAATGGTGTCTCTATATTCTTTTGGGGTACACCACTGTCTGTCCTACCTTAACTACCCACGTGCACCCTTTTTACCCTGCTTGGTTTAGGTCTCATAGAGGGCAGAGACTGGTTCCATTTTTGTCAAATTGGGTCCAATGATGCGTTCCCATTCATCAATGAAATGTGTACAGTCATTCTGAGTTGCCGTAGGAGTCCGAACTATATCTCTAGTTAGCTTCATTTGTTTGGAGCAGTCCCTAGAATCCCCCCATCCAAGGATGATATAAAACAAAAGGGAAAAAAGGCCAAGCACAGTGGTTCACACCTGTAGTCCTAGCACTTTGGGAGGCCGAGGTGGGTGGATCACCTGAGGTCAGGAGTTCGAGACCAGCCTGGCCAACATGGTGAAACCCCATCTCTACTAAGAATACAAAAATTAGCCGGGTGTGGTAGTGTGTGCCTGTAATCCCAGCTACTCAGGAGGCTGAGCAGGAGAGTTGCTTGAACCTGGGAGGCAGAGGTGGCACTAAGCCAAGATCGTGCCACTGCACTTCAACCCATGGGTGACAGAGTGAGACTCCATCTCACTCCAACAAACAACCCCAAAAAGTTGTTTTTCTTTTGGTCCCATATTACCTTTTTTTTTTTTTTTTTTTTGGAGACAGAGTCTCACTCTGTCGCCCAGGCTGGAGTGCAGTGGCACGATCTTGGCTCACCGCAACTTCCGCCTCCTGGGTTCAAGCAATTCTTCTGCCTCAGCCTCCCGAGTAGCTAGGACTACAGGTGCCCACCACCACACACAACTAATTTTTTGTATTTTTAGTAGAGACGGTTTTTTACCATGTTAGCCCGAATGGTCTCAACCTCCTGACCTCGTGATCTGTCTGCCTCAGCCTCCCGAAGTGCTGGGTTTACAGGCATGAGCCACTGTGCTTGGCGTATTCGCATATTTTTTAAAGAAATGAAGGTATAATTCACATCAAAATTCACTCTTTAAGTGCCTAATCAGTGGTTTCTAGCATAGTCACAAAGTTGTGCAACCATTGCCACTAGCTAATTCCAGAACCTATTCATCACCTCAAATAGAAACTCCAGTCATTCAGGAGTCACTCCCCATTCCTCATCCCCCACCGTCTCTGCAAACACTAGTCTACTTTCTGCCTCTCTGGAATGACCTATTCTAGACATTCCCTAGAAATGCAATCATATAAACATGTGAGCTTTTGTGTTGAGCTTTTATGTTTTCAAAGTTCATCCATGTTGTAGCATATATCAATACTTCATTCCTTTTGGGCAGAATGATAATCTGTTATATGGAGAGACCACATTTTGTTTATCCATTTATTTGTTTGTAAGATGGAGTCTCACTCTGTCACCCAGGCTGGAATGCAATGGCACAATCTCGGCTCACTGCAACTTTTGTCTCCCGGGATCAAGCCATTCTCCTGCCTCAGCATCCCGAGTAGCTAGGATTACAGGCATGCATCACCTGCTAATTTTATATTTTAGTAGAGATGGGGTTTCACCATGTTGGCCAGGCTGGTCTCAAACTCCTGACCTCAAGCAATTTGCCTGCCTTGGTCTCCCAAAGTGCTGGGATTACAGGTGTGAGCCACCGTGTCCGGCCTTGTTTATTTATTAATTGGGGGACATTTGAGTTGTTTCCACTTTTTGGTTGTTATGATGAATGCTGTTATTAACATCTGTGTACAAGTTTTTGTGTGGATGGGTGTCTTCAGTTCCACTGAGAATAACTGGGTTATGAACTAAGCCTGTTTCACTCTTTGTGGTAGGCTGTATCGTGGCACCCCAAGTGTCTGCATCTTCTAATCCCCAAACCTGTGAATATTACTCTATGAGGAAAGGGATGTAGCATATGTGATTAAATTAAGGATTTTGAGATAGAGAGGTGATAATGGATTATCTGGGTGGGCCTGGCATTCGATGATTCTTATAAGAAGAGCAATGTGATGACAAAAGCAGATGCCGGGCATGGTGGCTCATGCCTGTAATCCCAGCACATTGGGAGGCTGAGGCAGGAGGATCACTTGAGCTGAGGAGTTCGAGACCAGCCTGGCCAACATGGTGAAACCGCGTCTCTACGAAAAATACAAAAATTAGCCAGGCCTGATGGCTCATGCCTATAATCCCAGCATATTAGGAGGCTGAGGCGGATGGATCACTTGAGGTCAGGAGTTCAAGACCATCCTGGCCAACATGGTGAAACCCCGTCTCTACTAAAAACATAAAAATTAGCTGGGTGTGGTGGCATGCACCTGTAGTCCCAGCTATTAGGAAGGCTGAAGCAGGAGAATAGCTTGAGCAGTGAGCTGAGATTGTGCCACTGCACTCCAGCCTGAGTAAGACAGCGAGACTGTGTCCCCCCACCAAAAAAAAAAAATATTCCAGCCCTTTGTCCATTTTTAAGTCAAATAAAGTATTTTTTATTGAGTTGTAAGAATTCTTTATATATTCTAGATATTAAACCTTAGCAGATATGACTTGCAAATATATTCTGTTCTGTGGGTTGTCTTTTCACTTTCTTGATAGTATCCTTGGAAGCATAAAATTTTTTAATTTTGAAGAAGTCTAGTTTATTTTCTTGGTTGTTTGTGTTTTAGGTATCATATCTAAAAATTCATTGCCTAATCTAAGGTCACAAAGATTTGTGCCTATATTTCTTTCTAAGAGTTTATAATTTTAGCTCTTACTTTTTTAGGCCTTTGAGCCATTTGGAGTTAATTTTTGTAAATGGTGAGAATGGGAGTCCAACTTTGTGCTTTTGCATGTGATACATAGTTGTACCAGCACAGTTATTTGAGACTATTTTCTACCCATTGAATTGTCTTGGTACCTTTGTCAAAAAAATCAATTGACCGTGAATGTGAGGGTTCATTTGTGGACTCTCAGTTCTCTTCCATTGATCTATATGTTTATCTTTGTCATCAAACAAAGGTTTGATTACTGTAGCTTTGTGGTAAGTTTCGAAATTGGGAAGTGTGAGTCTTCCAGCTTTGTTCTTTTTTTCAATATAATTTTGGCTATTCTGGACCCTTTGTATTTCCATATGAATTTTAAAATCAGTTTGTCAATTTCTACAATAAGGGCAGCTCCGATTTTGATGGAGATTGCATTGAACCTATAGAATGGAGTCATTGAATTTATAAGGTTGGAGTATTGCCATCTTAACAATGTTAAGTCTTCCAGTCCATGAACATGGGATACCTTTTCATTTCAGTCCTTTTTTTTTTTTTTTTTTTTTTTTTTTTTACAGTTTGCAGCATATAACTGTTGGATTTCTTTCAATAAATTTATTACTAAGCATTTTATTCTTTTTATGTTGTAAATTAAATTGCTTTATTTTGATTTTTGATCACTGCTAGCATGTAAAGATACAATTAATTTTTGTATATCAATTCTGCAACCTAGCTGAATTTTATTAGCTCTAGGCTTTTGGTGTAAATTCCTTAGGATTTTCTACATATAAGATTAAGTCACTTTCAAATAGTTTTATTTCTTCCTTTCCAATCTGGGTGCACTTTATTTGTTGCCTAATTAATGCATCTAGAACTTCCAATGCCATGTTGGATAAAAGTGAAAAGAGCAACATCCTTGTCTTATTCCTGATCTTGGGGGAAATCTTTTAGACTTTCACCATTAAGTATGAGGCTACCTCTGAGTTTTTTGTAGATGCCTTTATCAGAATGAAGAAGTTTCCTTTTATTCCAGTTTGTTGAGTGTTTTTTTTTATTATGGAAGTATGTTGAATTTCATTAAATGTTTTTTCTGCATTGAGATGATCATGTGGGATCCCCCCCTTTATTAATACGGGGTACTACGTTGATTTTTTTTCACATGTTAAACCACTCCTGAATTCCTGAGTTAAATCCTAATTCATCATGATGACCAATATGTTGACCATATGTTTCATACGTTTAGGCATTTAGTTTCCTCCTATTTTGTTGAATTTTTGCATCAGTAGTTATAAGGGATATTAGCGTATACTTTTCTTGTAATATCCTTGGTTTGGTATCAGAGTAATACTAGCCTCAAAGAATGAGTGAGAATTTTTTTTTGTAAAGTTGGTAAAGTTTTTTTGTTGTTGTTGTTTTTGAGATGGAGTTTTACTCTTATCACCCAGGCTGGAGTGCAATGCTGCGATCTTGGCTCACTGCACCTCAGCTTTTTGGCCTTGATGCTTTCTGATAAGAAATCAGCTGTTAATCTTATTGAGGCTTTGTACATGAATTGCTTCTCTTTTGCTGGTTTCAATGTTTTTGATTCTGTAGTTTTGGCTTTCAACAGTTAGATTATAATATGTCTGGATCTTGGGATTTATTCCGTTTGGAGCTCATTGAACTTTTCAGATGTGTAGACTAATTATTCTATTGGATTTGGGAATTTCTTTGGCCATTATCTCTTTAAATATACTTTCTGCCTCTTTCCCTCTTCTCCTTCCTATTCTGCATTTGTTGGTATCCTTGATGATGTCCCACAGATCTCTAAAGATCTGTCAATTTTCATCTTCAGTCTCTCTTGTGTGTGTTATCTTCCTCAGACTGGATAATTCCAATGAACCTATCTTCAGCTTCACTGCTGCTTTATTATGTCTGCTTGAATCTGCTGTTAAGCCCCTTTAGTGAATTTTTGTTTCAGTTATTGTATTCTCCAATTCCAGAATTTGTATCTGGCTCCTTCCAATAACTGATATCTGTTCACTGATATTCTCTATTTAGTGTGACAGCATTGTTGCACTTTAGTTCTTTAGTCATGGTTTAGTTCTTTGACTATATTTAAAATCTTTGTCTAGTTCAACATCTAGTCTCCTCAGGGACTATTGCTATTGATTGCTTTTTTCACATATATATGTATATGTGTGTGTCACACTTTCTTTGCTTGTCTCACAATCTTTGTTGAAAACTAGTCATTTAAAATAGTGTGACAACTCTAGAAATCAGATTTTCCATTGCCCCAGGGTTTGCTGTTGTTGCTGGGTGTGCTCGTTTAGTAGTTTCTGAGCTAATTATCTAAAATCTGTATTTTTTTGTGATGTGTGGCTGCTGCAGTGTCTGCTTGGTTTGCTTAGTGGTCAACTAATAATTAGAGACTTATTTTAACACTTGGAACCACGGAGAAAAGAACACTCAATTTTTGCCAAGAAGCTCTGTGTTGGGGGCATGCGTTCACCACTCAGCCAGGCAGTTGACAATTCTGATGTAAGCCTTCACTTCCTGTTTGCACAGAGCTTCAAAGTCAGTGAGAGGGAAGAGCTGAGGGTCTTAGTTTTGTTGTTGTTGTTGTTGTTGTTGTTTTTAAGCATATGCATAGCCCTATACATGATATTCCCTTTCAAGTTTTTTTGTTAGCCTGTTGTTTATCCCAACTCTTATTCAACCTCTCAGGTAGCTGTGAAGTTAAACAACTTCCTCTGTTTTCAATGAACATTCTTAGGGAAAAGCCTTTTCATACTGAGTAAGCTCTGAGTCAAAATAGTCTGTAAGTGGGATCTTTCAGGGAATGACCAGACAGATCAAATAATAATTTTCTGGGAATGAGGCTCCAAAGGAGGACCTACCTATTTTGCCTCTTCTGGTGGTTGTGAGGCTGTTGGTTTTTCACAATGATTGTGGACTGTTGGTTTTCAGGGTTACCATGGAGCTGAGGGTGGGTGGGAATAGGGCAAGTCAAAATGCCACAAAGCTCTCATGCTACTTACTGAGATTCAGCTGTCTTTCTTGGATAAACACTTCCTGGCTTGAATAAAACAATTGGCCGCAAGCCTTTGGTCAATTTCTACAGTGCTGAAAAAGTTGATTCTATTTTTGTCAGTTTTCTCTTTGCCTCTATGGAGGAGAGAATTTTTTGGATGTCCTTAGTCTGCCATTTTGTTTTGTATCCACTAGCACATTCTTACTGCACGGGATAAAAATGTTCTTGGGATCCAACTAATGATAGGAATTACTTCTCCCCTAAGCATGGGAAGGAACACACAGATCTGTGAGATCTGTGGACTATATTCTCCCCTCCCCAAATATAGAACAGCATGCAAGATGGGACATCCTGTTCAAGCCAGGCTGTTTTAATCAGATGGATGATGGCTAGAGTAGGTGATGTTTACAGCTCATTTTGGCAGACAGTCTGACCTGAATGTGTCTCTTCTTGCAGGTCAGCCTCACTCTGGGTGAAATAATCGAAGGTGTGAATAGCTCAGATCCAGTCCTATGTTTCCAGGCCACCCAGACAGCCAGGTATCTCCAAACAGACTTCTGCTGTTGCAGGTTCATAGTTAGCAATGAGCTCCAGTGATGGCTGGAGCGCCAGTGGCCTATTTGGTTTCTTGGCATTGGCAACATGCCCGTAAAACACAGGAAAAGGCTAGCCCATCTAAAAGACGAAATTGCTATTCTACACTGTCCTTGAGGGCAATTTAAAAGCTTCGATGTGTTGTCAGAGATGAATTGCTTAATTTACATTGGCCTCTACAGAAATTTCATCTTGTAGATAACACCTTAAAGGGGAAAATGTTGATTTAATACTGAAAAATGCTATCGGCTGAACACTAGGATGTTAAGTAGCTCCAGCCCAGCTATGTGGCTTATGTATAAAAGGAGGTTCTTTTTTTCTCTTTTGAGATGGAGTCTCACTCTGTCACCCAGGCTGGAGTGCAATGGTATGATCTTAGCTCACTGCAACCTCCGCCTACTGGGTTCAAGTGATTCTCCTGCCTCAGCCTCCAGAGAAGCTGAGATTACAGGTGTGCACCACCACACCCAGCTAATTTTTATATTCCTAGTAGAGACGGGACGGGGTTTCACCATGTTGGCCAGGCTGGTCTCGAACTCCTGACCTTGCGACCTCAAGTGATCTGCCCGCCTTGGTCTCCCAAAGTGCTGAGATTACAGGTGTGAGCCACCGCACCTGGCCTAAAAGGAGGTCCTTAATACCTCTCTCACTTGACCTCCCCCCTCCCCTGCCCTCTCTTTCATTGCATAGGAAAATGCTATCCCGGGAAAAGAACCCCCCTCTGAAACTGGTCATTGAAGCGGGCCTCATTCCCAGGATGGTGGAGTTCCTGAAGTCATCACTTTACCCCTGCTTGCAGTTTGAGGCTGCCTGGGCCCTGACCAACATCGCTTCAGGGACTTCGGAGCAGACTCGTGCCGTGGTAGAAGGGGGAGCCATCCAGCCCTTGATTGAGCTCCTGTCTTCCTCCAACGTGGCTGTGTGTGAACAGGCAGTGTGGGCTCTTGGTAATATAGCCGGTGAGACTCTCCCCTTAGTGGGCTAAGAAAATGGGGCCAGGTGTGTGGGATACTATAAGGGTTCTTTGGGTGGTGGGGTATACTCGATGTCCCAGAACACTTTGCCATGTAAGTACCTAGAAGTGCTGGCAAGGTTACAATGAGCTGTTTCCAAACTCAAAGCCAGGCCAGGCACGGTGGCTCACGTCTGTAATCCCAGCATGTTGGGAGGCCAAGGCGGACGGATCACTTGAGGTCAGGAGTTCAAGACCAGCCTGGCCAACATGGTGAAACCCCGTCTCTACTAAATATACAAAAATTAGCCAGGCATGGTGGTGCATGCCCTGTAGTCCCAGCTACTCGGGAGGCTGAGGCAGGAGAATCGCTTGAACCTGGGAGGAGGAAGTTGCAGTGAGCCAAGATAACGCCACTGTACTCCAGTGTGGGCAACAGAGGGAGATTCTGTCTCAAAACACCAAAAGCCCTCAAATCCAAGTTTAGAGGCCAAATATTGAAGCTGAAACAGGATGATACAGTGTCTACTGAAGCCACAGGCTAACTAGAGACATCTGCCAACACTAAGGTCCTACAGCCTCAGGGCTTCGTGGCTTCAAGAACAAGTCTTTGGCTTATGCAGTGTGGGAGTTTATGATAGACCCTTACATAACTCGGGACCCCAGAAGGACTCTGCCTTCAGTGGAAGTTGCTAAGGGAACGTGCCAAAAACAAAAACAAAACAACAACAACAAAAAACTCCTTGGTTTGGGCTAACAAGCCTTCCCTGAAAGTAGAATCCTCAGACTACCTTTCTGAATGTGGCACTCGATGCTCTTTCCTGCATGGTCTAGTGAATTAGTGCTGTAGGGTCGGAAGCCCCCAGATTCTTGGCTGACATCAATCCAGTGACTTTCTAGGGAAAACTCAATTAGGTCCCTCAGGATTTTGACAAATTAAGATCGGCCGACTATTAGCATTTTCAAGTTCAGAGAAGCAATAACCCCCGTGACTGAGTCAGCAGAAACAGTATGATTAGACCTCCAAGGACTCCACATATTGGAATTAGCAAACAGAATATAAAATAACTGCTAAAAGAAAACAAAAGCTTGCAGAGGCTTGGCGTAGTGACTCATGCCTTTAATCTCAGCACTTTAGGAGGCAGAGGTGGGAGGATGGCTTGAGCCCAGGAGTTTGAGACCAGCCTGGGCAATGTAGTGAGAACTTATCTCTACAAAAAATAAAAATATTCACCAGGCATAGTGGTGTATGCCTATAGTCCCAGCTACTCAGGAGGCTACGGTGGGACAATTGCTTGAGTTCTGGAGGTCGAGGCTGCAGTGAGCTATGATCGCACCACTGCACTCCAGCCAGGGCAATAGAGTGAGATCCTGTATCCCCCTCCCCCACCAAAAAAAAAAATAAAAGGCTGCAGAAGGAAAAAGTGCCTATTAGAGAAGTTGTCTCTCATTTTGCTTGGTGCAGTAAAGTAGGCAAGACTGGATGGTACAATGTGATGACTTGCCTTTGATGGTTGACAAATACAAATAGACTTCTAGGGTCTAAGATTGTTATCCTAGCTAAGGTAGCTGATGGCTGGTCACCAGCACCTGCAGATCCCCAGACTTTGTTCTGAGTTGCATTGGAAGTTACTGCCCTGTGCCAAGGTCTTCTGGGAAGACAACTTGGTCTGGACCAGCCTTCGTCTTCCTGAGAACCATGCTGTGAGATGCCAACAGCCCACCTTGGCTGAGTTGGCTGGCTCTGCTTCTAGCAGTTGCTGCTGTGTGATGCCTGCCTGTTACATCAGGACTGTCCACCCACCAGCCACGCCAGACTTCCAGAATTTAGTACGTGGCTCTACTACCTACTTGCTAAACCCGGGAATGAGTTTTTGTCTCTTGCCCTTTGCACACTCTTAAAAAATTAGTCACCCACTTCAGGATTGTCTTTGTTCTCTCTCTAAATGTCACATTCTGATCTATTTGTAGGTGATGGCCCAGAGTTCAGAGATAACGTCATCACAAGCAATGCCATCCCACATCTGCTAGCCTTGATTTCACCCACCCTGCCGGTAAGTGTCTTTTTCTTTCTCTTTTTTTTTTTTTTTTTTTGAATTAAAATTTTAAAATAATCTTAATAGAGATGGAGCCTCACCATTCTGCCCAGGCTGGTCTTGAACTCCTGGCTTCAAGCAATCCTCCTACCTCGGCCTCTCAAAGTTCTGGGATTATGGACGTGAGCCACAGTACCAGGCCAAGTGGATGTCTTTAAATGAGAGAGAACCTCGTTAGGTAACAAATTCTAATGTTGGGAAATTGGGACGTACTTCCAAATCCAATGCTAGATCATGTGGCTGCTGCCTGGCCTCTTAGAACCTCATAAACAAGGCTCAAGACTGGGCATGGTGGCTCATGTCTGTGATTCCAGTGCTTTCTAGGCCAAGACAGAAGGATCACTTGACACCAAGAGTTCAAAACCAGCCTGGGCAACATAGTGAGACCATGCTTCTAAAAATAAAGAAATTAGCTGAGCATGGTAGTGTACACCTGTAGTCTCAGCTACTCAGGAGGCTGAGGTGGACGGATTGCTTGAGCCCAGGAGATGGAGGCTGCAGAGAGCCAAGATCACACCACTGCACTCCAGCCTGGGTGACAGATTGAGACTCTGTCTCTAAATAAACTAATAATAGCAAGGCTTAGGACTGAGTATCATTTTAGGTAAAGATTGACTCAGCTCTGTCTTTAGGGGCCAGTAGCCCCTGATCCTTCTCTTTGAGGCATTGGAAGAGGCCTACAAGCTTGCCATCTTGCAAAATAGATGACTGAAATCTCCATTCTAGGGTCACAGTTTAGCATATATGCCTAGTGTTCCATTATTGGAACACTAAGCCTGTGGGAGTTATTTATATCCCACTGCTCATGGTCATTACCAAGGTCTGATTTTTCACACACAAAAATTTGCAACCTCCGGCATAAATGGGTTAATGTCTCACCAGTTCTGTTCATGGGGAACAGGCTCTTCTTTTGAGGCTTAGAGTCAAGGTTGGTTGATTTGTGGTTATTGATTGAAGAGGACTTCTGGTTTAGGAACTGGGTTCTCGATTTGCCTCAAACAAAAATGAAGAGCAGCCAGAGGACTATGTTCAAAACCTTCATCTGGGAACCGTGGCTCACACCTGTAATCCCAACAATTTGGGAGGCTGAGGCGGGTGGATCACCTGAGGTCAGGAGTTTGAGACCAGCCTGACTAATATGGCGAAATCCTATCTCTACTAAAAATACAGAAACTAGCCAGGCATGGTGGCACGCTCCTGTAGTCCCAGCTACTTGGGAGGCTGAGGCAGGAGAATTGATTGAACCTGGGAGGCGAAGGTTGCAGTGAGCCAAGGTCGCGCCACTGTGCCCCAGCCTGGGCAACAGAGCAAGACTCTGTCTCAAAACTCTTCAAGATGGGAGAAAAATCTGACATGGTTGAACCAATAAAAGACTAGCCATGACCGAGAGAGTTTAAGTAGAGAACACTTAAGATGGCAAGCAGGAAAAGGGCTTAGACATCTTCCTGCTAGCAGCAGGGAGGCTTTGGAGGATTTTGAGGCAAGGGAGTAGAGTGGTCTGATCTTTCAGAAAGGCCCTTCTGGTTGCCTGCCATAGAATTATATAGCAGAGAGAGGCCGGATGCGGTAGCACTTTGGGAGGCCGAGGTGAGCGGATCACGAGGTCAAGAGATCAAGACCATCCTGGCCAACACGGTGAAACCCCGTCTCCTAAAATTACAAAAATTAGCTGGGTGTGGTGGCACGCACCTGTACTCCCAGCTACTCAGGAGGCTGAGGCAGGAGAATCTCTTGAACCTGGGAGGTGGAGGTTGCAGTGAACCGAGATTGTGCCACTGTACTCCAGCCTGGTGACAGAGCAAGACTCCATCTCAAAAAAAACAAAATTGTATAGCAGAGGGAGATGGTGAAGCAGGTGGGTCTGGGACATAGCCATTCTAGACATGAAAGGGAGACAGCAAGAAGCCAGGATGCCCCTAGGTTTCAGGTTAGATTGTTCAGATGATTGTCTTCCTAGAGAAAGGGGAAAAGTGCAGGAAAAAAAGAAATTGGAGCTTTTGTTGCAGGCATGAAGTTGAGGCGAGTTGGAGACACCATTGCAGCAGAGTCGGATTGACAGATGTGCCTTGCTAGGTGACATATGTGTATATGTCACCCAGCCAGGCAAGGTCAGCTGGGGCCAGGGGTCACAAACGTGACCTGGCTGGCCGCTTGCTTTGTAAATAGTTTTATCAAGCTGGGCATGGTGGCACGTGTCTGTAGTCCCAGCTACTTGAGAAGCCAAGGTGAGAGGATTGCTTGAGTTTGAGGCTGCAGTGAGCTGTGATTGTACCACTGCACTCCAGCCTGGGTGACGGAGTGAGACCCTGTCTCCCAAAAAAAAAAAAAAAAAAGTTTTACTGGCATGCAGCCACACTCATTTACATACTGTCTGGGCTACAAGGACAGTTGTTGTTGCCACAGAAGCCACAGGCTAAAAATGTTTAAGATCTGGCCCTTTACCGAAAAAGTTTTCAACCCCTGAGCTAGAGTGTGAGGAGAGCCTGAGACCCAGTCCTGTGGGCTCTAAGGTTCTAAAGTCAGGCAGAGCCTGCCAAAAAGACTAAGTAGAAACAGCTAATTTGGCCATAGAAAACCAGGTTTGGTGTCACAGTTGCCAAGAAGAGCTCTTTCTTTTTTTTCTGCTTTTTTTTTTTTTTTTTTTTTTTTTTTTTTGAGACAGAGTCTCGCTCTGTCACCAGGCTGGAGTGCAGTGGTGCAATCTCAGCTCACTGCAACCTCCGCCTCCTGGGTTCAAGCGATTCTCCTGCTTCAGCCTCCCGAGTAGCTGGGATTACAGGCACATGCCACCCCGCCTGGCTAATTTTTGTGTTTTTAGTAGAGACGGGGTTTCACCATCTTGGCCAGGCTGGTCTTGAATCCCTGACCTCATGATCCACCTGCCTCGGCCTCCCAAAGTGCTGGGGTTACAGGTGTGAGCCACCACGCCCAGCCAAGAGCTCCTTCAAAAAGGAAGGGCTGACTACTAACCACAGCTGAGAGGGACAGTAACTTTAGGACCAAGAAGCAGCTGCTGAGTTTGGTGACTTGGAAGGAGCTGATTCCCATCCCTAACCCCAAAGAAGGGTTAGAAACATGACTAGAATGGCCTGAAGAACAATTGGAGGCCAGGCGCTTATGTCTGTAATCCCAGCATTTTGGGAGGCCGAGGCAGGAGGATCCCTTGAGCCCAGGAGTTTGAGACCAGCCTGGGCAACATAGCAAGACTTTGCTCTACAAAAAGCATGTCTAGCCACAGCTACTCAGGAGGAAGAAGTAGGAGGATCACTTGGGCCTGGGAGGTTGAGGCTGTAGTGAGCTATGATCACGGCACTGCACTGCAGCCTGGGCAACAGAGTGAGACCCTGTCTCAACAAACAAACAAAAACCCCCAACAATTGGGAATCTGGGAGGTAGACAGTGAATATAGATGCCTCTCTGAGGGTAGACTCTGAAAGACAGAAGTGGGATGATGGCTGAAAGGGGCAGAAGGGGAGGGGCTGACAGTCCCAGGGTATGTTTCCTTACTGGTGGGAGTGATTTGGGGGCAGGGATGATTCTGGGCGGAATCTTTAAAGGCAAAAAGTAAGGGCCAGATGTGGTGACTCAGGCCTGTCATCACTTTGGGAGGTGGAGGTAGGCAGATCACTTGAGCCCAGGAGTTGAAGTCCAGACTGGGCAACATAGCAAGACCCCTGTCTCTACTAAAACTAAAACTAGTAATAAAAGGCCAAAAGGGATGGGATCCAGAGGCAGAGTAGGAAGACTGATTCTCAATTAGAAGATTAGAAATCTGGGGATGACATGCCAGTAGTGTTTTAGACCAGTGGGAAGACCAAGTAACTCCTGCTTGATCTTGTTGTCAGTGAAAAATGAAATTAGGTCATCAATCAAATGGGAAAGGACATTTTGAAAGACAAAGGAAACCTCCATCTAACATTGGAATGTGAAATACGAACCTTGTTCTGTGTCCCTAATACACATCACTGCCTAGAACACATTTCTATTTGAAGTTCAAAAGCTCTGGTTCAGTCGGGCACAATGGCTCACCCCTGTAATCCCAGCACGTTGGGAGGCTGAGGCCGGCAGATCACTTGAGGCCAGGAGTTCAAGACCAGTCTGGGCAACATGGTGAAACCCCATCTCTACTAAAAATACAAAAATTAGCTGGGCGTGTGTGGTGGCGGGCACCTGTAATCCCAGCTACTCAGGAGGCTGAGGGAGGAGAATCACTTGAATCCAGGAGGCAGAGGTTGCAGTGAGCCAAGATTGCATCACTGCACTCCAGCCTGGGTGACAGAGCAAGGCTGTCTGAAAATAATAAATAAAATTTTAAAAAGCTCTGGTTCATGCTGATCTATGGTGTTGATTGGAAATGGTAAGAACACACTGCTGTTTGCATTTTCTCTCCTTTGCACCCAATGCTGGAGGCAGTCTCCTTGTTACAGATCACATTTCTGCGGAACATCACGTGGACCTTGTCGAATCTGTGCCGAAACAAGAACCCATACCCTTGCGACACTGCGGTGAAGCAGATACTGCCGGCCCTCCTTCACCTCCTGCAGCACCAGGACAGTGAGGTTCTCTCGGACGCCTGCTGGGCACTGTCCTACCTCACCGACGGCTCCAACAAGCGCATCGGCCAAGTGGTTAACACGGGGGTCCTGCCCAGGCTGGTAGTGCTCATGACCAGCTCAGAACTCAGTGTCTTGGTAAATGCAATCCTGGGCCCTGTGGATTCGAGTCCTCAGGTCATAGTCACTTTAGCAGGTTCTGGGGCAAGGTTTGTCATCTGCATTTCCCTGGTCTTTGCTTTTTTTTTTTTTTTTTTTTTTTGAGACAGAGTCTTGCTCTGTCACCCAGGCTGGAATGCAGTGGCACAATCTCAGCTCATTGCAACCTCTGCCTCCCAGGTTCAAGCGATTCTCCTATCTCAGCCTCCTGGGTAGCTGGGATTATAGATGCCAACGACCACGCCCGGCTCATTTTGTATTTTTAGCAGGGACAGGGTTTTACCATGTTGGCCAGGCTAGTCTCGAACTCCTGACCTCAGGTGATCCACCCGCCTCAGCCTCCCAAACGACTGGGATTAGAGGTGTGAGCCACTGTGCCTGCCCATCTTTGCTACTCTGTGGCCAAAAGCTTGAATCTATTTTGATGTCAAATCCTAGTGGGTGTTAAGTAACTGACTTTTTCTTAACTGGATAACTAGAAAGAGAAAAGCACCAAGTGAAATTACTTATAATCCACCACCCAGTGAACTATTCATACACAGTCTCCTTCTAGCAGTCTATGTGTAGACTTTAGCAAATTGACTTATACTGAATGGGTGTATAAGCTCATCATAACATTTGAATTTCTTATGCAAGTATAAAAGAAAATTCCACTGGGTATACTGGCTCACGCCTGTCATCCAACATTTTGGGAGGCTGAGGCAGGCAGATTGCTTGAGGCCAAGAGTTCGAGACCAGCCTGGGAAACATAGTGAGACCCCATCTCCATTTTTTTTTTTTTCCTTTTTTGAGACAGAGTCTTGCTCTGTCGCCCAGGCTGGAGTGCAGTGGTGCAATCTCTGCTCACAGCAAGCTCCGCCTCCCAGTTTCACGCCATTCTCCTGCCTCAGCCTCCCGAGTAGCTGGGACTACAGGCGCTTGCCACCATGCCCGGCTAATTTTTGCATTTTTAGTAGAAATGGGGTTTCATCGTGTTAGCCAGGACGGTCTCGATCTCCTGACCTCGTGATCTGCCCACCTCGGCCTCCCAAAGTGTTGGGATTACAGGCGTGAACCACTGTGCCTGGCCTCAGCTTTTTTTTTTTTTTTTTTTTTTTTTAAAAAGGCCGGGCACGGTGGCTCACAGCCGTAAAAATACAAAAATACAAAAATTTATTTGTAAAACACCAAAGAATTAACTGAGTGTGATGGCGCACAGCTGTAATTCCCGCTACTCGGGAGGCTGAGGCAGGAGAATTCCTTGAACCCAGGAGGTGGAGGTTGCAGTGAGCTGAGATCGTGCCACTGCTCTCCAGCCTGGGTGACAGTGACATTCCATCTCAAAAAAAAAAAAAATTAGCTGGGTGTGGTGGTGCATACCTGTAGTCTCAGCTACTGGGGAGGCAGAGTTGGGAGAATTTATTGAGCCCAGAAGTTTGAGGATGCAGTGAGCTATGATGGCGCACTGTACTCCAGCCAGAGTGACAGTGAGACTGGGGATTAAAAAAAAAAAAACAACCCATTATCCTCTCCCCAGTTTGTTCTCTTAGACTAGCTCAGATATAGGCAGAAAGCAAGTAAAACCATTACTAATTGCTTTTCTAGGTTATTATTTTTTGTGTGTGTGAGACGGAGTCTCTCTGTCATCCAGGCTGGAGTGCAGTGGTACAATCTTGGCTCACTGCAACCTCCACCTCCCGAGTTCAAGCAATTCTCCTGCCTCAGCCTCCCGAGTAGCTGGGATCACAGGCACCCACTACCATCACGCCCAGCTAATTTTTGTATTTTTAGTAGAGACAGGGTTTCACCAAGTTGGCCAGGCTGGTCCTGAACTCTTGACCTCAGGTGATCTGCCCACCTCAGCCTCCCAAAGTGCTGGGGTTACAGGCATGAGCCACCATGCCCTGCTGCTTTGCTATGTTATTAAACATGTCACCTATATCATATACTGCTTTGAAATGTGGGTACATTATATTAAAGATGTCTCTATGCTGCCTGCTCTTTATTTTCTTAATCTTTTACCTAATATTGCATATTCTGCAGCCTTAGTGATCATCTATTTTGAGATTAGCATAGGACTTCTCAGATGTCAAGGTGGCTTCGGGATAGTGCTAGGGGCATGGAGGGTATGAGATAAGACAAGCAATTGTTGTTGTTGTTGTTGTTTTTTGACAAAGTCTCACTCTGTTGCCAAGGCCGGAGTGTGGTGATACAATCTTGGCTCCCTGCAACCTCTGTCTCCTGGGTTCAAGCAATTTTCCTGCCTCAGCCTCCCAAGTAGCTGGGACTACAGGTGTGCACCACCACACCCAGCTAATTTTTGTATTTTTAGTAGAGACGGTGTTTCACCATGTTGGCCAGGCTGGTCTCAAACTCCTGGACTCAAGTGATCCATCTGCCTCAGCCTCCCAAAGTGGAGAAGTAAATTCTCTAAGAAGTTGCTTACCCCCAGGTTCTGGGGCCTATTTGGAGCTGCCCTGGTAAGGCCATGACTGGCCTGAAGTACACTTCTACCTCTCACTTTGGTATCAGGTAAGTAGCCTAATAGGCTAGGAAAATTCTAGAACTGTTGCTGGGCTTTACTGGGGCTGCCACTACAGTACAGAGAAATCTGAATAAAGCCATAGTCAGCTATTGTAGGAGAGTTGTTGTTTTGAGCCCAATCGTAGACCTGTCCTGGGGATCTTCTGAGCCATTATGAAGGGCTTCCCAATCACACCAGGAAATGGCATTGAGATCTCATTATCTCCAATTAAATATGCAACATGCTTGACACTGATGATAAATACTAATTCAGTCATTATACGATAAAGAGTATAGTCACTGGGCGCAGTAGCTCATGCCTGTAATCCCAGCACTTTGGGAGGCCGAGGTAGGCAGATCACTTGAGGTCAGGAGTTCAAGACAAGCCTGGGCAACATGGTGAAACCTTGTCTCTACAAAAGATACAAAAATTAGCCAGGCATGGTGGTGCACACCTGTAATCCCAGCTTCTCAGGAGGCTGAGGCAGGAGAATTGCTTGAACCCAGGAGGCAGAGGTTGCAGTGACAGCCAAAATCGTACCACTATACTCCAGTCTGGGTGACAGCAAGACCTTGTCTCAAAAAAAAAACAAAAAACAAAAAAAAAACACTATCGTCAATTTAGCATTTGATGATGAAACTGAAAGCGTATGAAAAGTACAACAGCATTTCTCGATAAAGGTATTTCTTGGGTATTTCTGTCCCACTTGAGCCAAACAAGTGGGAAGCCAGAAAGTTCCTTTAAGTCACCTTTAAACATCCATGGGCCAGGCACAGTGGCTCATGATTGTAATCCCAGCACTTTGGGAAGCCAAGGCAGGATCACTTGAGACCAGCCTGGACAACATAGCAAGACCCCCGTCTCTACAAAAAACTTAAAAATTAGCCGGGCATGGTGGCACATCCGTATAGTCCCAGATACTTGGGAGGCTGGGGGAGGAGGATCACTTGAGCCCAAGAGTTGAAGGCTGCAGTGAGCTATGGTCATGCCACTGCATTCCAGCCTGGGTAACAGTAAAGACCCTGTCTCTTTATAAATAAATAAATAAAAAATAAATAAAAAGGCCATGGATGAATTGAATAATGATCACAGATACAATTCCTGTTCACAGGCTGTCAGACAACCATCGGCTATAGCATGACAATGTTTGGGAGAGAATAGAACTTGGTGTGATTGTTGCCTTCTCCTGGGATAGACTTGAAATACTTAGACTTCTAGCCTTGCTCTTCCAGACTCCTTCTCTCCGCACCGTGGGGAACATTGTCACGGGCACAGATGAGCAGACGCAGATGGCCATTGATGCGGGTATGCTGAACGTGCTCCCCCAGCTCCTGCAACACAACAAGCCCTCCATCCAGAAGGAGGCAGCCTGGGCCCTGAGCAACGTAGCAGCGGGGCCTTGTCACCACATCCAGCAGCTGCTTGCCTACGACGTCTTGCCTCCCTTGGTGGCTCTGCTAAAAAACGTAAGTGGCGCACACAGCAACCATGGCAAAGGACTACTTTCCAATAGCCCTGGGTTGAACTCCTTCAGGAATCCAGACACAGGTGCAGAAGCAAATTGAGATCACAGCAGAGCTCTGAAACCTCAGAGTCCTAGCTTTGCCTGAAAAAAAGGAAGGGGGCGTTCCATTCTGAAGAACCCATTAAAGATTTGGAAGACGGAACAAGCATTATTCAATGACAAGGTGACCCCATGGCTCAAACATCCAGAAAGCTCTTGAGCTAGTAAATATTGGCTTATGTCTAAGCGGTGGTGAAAGAATGTGCCATCTATTCTCTCCCTACCAAAAGAGGGTGGAGCTTTTATTTTTAGGAGGAAAAACATATCATGCTATGGTGATATCATACACTGAAGGAAAGCAAAGTTAAATTGATTAAAGTGGTAATGTCAACAAAATTCAAATCTAAACATAGAAAAACAATAAAGCAGGCTGAGTGCAGTGGCTCACGACTGTAATTCCGACGTTTTGGGAGGCCCAGTCAGGTGGATAGATTGAGTTCAGGCGTTTGAGACCAGCCTGGGCAATGTGGCAAAACTCTTTCTCTACAAAAAATATATGTATACAAAAATTAGCCAGGCTTCGTGGCATATGCCTGTAGTCCCAGCATCTTGGGAGGCTAAGGTAGGAGGATCAATTGAGCCCGGGAGGTCAAGGCTGCCATGAGCTAGGATCACACCACTGCACTGTAGCCTGTGTGACACAGTGAGACCCTGTCTCAAAAAAAAAAAAAAAAAAAAAGGTTGTGGGCAGGCACAGTGGCTTATGCCCGTAATCCCAGCACTTTGGGAGGCCAAGGCAAGTGGATCACCTGAGATCAAGGGTTCGATACCAGCCTGGCCAACATGGTGAAACCCCATCTCTACTAAAAACACAAAAAATTAGCCAGGTGTGGTGGTGGGTGCCTGTAATCCCAGCTACTTGGGAGGCTAAGACAGGAGAATCACTTGAACCTGGGGGGGTGGAGGTTGCAGTGAGCCACGATAGTGCCACTATACTCCAGCCTGGGCAGCAAGAGTAAAACTGTCTCAACAAAAACAAAAAAACATTATTTCTCCTGATTTGTACTCTCCTTTTGCAGGAGCAATGACTATCCTTGGCATTTTTCTTTTTGCCACCTTTAAAGGAATGAGCTATGTTTAAACCATCTATAGTCAGGAGTGGTTACCTTGGGCTGGGGGTGAGGAGGCAGGTGGAGTCTCATGGGGTTGAGGAGAAGCTACTGGCAGTGTTCCTGTTCTCAGGCTGGGTAGTGAGTTCCCAGGGTGCACCAGGTATGACAAGCTAGGCAAGAGAGAAAGACCAGGTGTGTTGCCCAAATTATAGCATCTTCCAATCTGTTCAGTACTTCTGGTCCTGCACGCCTCTGTAAATCTGTACATATTCTAGTGAGAAACATCTAGTTATGAATCAAAGGACATTTATATTTCAAGTGGTATCTTTTGAACTATAACTTGCTTGGAGCCATAAGTTATTTGTTTTGTTTTGTTTTTTATGCTGAGGTCAGTTTTCCCCAATCATAAAATGGGAATAAATCCTACCCAGGAATAGAAGAATAGAAGATAAATTCCTCCTGTATCTCTGGCCAAGTGCATTTTATAAATGCAAAGGTTTATTGAGCAATTATTATTATTATTATTATTATTATTATTATTTTTGGAGATGGAGTCTCTGGGTGTCCCACTGTCACCCAGACTGGAGTGCAGTGGGACAATTTTGGCTCACTGCAACCTCTGCCTCCTGAGTTCAAGTGATTCTCCTTCCTCAGCCTCCTAACTGGGATTACAGGCGCACGCCTCCACACCCGGCTAATTTTTTGTATTTTAGTAGAGACAGGGTTTCACCATGTTGCCCAGGCTAGTCTCTAACACCTGAGCTCAGGCAATCTGCCTGCCTCAGCCTCCCAAAGTGCTGGGATTGCAGGTGTGAGCCACCGTGCCCGACCTGAACGATATTTCAATGGTCTTTCTCTGTCACCTCTGGGCTGGCTTGGTCCCTTAGGTTGTATCTGTGTACCCAGCCTTACAGCTTCTTGGCCAAAGCTTTACTAGATCAGAAAGACTAGAAATGCAGACATAGGCCACTGTCATCTAAAACCCCAAGCATAACTCCTAGTCTATGTAGATTACCTGAATTGGTTAATGTCAGTTTCATTTTTTCCCTGTGGCCTGATGTGGGCAAATGAGCCTATCTGATCTTAGAGCTTCCCTCTAAGACCCCACCTGAGTCTCCTGCCTTCTTCTTGGCTTTCCAAAGATGCCATCTTCTGATCAAGAACTAGAGGCAGGAGCTGGGCAGGGAGTTCATGCCTATAATCCCAACACTTTGGGAGGCCGAGATGGGAGGATCACTTGAGGTCAGGAGTTTGAGACCAGCCTGGCCAACATGGTGAAACCCCATCTGTACTAAAAATACAAAAATTAGCTGGGTATGGTGGTGAGTGCCTGTAATCCCAGAACTTTGGGAGGCTGAGCGAGACAGGTGCATCATGAGGTCAAGAGATCGAGACCATCCTGGCCAACATGGTGAAACCTGTCTCTACTAAAAATATAAAAAATTAGCTGGGCGTGGTGGCACACACCTGTAGTCCCAGCTACTCAGGAGGCTGAGGCAGGAGAATCGCTTGAACCTGGGAGGCGGAGATTGCAGTGAGCTGAGATTGCGCCACTGCACTCCAGCCTGGGCGACAGAGTGAGGGGGGAAAGAAAGAGCTAGAGGCAGGTAGCCAAGGCATTCTATGTAAATTGTACATGCAGTCCTGGCTGTCACCAGCCTCCCTAGAAAGTGAACCAAGTTGGTGTCCTATATTTAGGTTCTTGAGGATCTGTAGAGAATGGAAACGTTCTTGTTCTGCAGGGAGAATTTAAAGTCCAGAAAGAGGCTGTTTGGACGGTGGCAAACTTTGCAACAGGGGCCACCATGGATCAGCTGATCCAGCTCGTCCACTCTGGGGTCCTGGAGCCACTGGTGAATCTGCTCACTGCCCCAGATGTTAAAATTGTTCTCATCATCCTTGATGTCATCTCTTGCATCCTCCAGGTGAGCCGTTCTGAACAGGTTGGTTTGTAAATAGCTGTCTCCAACTGGATACAAGCATTTAATGTGGCTCTTAAAATTCAAGTTGTACTTTGGGAGGCTGAGACAGGTGGATCACCTGAGGTCAGGAATTTGAGGCCAGCCTGGCCAACATAGTGAAACCCCGTCAAATTAGCCGGGAATGGTAGTGCATGCCTGTATCCCAGCTACTTGGGAGGCTGAGGTGGGAGAATTGCTTGAAACCCGGGAGGCAGAGGTTGCAGTGAGCCAAGATGGTGCCACTGCACTCCAGCCTCGGTGACAGAGCCAGACTCCGTCTCAAAACAAAACCCAAGTTGGATTATTTCTCTTCCCCCAATACCTCTACCCTCCTCTGTCCATGTGTCCTGTGGATAAACACAAAAAGAGCCATCTTGAAGGACCATGGTCTTCGTTTTCTCAAACAAATGTCTATGTGCCAGATATTTTTTCAGATGCTCAGACTATGACAATGCAAAGTCCCTGCTGTAATGGACATTATGTATGAGGGGAGAGACAGAGAACAGACACATCAGGTAGGGAGTTATGGATAAAGTAAATTGGATAAAGGGGCAGTCACTAATAGTTCAGGGTGGGGAGTGGCTGTAGCTGTCTTTATAGAGACAGAGACAGATGGAGAGAGACACAGACGGAGAGAGAGACACAGACGGAGAGAGAGAGACACAGACGGAGAGAGAGAGACACAGACGGAGAGAGAGACACACAGACGGGGAGAGAGACACACAGACGGGGAGAGAGAGAGAGAGACACAGACAGGGAGAGAGAGAGAGAGACACACAGACAGGGAGAGAGAGAGAGAGACACACACAGACAGGGAGAGAGAGACACAGACAGGGAGAGAGAGAGAGAGAGAGACACAGACGGAGAGAGAGACACAGACGGAGAGAGAGACACAGACGGAGAGAGAGAGACACAGACGGAGAGAGAGAGACACAGACGGAGAGAGAGAGACACAGACGGAGAGAGAGAGACACAGACGGAGAGAGAGAGACAGACGGAGAGAGAGACACAGACGGAGAGAGAGAGACACACACACAGACGGGGAGAGAGAGAGACACACACAGACGGGGAGAGAGAGAGAGAGAGAGAGACACAGACAGGGAGAGAGAGACACAGACAGGGAGAGAGAGAGAGAGAGACACAGACGGAGAGAGAGACACAGACGGAGAGAGAGACACAGACGGAGAGAGAGACAGACAGACGGAGAGAGAGACAGACGGAGAGAGAGAGAGACACAGACGGAGAGAGAGACACAGACGGAGAGAGAGAAAGACGGAGAGAGAGAAAGACAGACGGAGAGAGAGAAAGACAGACGGAGAGAGAGAAAGACAGACGGAGAGAGAGACACAGACGGAGAGAGAGACACGGAGAGAGAGAGAGACACACACACAGACAGGGAGAGAGAGACACAGACGGGGAGGGAGAGAGAGACACACACGGGGAGAGAGAGAGAGACACAGACGGGGAGAGAGAGACACAGACAGACACAGACAGACAGAGACACGGAGAGAGAGAGAGACACAGACAGACACAGACAGAGAGACACAGACAGAGAGAGAGAGAAACAGATGGAGAGAGAGAGAGACACAGACGGGGGGAGAGAGAGAGACACACAGATGGGAGAGAGAGAGACATGGAGAGAGAGACGGAGAGAGAGATGGACAGAGATAGACGGACAGAGACAGAGAGACAGAGACGGAGACGGAGACAGACGGAGACAGAGAGACGGAGACAGAGACACAGAGAGAGAGAGAGAGACAGACAGAGATAGGATCTCTGCTCTGTCGCCGAGGTTGGAGTGCTGTGATCCTCGCTCACTGTAGCCTTGATCTCCTGGGCTCAAGCAATCCTCCCACCTCAGCCACCTGAATCACTGGCACTACAGCCAGATGCCACCACACCTGGCCAATGTTTGTATTTTTAGTAGAGACAGGGTCTTGCTATATTGCCCAGGCTGTTCTCTAACTCCTGGGTTCAAGTCATCCTCCCACCTCAGCCTCCCAAAGTGCTAGGATTACAGGTGTGAGCCACCATGCCTAGCCAAGAGGATTGGCTTCTGAGGAGGCTTACACGATGACTGGGAAGTCACTTGGACACATGGACCTTCTCCATTGGGCTGCCTGAGTGTCCTCACATCACGGCAGCTGGCTTCCTATGAGTAAGGGGTCTAAAAGCAAGGTGAAGGCCTCAGTGTCCTTCATGACCTGACCTTGGAGGTCACATTCTGTCACTTCCACAACATCCTATTGGTTACACAGGTCATCCCCATTCAATGTGGGTGGGGAACTACACAGGGTTTGAGCACCGGGGGTCAGGGATCATCAGGGCAATTTTGGAGGCTAGCTAGGTTCATTTGGTTAGGGTCCTTTTAAAAAATTACTGTTTTTTGGCTGGGCACGGTGGCTTACACCTGTAATCCAGCACTTTGGGAGGCCGAGGTGTGCAGATCACCTGAGGTCAGGACTTCAAGACAAGCCTGAGCATTGTGAAACCCCATCTCTACAAAAAAATTAGCCAGGCATGGTGGCTCATGCCTGTAATCCCAGCTACTCGGGAGGCTGAGGCATGAGAATCACTTGAACCCGGGTGGTGGAGGTTGCAGTGAGCCAAGATCATGCCACTGCACTCCAGCTTGGGCAACAGAGCAAGAGTCTGTCTCTAAAAATAAATAAAAATATAAATAATATAAATATATATATATATTTTGAAACAGGATCTCACTCTGTCACCCAGGCTAGAATGCAGTGTTGTGATCTCAGCTCACTGCAGCCTCAACTTCCTAGGCTCAGGTGATCCTCCCACCTCAGCCTTCCAAGTAGATGGGATTACAGGCTTGTGCTACCACACCCAGCTAATTTTTGTATTTTTAGCAGAGACAGGGTCTTGCTATGTTGCCTACACTGGTCTCAAAGTCCTGGGCTCAAGTGATCCTCTCACCTCGGCCTCCCAAAGTGCTGGGATTACAGGAATGGGCCACTGTGTCCAGCTTAGTTAAGGTTCTTTTATAGGTGACAAAACCATCTGAAAAGCTTCAAAGTAACACCAGGGAGCTCCTTTTAGAAGTCCACTTTAAGCATCTTTTTAATGTAATTTTCTTGAATGATCTGAGTCAAGACTAGATTAGAAACTCAACCCAATGATACCCTGAAACTTGGAGCAAAAGACACAGATAAAGAATAGATATTTGGGCCAAGTGCATTGGCTCATGCTTGTAATCCCAGCACTTTGGGAGGCTGAGGTGAGAGCACCACCTGAGGTTAGGAGTTCAAGACCAGCCTGGCCAACATGGTGAAACCCCATCTCTACAAAAATACAAAAAAGCCTGGCATGGCATGTACCTGTAGTTTCAGCAACTTGGGAGACTGAGGCAGGAGAATCTATTGAACCTGGGAGGTGGAGAGCGTAGTGAGCCAATATTACGCCACTGCACTCCAGCCTGGGCGATAGAGCGAGACTCTTTTTTTTTTTTTTGAGACAAAGATATTTGGGCCAAATGCAGTGGCTCATACCTGTAATCCCAGCACTTTGGGAGGCCAAGGCAGGAAGATTGCTTGAGGCCAGGAGTTGGAGACTAATCTGGGTAATGCAGCAAGATCTTGTCTCTACACAAAATGTTAACAAAATTGTGATACCTTCTGAGTCTTCCCTGTGTATCTTCTTTATTAATTTTTTTTTGAGACTGAGTCTTATGCTGTCATCCAGGCTGGAGTGCAGTGGCGCAATGTCAGCTCACTGCAACCTCTGCCTCCTGGTTCAAGCAATTCTTGTGCCTCAGCCTCCTGAGTAGCTGGAATTACAGGCACCTGCCACCACGCCCAACTAATTTTTGTATTTTTAGTAGAGACGAGGTTTCACCATGTTGGCCAGGCTGGTCTCAGACTCCTGACCTCAAGTGATCTGCCTGCCTCAGCCTCCCAAAGTGTTGGATTACAGGCATGAGACACTGAGCCCGGCCCTATATTTATGATATATGTCTATATATCGTGGATACCTGAAGTGGGAGGAGGATCATGTAATTTTCAACCAATTTGGGAAAAGTGAAATTGCAACTATCCATTCTGGAATGGTAGCCTTTGGTTTGCTTCCACTCGGGGCAGCTCCCTTGAGGGCTGACAGAGTCCCCATCCCCCAAAGGCTCCTGCCGGGGGTCTCATGTCCCCTTGTACTTGGTCACAGGCAGCAGAGAAACGGTCTGAGAAGGAAAACCTGTGTCTTCTGATAGAAGAACTTGGTGGGATCGATAGAATTGAGGCTTTACAGCTGCATGAGAACCGTCAAATTGGCCAGTCGGCTTTGAACATCATCGAGAAGCACTTTGGTGAGGTAAGTGACTTAGGAGCGTGGAGGAGTATCCAGGGGTCTTGGTGGGGCAGCTCTGCAGAGGGTCACCCTGCCGGGGCCTGGGCTGTTGTGTGTGGCAGGTGACTGGGCAGGTGGTCTTCACTCCTGCCACGTCCTCTGAAGTTAATGTGTCTCGCCTATCCCTGCTGTATCGGGTCATCTTTGAGTAGTGACATCTTGGTGCCTGGAAGCTATTCTAATTCCTTGGGAGCTTGTCCGGCTGCCTCTGGCTTAAAACTTCACTTTACTGGTCTCCTTTTTGGGAGAGGTATGGCAGGGGAGAGGATTTGATGCTGAAGTGACTTTTTTTTTTTTTTTTTTTTTTGAGATGGTTTCACTCTGTTGCCTAGGCTGGAGGACAGAGGCGCCATCTCAGCTCACTGCAACTTTTGCCTCCCAGATTCAGTTGATTCTTGAGCCTCATTGACCCGAGAAGCTGGGATTAGAGAGATGTACTACGACGCCCAGCTAATCTTTAGTAGAGACAGGGTTTCCCTGTGTTAGCCAGGCTGGTCTCAAACTCCTGGCCTCAAGTGATCCACCCGCCTTGGCGTAATCCCAAAGTGCTGGGATCACAGGCATGAGCCACCACACCCGGCCCGTCTCCACAACAGTTTTTATCTTCCCAAACTGAAACTCCCTACCCATTAACTACAAAGTCCCCAACACACCTTTCTCCTAGCCCTTTTAGTAACCATCATTTTGCTTTCTGTCTCTATGAATTTGACTATTCTAGGGACCTCATGAGTGGAATTGTACAGTATTTGTCCTTTTGTGACTGATATATTTCCTCTTGGCATACCGTCTTCAAGATTCATCCGTGTTGTAGCATGTCAGGATTGCTTTCCTTTTTAAGGCTAACACTCCATTGAATGTATATGCTGCATTATATATATTCATTTACCTGTCAATCGACATGTGAGTTTCTTCTACCATTTTGCTATGGTGAATACACTGCTATGAACATGGGTGTGTAAGCCTGTTAGAGTCCCTGCTTCCAATTTTTTTTTGTTTGTAAAGACAGGATCCTGCTCTGTCACCCAGGCTGGAAGGCAGTGGCTGCAATGATTGCTCACTGTAGCCTTGACTTCCCTGGGCTCAAGCAATCCTCCCACCTCAGGCTCCCAAGTAGCTGGGACTACAGGCATGCACCACCATGCCAGCAGCTAACTTTTGTATTTTTTTGTAGAGATGGGGTTTCACCATGTTGCCTAGGTTGGTCTAAAACTCCTGAGCTCAAGCAAGCCACCTGTCTCGGCCTCCCAAAGTGCCGGGATTACAGGTGTGTGCCACCGCACCTGGCCCAATTCTTTGGAGTATATACCTAGAGTGGAATTGCTAGATTACGTGGTAATTCCATTTTGAATTTTTGAAGAACTACCACGCTCTTTTCCACAGTAGATATACCATTTCACATCCCTACCAACAATGCATGAGGATTCCAATTTCTCCACACCCTTGCCGACACTTGTTATTTTCTAGGTGTTTTGGTAATAGCTAATCTCATGGGTATAAAGTGGTATCTCATTGTGGTTTGATTTGCACTTATATCAGAAATTTTTCTTTTCTTTCTTTTTTTTTTTTTTTTTTTTTTTGAGACGTAGTCTCGCTCAGTTGCCCAGGCTGGAGTGCAGTGGCGCGATCTCGGCTCACTGCAAGCTCCACCTCCTGGGTTCACGCCATTCTCCTGCCTCAGCCTCCCAAGTAGCTGGGATTACAGGCGCCCACCACCATGTCCGGCTAATTTTTTGTACTTTTAGTAGAGACGGGGTTTCACCGTGTTAGCCAGGATGGTCTTGATCTCCTGACCTCGTGATCCGCCTGCCTCGGGCCTCCCAAAGTGCTGGGATTACAGGCGTGAGCCACCGCGCCCGGCAGAAATTTTTCATATGAGGAAGGCAACCTCACATTTATTTCATGACCAGATCAACATGGGGCTAGGAGTTTACAGAGTGACACTTCTCTTAGGTGTCAAAGGTGACTTACCAGCAAAATAAAGGACCATACAATCAATATGACCAGGTGGATGGTGTGGTTAGCTGGGGCAGTTAATCTTGATTTGGGACCAAGATGATGCTCTCGGCTGGGAGCAGTGGTTCATGTCAGTAATCTCAGCACTTTGGGAGGCTGAGGCAGATGGATCACGAGGTTAGGGGTTCAAGACCAGCCTGGCCAACATGGCGAAACCCTGTCTCTACTAAAAATACAAAATTAGTTGGGTGTGGTGGTTTGTGCCCGTAATCCCAGCTACTCAGGAGGCTGAGGCAGGAGAATAGCTTGAACCCCAGAGCAGAGGTTGCAGTGAGCCGAGATGGTGCCACTGTATTCCAGCCTGGGCAACAGAGCAAAACTCCATCTCCAAAATAAATAAATAAATGAATAAATAAATAAATAAGGCTCTCAAGCTAGGTGTGGTAGCTCATGCCTATAATTGCAGCACTTTGGGAAGCTAAGACGGGTGGATTGCTTGAGTCCAGGAGCTCCGAGACCAGCCTGGGCAACATAGTGAGAGCCCATATCTACAAAAAATACAAAAATTGGCCAGGTGTAATGGCATGTGCCTGTCATCCCAGTTACTCGGGAGGCTACAGTGGGAGGATTGCTTGAGTTGTGATTGTGCCACTGCACTCCAACCTGGGCAATAGCACGAGACTGTCTTAAAATAGGAAAAAAATGCTCTCAAAGGAGACCAGACCTAGAATGGTGATAATGGTGATAAGCATTTTCCAGGTTAATGGTTCCTATGAAAACCTCGTAAATAAGAAGCTCACCTGGGTGCAGTGGCTCACGCCTGTAATCCCAGCACTTTGGGAGGCCAAGGCGGGTGGATCACCTGAGGTCAGGAGTTTGAGACCAGCCTGGCCAACATGGTGAAACCCCATCTCTACTAAAAATACAAAAATTAGCTGGGTGTGGTGACGGGTGCTCATAATCCCAGCTACTCAGGAGGCTGAGGCAGCAGAATCACTTGAACCTGGAAAGCAGAGGTTGTAGTGAGCTGCAATCATGCCACTGTACTCCAGCCTGGGCGACAGAGTGAGACTCCATCTCAAAAAAAATAAATAAATAAATAAGAGACCTCTTTTAAAGGGGGTTTGATCCCTGGGGCTTGATCCAAGAACTCCAGGGTAAAGATTTCTGGACTAGAAGTAGTAACTATACCTATCATTTGCTTACTCATTGTCAGGACGGTGTTCTATGTCTATCAAAACTGCATTTAAAAACAAGCTACTCACAAAAGGACAAATACAATGCGATTCCACTTAGATTTGGTACCTGCAGTCATCAAATCTGTAGAGACAAAGTAGAATGGTGGTTGCCAGGTGCTGGGTGGAGGAGGGAATGAGGAGTGATTAAATACAGTGATCCCAACGTTTTTGACACTAGGGACCAGTTTTTGTGAAAGACAAATTTTCCACAGGCTGGGGGATGAGGGGATGGTTTCGGGATGATTCAAGAGCATTACATTTATTGTGCACTTTATATTACTACATGGTAATATATAATGAAATAATTATACAGCTCATCGTAATGCAGAATCAGTGGGAACCCTGAGCTCTTTTCCTGCAACTAGACGATCCCATCTGGGGGTGATGGGAGACAGTTGACAGATCATCAGGCACTAGATTCTCATAAGGAGCATGCAGCCTGGTTCCCTGGCATGCGCAGTTCACAATAGGGTTTGTGCTGCTATGAGAATCTAATGCTGCCGCTGGTCTGACAGGGAGGCAGAGCTCAGGTGGGAATGCGAGTGATGGGGAGTGGCTGTAAATACAGATGAAGCTTCGCTTGCTGGCCTGCTGCTCACCTTCTGCTGTGTGGCCCAGTTCCTAATAGGCCACGGATGCGGGGTTGGGGACCCCTGCTGCAATAGGTACAAAGCTTCAGTTGTGCAAGATGAAAAAGTTCTAGAGGTGGGTGGTGGTGATGGTTGCGCAACAATGCGAATGTACTTAATTGCTACTAAGCTACCTGCTTAAACATGGTTAAGAGGGTCAATTTTGTTACAAGGTGCATCTTGCCAAATGTGCGGTGATAATGTGCTGAGAATCCTGGAGGTATAACAGTGTCTATTCTCTCCTGAAGGAAGAAGATGAGAGCCAAACTTTACTGAGCCAAGTCATAGACCAAGATTATGAATTTATAGATTATGAATGCTTAGCAAAAAAATAGCCAAGCTCCCTACCTCCTAAACCAACAACCCAGTGCTAAAGGATAACTTCTTTAAGAAGCAGCAATCCTCTATCTTAGTGTAACCCAAATGTGAAGCTTTTAAAACTTGACATTAATAAAATGTTCAACACTTTCACCTTTCTCTATCTGAACTTCAGATAAACGACTTGCATCTTAAAACCATGTGGAATTCATCTCCTAAGAACATTTGTTTAGGCCGGGTGTGGTGGCTCACACCTGTAATCCCAGCACTTTGGGAGGCCAAGGTGGGTGGATCACCTGAGGTCAGGAGTTTGAGACCAGCCTGGCCAACACAGTGAAACTCCGTCTCTATTAAAAATACAAAAAATTAGCCAGGCATGGTGACGCATGCCTGTAATTCCAGCTATTTGGGAGGCTGAGGCAGGAGAATTGCTTGAACCCAGGAGGGCGGAGGTTGCAGCGAACTGAGATGGAGCCATTGTACTCCAGCCTGGGCAACAAGAGTGAAACTCCTTCTCAAAAAAAATAATAAAAAATAAAGAACATTTGTTTAGTAATTGCCTTTTAAAAGGTCTTAAAGCAAAACCTTCAAGACAGAGTAGAATGGTCTTATAGTTATCTGGACAGACTTTTTCTTTTTCTTTCTCTTTTTTTTTTTTTTTTTTTGAGATGGCGTTTCGCTCTTGTCACCCAGGCTGGAGTGCAGTGATGTGATCTAGGCTCACTGCAACCTCCGTCTCCCAGGTTCCAGTGATTTTCCTGCCTCTCCTGCCAAATAGCTGGGACTATAGGTGCCTGCCACCATGCTGGGCTAATTTCTGTATTTTTGGTAGAGACAGGGTTTCACCATGTTGACCAGGCTGGTCTCAAACTCATGACCTCAGGTGATCCACATGTCTCAGCCTCCTAAAGTGCTGGGATTACAGGCGTGAGCCAACATGCCTGGTCTCTACACAGACTTCGACTTGCAGATACAATATCATTGGTTCTTGGTGCTGCAGGGACAGTGTTACTGGCCTTCTTTCCTCTGGCAATTAATATCCTGACACTGACAAGATCTAAGATAATTTTCTCCAGAAACTCAATCTCTCTTATTCTTCCTAGAAAGAAAGAGAGTGCGTGTGTGTTTCTATATTTCAAGGCAGCACCACCACATGCAGCTAACCTTTTAAAGAATTCTGTAGAGATGGGGTCTTACTATGGTCAGGTTAGTCTTGAACTCCTGGCCTCAAACGGTCCTCCCACTTCAGCCTCCCAAAGTGCTGGGATTACAGACATAAGCAACCGCACCTGGCCTACATTTTATATTTGAACCATGACTTTCTTGTACACTTAATTTTTATAACTTAAATGAACTTTGATACAATGTACATATTTTACAGAGCTATAGATATTTAAAGCAAAGGAGGACCCATGCCTCTTCCACCCCATCCCCAGAGGCCAGAACTTTCTACTCTTTGGTCTGTTTATTCTAGTCTATGCTTTTGTAATTCTAAACATGCTCATGCTACATCTAAAGACGATGTTCGAATTTACAGAAGAGATAGCCATTTTTTTATACCTCCCTTTCTTCCCATTGTAGATATCTAATTTTTGTTAGCTTGATGTCCAGATTTTATCATAATGATGTAAATTATATTCAGAAGTGTGTTTTCCTTAGTATTAATCCACATCTTCGCTCATATGCTTTGTTTTCCTTGGGTTTACCTCATATCAAATTCTTACAGCCTGTGTAAACCTCCTGCTGAATGTAATACGTCAGTAATCTACCAACATGCTTGTCATCCACACCCACTGGAGAGCTCTGTCATGCTCCAGCCTGGAATAGTTGCCCTCATCCTCTGGTACATGTCTATTGTCCTGGGATCGGCTTTTACCATCATTGTGGGGGCTCCACTCACTTTTCCTGGGTCAGTGTCCCTGTTTGCAGGATCTCACACCTGCCTGTGCTTGTTTTCCCCTTTATTTTAGGGACAAGGTCTTACTCTGTCGTCCAGGCTGGAGTGCAGTGGAACCATCACAGCTCAGCTCAGGGCAGCCTTGCTAAAGCAATCCTCCCGCCTCAGCCTCTTGAGTAGCTGGGTCTACAGGTGTGTGCCACTATGCCCAGCTAATTGTTTAATTAATTTGGCTTTTAAAATTTTAATTAATTTGGCTTTGGGAAGCCAAGGCAAGAGGATTGCTTGAGCCAGGGAGTTCGAGGCTGCAGTGAGCTATGATGGTGCCACTGCACTCCAGCCTAGGCTATGAAGTGAGACCCCATCTCCAAAATAGAAGATCGCATGAGGTAGGCATGGGATCCAGGAAACAGGGAAGCTGACCTTGAATTCCTGGGATCAAGCAATCCTCCTGCCTTGGCTTCTCAAAGTGTTGGGATTACAGGCGTGAGCCACTGAGACCCACTGGCTTTTAATATGTACCTTCTGAGAGAAGGTGCATGGGAGGTTAAATTTCAGACACTGCTCATCCAAAAACATGTACTTTATTTTTTATTTTTATTTTTGAGACGGAGTCTTGCTCTGTTACCCAGACTGGAGTGCAGTGGCACGATCTTGGCTCACTGCAACCTCCACCTCCCGGGTTCAAGCGATTCTCCTGCCTTAGCCTCCCGAGTAGCTGGGATCACGGGCGCCCGCGAACATGCCCAGCTAATTTTTGTATTTTTTTTATTAGTAGAGACGGGGTTTCACCATGTTGAACAGGCTAGTCTCGAACTCCTGACCTCAGTGGGATTGCAGGTGTGAGCCACCGCACCTGGCCTTTGAAAACATGGACTTTGTTTTGACTCCTGGTTGACAATCCAGCTGCAGACAAGTGTTCTAGACTGGAAACTATGACCTTCAGAATGTTGCAAGCATCGATCATTATCTTCTAGTTTTCAGTGTTGGGTTCAAAGTCTTCTACTCTGATTGTCAATTATTTTGTGCATGACTCTCTTCCCCTGTCTCAACTCTACTGACTGAAATTTGTAGGTTGTGTCTCCAGTATTCTTAAATGTGCTGTCCTGAATAGAAACCTATTTTCTGTACATCCAAGTATCAGCCTTGCAGTCTAGAATTGTCCTTTTAATTTTTAAAAAACAGCTTGGAACAGTGGCTCACGCCTATAATTCCAGCGCTTTGGGAGGCTGAGGTGGGAGGACCCCTTGAGTCCAGGAGTTTGAGACCAGCCTGGGCAACATAGCAAGACCCCATCTCTAAAAAGAAAAAGAAAAAAATAGAATTATCTCCCCTGCCACCACCATTTTTTTTCCCCACTGAAACGGATCCTCTCATTTTCTTGTCCCATTCTCTATTTTCCATCTTTATTTTTTACTTTCTGGGGTATTCTACTTTCTCTCTTCTTCCAGGCTTTTCATTTCTGCAGTCACTTAATTCGAGACACTTTGTTTTCACAGGCTTCCCTTTTCAAGCCTCCTTCTTCATTAGCGCAAGATCCTATCTGTGCTATCGACCTAGCTTTGTTTATGCATTGATTCTTGGGGGGTGTTTGTTGTTTGTTTGGTGTGCCTATGGCAAAGGCTTCCATCAGATGTCTGATGTCCTTGGATCTCTGCTTGTAATAGAAAGGTCCTCAGGCTGTGAGCGGGGCCTGTCATTGGTGGATATCTGCTGGGTGACCCCACAGAAACCTGGCCGTTCCAACAAGTGATCCCAACGATCAGAGCTGCAGATTTTTTTTTGAGACAGTCTTGTTCTGTCACCCAGGCTGGAGTGCAGTGGCACAATCTCTGCTCACTGCAACCTCCGCCTCCTGGGTTCAAGTGACTTCTCCTGCCTCAGCCTCCCAAGTAGCTGGGATTACAGGTACAAGCCACCATGCCCGGCTAATTTTTGTATTTTTAGTAGAGACAGGGTTTCACCATGTTGACCAGGATGGTCTTGAATTCCTGACCTCAAGTGATCCGCCCACCTCGGCCTCCCAAAGTGCTGGGATTACAGGCGTGAGCCACTGCGCCTGGCCGAGAGCTGCAGATGTTTTTTCATGGGCTGGTTAATTTTCCTAAAGAGGAGTCCTTCAACCATTCATTTGTGAGACTTATGCTTCCCTCCTTCCATTCTCTGGGCAGGGCACAGGAACAAGGTCAGGTTATTTATCTATTTTTGAGATGGAATCATGCTCTGTCGCCCAGGCTGGAGTGTAGTGGTGCAATCTCAGCTCACTGGAACCTCCATTCCCAGGTTCAAGCGATTCTCCTGTCGGCCTCCTGAGTAGCTGAGATTACAGGCGTGCACCACCATGCCTGGCTAATTTTTGTATTTTTAGTACAGATAGGGTTTCACCATGTTGGCCAGGCTGGTCTTGAACTCCTGACCTCAAGTGATCTGCCCACCTCGGCCTCCCAAAGTGTTGGGATTACAGGCGTGAGCCACTGTACCCGGCCAAGGTCAGGTTGTTCAGTAAGCAAAATACTCATTTTTCTCAGTTTTGCTCCCTCAGATGCTGTCCTCCCCAAGTCCAGAGTCATTACACCTACCTTCTCAGGGACCTGCCACGCTTTCAGCCTGGGGGCTAAAATTCCAATAAAATTGTTTCAGTTTACATTATTTTAAAAAATTATTTATTTGAGACAGGGAGTCTCTCTGTCACCAGGCTGGAGTGAAGTGGCGCGATCTCAGCTCACTGCAACCGCCGCCTCCCGGGTAGCTGGGATTACAGGCGTGTGCCACCACGGCCAGGTAATTTTTGTATTTTTGGTAGAGATGGGGTTTCACCATGTTGGCCAGGATGGTCTCAATCTCTTGACCTTACGATCCACTCACCTTGGCTTGGCCTCCAAAGTGCTGGGATTACAGGTGTGAGCCACCGCGGTTACATTAATGGAGAGTTCAGGATTGGAAGGAAACTAATGTCAAGGGCTAGATGTACTTTAAAGTTCTTTGAAGTGGGTGGCGGTGCCTCCATGTCAAAGGTAAGGAAACACAGCCGGGTGTAGTGGTGTGCACCTGTGGTTCCAGCTACTCAGGAGACCGAGGTGGAAGAATCGTTTGAGGCCAGGAGTTTGAGACCAGCCTAGGCATCATAGCAAGATCCCATCTCTACAAATTTAAAAAAATTAGCTGGATGGGGCGGTCCCTAGCTGCTTGGGAGCCTGAGGTGGGAGGATCACTTGAGCCCAGGAGGTTGAGGCAGCTGTGAGCCATGATCCTGCCACCACACCCCAGCCTGGGGGACAGAGCCAGACCCTATCTCTTAAAAAAGAAAAAAATAAGGAAACAAGTCCCAAAGTGGTAAAGATGAACACCAAGTAAGAGCAGGGCCAGGATTTACCCTTCTGGTCTGGAAGCACATGTTTTGTGTATGTGGGAGGGGAGGGGGATTTTGCTCTGTTGGGGATACTAACCCCCCTATTCCCACATCCCTCAGAGTGCTGGCTATGGCCACTTGTCTGAGAACCATCCAACAACATGGCAAAAATGCAGAATTCTTGCACCTCAAACAGACTCTGAGGGGTAGGACCTAAGTATCAATGTGTTTAACCAGCTTCCCAGGGGCATTTGAGAGGCAAATGCTAAAGCAGATGAAGTTCCTGCCCTCAAGAGGTTTAGATTCTAGTTAGGGAGACAGACAATAAACCAATGTAAGGTAAGTCAAGTTCCAGGAAGAAAAAGCAGGATAAGAAAACATGCCAAGAGTGGTGTTTTAGACTTGGTGCCAAGGCAGTGGTTCCCTTTTGGACACCACGGACTGGTTTTGTGGAAGGCAATTTTTCCACGGATAGAGGGGTGTGGGGGTGGGGGAAATGGTTTGGGGATAATTCAAGCACATTCCACTTATTGTGTACTTTATTATCGCATTGTAATGGATAATGAAACAATTCTATAACTCACCATCATGTAGAATCAGTGGGAGCCCTGAGCTTGTTTTCCTGCAACTAGATGGTCCCATCTGGAGGTGATGGGAGACAGTGACAGATCATCAGGCATTAGATTCTCATAAGGAGGCCAGGCACAGTGGCTCATGACTGTAATCCTAGCACTTTGGGAGGCCAAGGTGGGCGGATCACTTGAGGTCAGGAATTCGAGACCAGCCTGGCCAACATGGTGAAACCCCGTCTCTACTAAAAATGCAAAAAAAAAAAAAAAAAAAAAAAAAAAAAAAAAAAAAAAAGTTGGGTGTGATGGCATCAGCTTGTAGTCCCAGCTACTTAGGCTGAGGCAGGAGAATTGCTTGAACCCGGGAGGTGGAGGTTGCAGTGAGCCAAGGTTGCGCCAGTATACTTCGGCTTTTTTTGACCCTATCTGAAAAATTCTGAGGAGTATGCAGCCTAGATCCCTTGCATGTACAGTTCACAATAGGGTTCTCTCTCCTATGGGAATCTAATGCTGCCACTGATCTGACAGGAGGCGGAGCTCAGCTTCGCTCACCTGCTGCTCACCTCCTGCTGGGTGGCCCGGTTCCTATCAGGCTACGGACTGGTCTAGGGATTAGGGACTGCTGTGCTAAGGCAAGGCTGGCCCTGAAGGAGGTGAAGAAGGTAGTCTGGTAGATCTCCGGGAAAGGCATCCCAGGCAGAGGAGACAGTGGGGCCAGGGCACAGAGGTGGGAGCTGGCTCCAGGTGTGTCAGCAGCAGGCTCCGTGGCTGGAGCGAGGTGGAGTTGGGGTATGAGAGGCTGAGGTTGGAGAGCGTCATATCAGGGAGCCTTGTAAGCTTAGATGCAGACTTTGAATTTTATTCTAAATATTATGGGAATCTCCCAAACACATGTGACATTTGGTCCCCTTCACTTTTCATATAACACTTGTGAATGCAGAACATTATTCAGAAAAAGCTGTGTGGGCAGTGGTCAAAAGGGGAGTAACTAGACTGGGCATGGTGACTCACGCCTGTAATCCCAGCACTTTGGGAGGTCGAGGTGGTGGATCACGAGGTCAGGAGTTTGAGACCAGCCTGGCCGACATGGTGAAACCTTGTCTCTACTAAAGATACAAAATATTAGCTGGGCGTGGTGGCACATGCCTGTAATCCCAGCTACTTGGGAGGGTGAGGTAGGAGAATCACTTGAACCTGGGAGGCAGACGTTGCAGTCAGCCAAGATTATGCCATTGCACTCCAGCCTGGGCAACAGGGTGAAACTTCATCTCAAAATAAATAAATAAATAAAATAGAAAGGCCGGGCACGGTGGCTCATGCCTGTAATCCCAGCAGTTTGGGAGCCTGAGGCAGGTGGATCACTTAAGGTCAGGAGCTCCAGACCAGCCTGGCCAACATGGTGAAACCCCATCTCTACTAAAAATACAAAAATTAGCTGAGCATGGTGGTGCACACCTGTAATCCCAGCTACTCAGGAGGCTAATGCTGGAAAATCACTTGAACGTGGGGGGCAGAGTTGCAGCAAGCGGGGATCATGTCACTGCACTGCAGCCTGGATGACGGAGACCATCTCAAAAAAAGTAACGAGGAAGCAAAGGACCTAGAAACATAGTAGGTGCTAGGCAGTGTGGTCATGGATAGGAGATGTTGAAAGAGGGATTAAACTGGGCATGCTGATGTGTACCTGTAATCCCAGTGTATTAGTCTGTTTTGGCATTGCTATAAATAAATACCTGAGTCTGGGTGGTTTATAAAGAAAAGATGTTTAATTGGCTCATGATCCTGCAGGCTGCACGGGAAGCATGGCTGGGAAGGCCTCAGGAAATTTTCAATCATGGCAGAAGGTGAAGGGGAGGCAGGCACATCTTACATGGCCAGAGCAGAAGGAAGAGAGAGAAGGGGCAGGTGCTACACACTTTTAAACAACCAGATCTCATGAGAACCCACTATGACAAGAACAGCAAGGGGGAAATCTGCCTCTATGATCCAATCACCTCCTACCAGGCCCCACCCCCAACGTTGGAGATTACTATTTGACATGAGATTTGGTCAGAGACACAAATCGAAACCCTATCACCCAGTTACCTGAGAAGCTGAAGCTGGAGGATCCCTTGAGTCCAGGAGTTCAAGTCCAGCCTGGACAACATAGCAAGACTCTGTCTCAAAGGGATTGGGCTTGATCTGTACAAGTTGAGTGTAGAGATTAAGCTAAATTTTGGCTCAGAAGTGTCACACCAAAACATCATGCCCAAAGCAGGTCTTTGGTGGCCTTTGATAAATGAAGAGAAACGGTGTTTGGGTGTTAGTCTAAAATACTGCTGGAAGACAGTTCACCTGCACCAACTTCTCATTTAGTGATGACAGCAAGTCTATGATTTAGTGGACATTGGGGCCTGCAATCAGTATCTTCATCTCCTTCTGCAGTGATTATCTGTCCACTGCTGAGAGCTATGCTGAGGGTGGGGTACTCCTCGAGGGGCTGTGCCATCCCATATGGAGATGGGGGCAACTGGGAGACTCTGTACCCTCTTTCCTCCTCAGCTCAGGATGCCCTAGGTGGCAGATCTTTGGCCAAGCATACTCTTTCTCTGAGCCTTTTTTTTTTTTTTTTTTTTTTTAGAGGCAAGGCCTCGCTCTGTCGCCCAAGCTGGAGTGCAGTGGCTGTGAGTAGGGCCTGTCATTGGTAGACATCTGCTAGGTGACTGCACAGGAACCCGGCCATTCCAACAAGTGATCCCAATGATCAGAGCTGCAGATTTTATTTTATTTTTATTTTTTGAGACAAAGTCTTGTTCTGTTGCCCAGGCTGGAGTGCAGTGGCATGATCTCGGCTCACTGCAACCTCTGCCTCCTAGGCTCAAGTGATCCTCCTGCCTCAGCCTCCTGAGTAGCTGGGATTACAGGCACATGCCACCATGCTCGGCCTCCCTAGTAGCTGGGACTACAGGCAGGTACTGCCATACCCAGCTACTTTTTGTATTTTTAGCAGAGAGGGTTTTGCCATGTTGACCAGGCTGGTCTCAAAACTCCTGACCTCAGGTGATCCTCCTGCCTCGGCCTCCCAAAGTGCTGGGATTACAGGCGTGAGCCACCACACCCGGTCTGAGACTTTGAATCTTAAACCCAGGGGCTGGGGACAGAAGAAATAGCTCATGTGTCTTTGATGACTCCAGTGGCAAGCCCTGCTGTGGACATTTCCAGTGGCTACCTGCATCCTGCCTCTCCAGGCCTCCTTTTTGGTCTTAGGTGCTCTCCCATACTCTTTCGAGAAATTCTTTTTTTTTTTTTTTAAATTCTTTAAGTTTTAGGGTACATGTGCACAATGTGCAGGTTAGTTACATATGTATACATGTGCCATGGTGTGCTGCACCCATTAACTCGTCATTTACATTAGGTATATCTCCTAATGCTATCCCTCCCCCCTACCCCTACCCCACAACAGTCCCCGGAGTGTGATGTTCCCCTTCCTGTGTCCATGTGTTCTCATTGTTCAATTCCCACCTATGAATGAGAACATGAGGTGTTTGGTTTTTTGTCCTTGCGATAGTTTGCTGAGAATGATGGTTTCTAGTTTCATCCATGTCCCTACAAAGGACATGAACTCTTCATTTTTTAAGGCTGCATAGTATTCCATGGTGTATATGTGCCACATTTTCTTAATCCAGTCTATCGTTGTTGGACATTTGGGTTGGTTCCAAGTCTTTGCTATTGTGAATAGTGCCGCAATAAACATACATGTGCATGTGTCTTTATAGCAGCATGATTTATAATCCTTTGGGTATATACCCAGTAATGGGATGGCTGGGTCAAATGGTATTTCCAGTTCTAGATCCCTGAGGAATCACCACACTGACTTCCACAATGGTTGAACTAGTTTACAGTCCCACCAACAGTGTAAAAGTGTTCCTATTTCTCCACATCCTCTACAGCACCTATTGTTTCCTGACTTTTTAATGATCACCATTCTAACAGGTGTGAGATGGTATCTCATTGTGGTTTTGATTTGCATTTTCGAGAAATTCTTTTTAAGTAGCCAGAGTAGGTTCCTGTTGCTTGAGACTGAAGGATCTTAAGTGATGCCCATGAGGAGTAGAAAATGATACCATAACTCGAGACATTATTTAAATCCAAAAGATTAAGTCCCATTCTGTCAAAATAGAGACAGTATATAACATTTGAATTTTTACATTAAATAATGTTAAATAGGTAATATTTGTTATATATAAAATACACACTAGGCCAGGCGTGGTGGCTTATACCTATAATCCCAGCACTTTGGGAGGCTGAGGTGGGAGAATCACTTGAGGCCATGAGTTCAAGACCAGCCTGGGCAACACAACATGACCCCATCTCTATAAAAATAAAAAATTAGCTGGGCATGGTAGTGAGGATCTGTAGCCCCAGCTACTCAGGAGGCTGAGGTAGAAGGGCCACTTGAACCCAGGAGTTCAAGGTTACAGTGAGCTACAATTGCACCACTGCACTCCAGCCTGGGCAACAAAGTGAGACCCTGTCTCAAAAAAAAAAAAATATATATATATATATACACACACTCATATTTATAGTGCATATATAAAATATGTATATTATATATAAATATATTACAAATTTAATATATTTGTAATTGAAAAAACATTGAAAAAATGGTCCTATGACTTCAATACAATAATTTTTGTTTGCATTTCTTTTCTAGGTTGAATTTACATACACTCTTTTTTCTGAGGCAGAGTTTTGCTCTTGCTGCCCAGGCTGGAGTGCAGTCGCGCAGTCTCGGCTCACTGCAACCTCCGCCTCCCAGGTTCGAGTGATCCTCCTGCCTCAGCTTCCCGAGTAGCTGGGATTATAGGAGTGTGCCACCACATCCAGCTAATTTTTGTATTTTTGGTAGAGCTAGGGTTTCTCCATGTTGATCAGGCTGGTCTTGAACTCCCGACCTCAGTTGATCTGCCTGTGTCAGCCTCCCAAAGTGTTGGGATTACAGGCGTGAGCTACCGCGTCCAGCCTTACATACACTTTTTTTAAAGAATCTGATTGGAATACAGATTCTTTTTCAACATCTTAAAGCATTTTTCCCCCTATTCGTAGACTGTAGTTGAAGGGAGGTGGAAAGGTGAGACGGTTTACAAAGATAGGTCTTTGAGAAAAAATTTTTTTAATTAAAAGTGCTGGAAGCCCTGTTGAGCTTAGTCACTGTTGTCCGAGTGATCTAACCTTGTTGGCTCAAAATACTGTCAACCTCTTTTTTTCCTTCTCTTTGCATGATAAAGCAGCCTTTGTAGTTTGAAGATACTAATACCGACTTGCCTAGCAAGGTTTAAAAAAAGGAGCAATTTGCCTTTTGTACATGGTCTGGGTGCAAAGAGATGGTGTTAGTCACCTTCTGGCTGGGTGCCCACCTGCTTAGACTCGGGGAGTTGGGACGACTGGTGAGGCAACAAAGAGAGGAAGGAAGGTGTGAATGGCTATAGGTTGGTTTACGGTGTGAACACTGAACTGGAACAACTTTGACCTTTTGCATTTGCCCAGAAATTGTCATGTACCTCAAAGAATGCAATTCTCAGCTGGGCATGGTGGCTCATGCCTGTAATCCCAGCACTTTGGGAGGCCAAGGCAGGTAGATCACCTGAGGTCAGGAGTTCAAGACCAGCCTGGCCAACATAGTGAGACCCTGTCTCTGCTAAAAATACAAAATTAGCTGGGTATGGTGGCACATGCCTGTAATCCCAGTTACTCGGGAGGCAAGGTTGGAGAATCACTTGAACCCAGGAGGTGGAGGTTGTAGTGAGCTGAGATTGCACCACTGCACTCCAGCCTGGGCAACAAGAGCAAAACTCAATCTCAAAAAACAAACAAAAAAAAAATTGCAATCTTGGTTAGCCATGCACACTGCGTAACTTATCTGCTGTTTTTTCCTGAAACATGGACTGTGTTAATGATAATGGCATGCATTATAAGGCAGCACAGGTTGCTTTAAGGCATAAAAGAATAACTTGGAGCCATGAGCCCTGGGGTCAGTTCTACTCTTTTTCTAAATAGCCTAAGCCTGGACATGTCATGTAATTTCACTGTTAAGTGCCTCATTTGTGGATTCTTTTCTGTCAATTCCTTTCGGCTTCAGTTTTTTTCATCTGTAAAAGAAGGGGTTCAAGTGTCAAACAAGGCGATGCAAAAATGGTTATCCTCAATTTCCAAGTAAACTGGAGCTCATAAGGTTAGCCAACTTGCCCTTCATCTTTCAGTAAGTGGCAGACAGGGAATCACTAATAACTAATTCAAAGCCTCATGAATTAGTTACTTGCTATATAACAAATTTCCCAGAAACTTAACAGCTTAAAAAAATTATTATACAGAGTTTCTGTAAGGCAAGAATCTGGGGGACAATTTAGATGGTTCTGGCTCTCAAGGTCTTTTATGAGGTTGGACTTAAGCTGTCAGCCAGAATTGTGGTCTCATTTGAAGACTCAACTGGGAGAGGACCTACTTACAATGGTAGTATGTGGTAGTTAGAGGGTTTCAGTTCTTCAGTGGCTGATGGCTGGATATTTCAGTTCCACGCTACACAGGCTTTCCCTTGGGCTTCCTGAATCTCCAATAACAGGGAAGTTTGCTTCTCCCAGAGCAAGTGATCAGAGAGAGAGAGAGAGAGAGAGAGAGAGAGAGAGTGAGTTTGTGTACATGGGAGACAGAATCCCCAAGACAGAAGCCATGGTCCTTGTAATCCCAGAACTTTGAGAGGCTGAGGTGAGCACGTCACTTGAGGTTAGGAGCTCGAGACCAACCTGGTAAACATGGTGAAACCCTGTCTTTACTAAAATATACGAAAATAAGCCAGGTGTGGTGGTGCATGCCTGTAGTCCCAGCTACTCGGGAGGCTGAGGCAGGAGGATAGCTTGAACCTGGGAGGTTGCAGTGAGCTGACATCATGTGACTGCACTCCAGTCTGGGTGACAGAGAAAGACTCTGTCTCAAAAAAAAATGTGGCATACAATCACTCTGCTATACGATAACCTTGTAGGATGTGGGAGGAGCTATGCAGAGGTGTGAAGACCAGAAGACAGAGGCCATTGGGAACCATCTTGGAGGCTGGCTTCCCTACTCATCCACTCCACCCTGGAGTGGATCATTTGTTCTCATTTGAAAAGACATCATTTAAATGATAACCTAGGGCCACTGAAGTCTCAGCAAAGAAATAGAAGAGAATCAAATGTAAATGTTAGAACTGACAAATACTATAACTGGAATTTAAAATTTACTGGATGATGGCTGGGTGCAGTGACTCAAACCTGAATCCCAGCACTTTGGGAGGCCAAGGCAGGAGGATTGCTTGAGCCTAGGAGTTCAAAACCCACCTGGGCAACATAGCGAGACCCTGTCCCTAAAATAAATAAAATTTACTGGATGGGCTTAACAGCAGAATGGAGGAGACAGGAAAGAATCCATGAAGTTGAATATAAAACAATAGGAAGCTGCAATTAAACCCCTAGATGCAACTACCAATTTATAAGAAATACAAAAGACAGAGGAGAGGCCGGGCGCGTGGCTCACGCCTGTAATCCCAGCACTTTGGGAGGCCGAGGCGGGCGGATCACGAGGTCAGGAGATTGAGACCATCCTGGCTAACACGGTGAAACCCCGTCTCTACTAAAAATACAAAAAAAATTAGCCTAGCATGGTGGCGGGCACCTGTAGTCCCAGCTACTCAGGAGGCTGAGGCAGGAGAATGACGTGAACCTGGGAGGCGGAGCTTGCAGTGAGCCAAGATCGTACCACTGCACTCCAACCTGGGCAACAGAGCGAGACACTGTCTCAAAAAAAAAAAAAAAAAAAAAAAAAAAAAAAAAAAAACACACACAACAGAGGAGAAACACTAAGCTACACTTCAGAAAAGCAAGCAGCAGACTCCAGACCATGAGAAATCCTGCAGACAAGCTACTTCTTTCCTTCTCTTAATAAATTCCAACTAAAAAATTGCTTAGGGGGAACTTATAAATTTAGACTTAAATGACGTATTGACTAACCAGAGTGGGCCTCATTTGTATTCTGATACCACCAAACAATTGAGAAAACACATATGACATTTATGAGACAATTGGAAACTTGAGCATTGAATGGAGGTTTGATGATAAAGAATGATTGGCTGTTTTGGTTTAATCATCATATTGGGGCTATGTTAATTAGAAATAAAGTCCTTTTAGAGAAATTGGAATGATCATAGATGAAGTGATGTGATGTTTGGAATTTGTTTCAAAGTAATACGGGAAGAGGGAAGTGACAGATACACACATGGGGTGGAATTGGCAATGTGATCGTGGTTACCAGGGCTGGTGATAGGTCCATGGGGAGTTCTGTTCTATTCTTTCTGTGGGTGGTTGAAGTTCTCCATAATGTAAAGTTGGAAAGACAAAAAGCTGTTACATCCCCCTATTCCATGAAGCTGACCAACTGCCCCCTGCCCCACCTGGCAGCGAACTGGAAGTTTATTCCTTTTTTTTTTTTTTTTTTTTTGAGACAGTGTCTCCCTGTGTCACCCAGCCTGAGTGAAGTAGCACTATCATAGCTCAGTACAGCCTTGAACTCCTGGGGCTCAAGGAATCCTCCCACCTCAGCCTCCCAAGTAGCTGGGACTACAGGCATGCACTACCATGCCTGGCTAATGACATTGCTTTTATGAAGCAAAACATAGGATGTTGTCGGGCATGGTGGCTCACGCATGTAATCCCAGCGCTTTGGGAGCCTGAGGCGGGCAGATCACCTAAGGTCAGGAGTTCAAGACCAGCCTGACCAACATGGTGAAACCCTGTTTCTACTAAAAATACACAAGTTAGCCGGGTGTGGTGGTGTGCACCTGTAGTCCCAACTACTCGGGAGGCTGAGACAGGAAAATCACTTGAACCCAGGAGGCGGAGGTTGCAGTAAGCCAAGATTGTACCGCTACACTCCAGTCTGGGTGACAGAGCTAGACTCCGTCTCAAAAGAAAAAAAAAAGATGCTGTTTATGTACATTCCAAGAACAAAAAGGATTATTGGAAATTAGAAATGATAGTAGAACTGGGCTGAGTGTGGTAGCTCACACCTGTAATCCCAGCACTTTGGGAGGCCGAGTTGGGGATCACTTGAAGTCAGGAGTTCGAGACAAGCCTGGCCAACTTGGTGAAGCCCTGTCTTTACTAAAAATACAAAAATTAGCTGGGCATGGTGGTGCACACCTACAGTCCCAGCTACTCAGGAGGGTGAGGCATGAGAATCGCTTGAACTCAGGAGGTGCAGGTTACAGTGAGCCGAGATCGTGCCACTGCACTCCAGCCTGGGCGACAGAGTGAGACTCCATCTAAAATAATAATAATAATAAAAAGATGGTACAAATGAAAACAGAATTGGAAGATGAAATTGAGGATATTTCCCATAAAGTAGAGCAAAATTGCAAAAATAGAAAAGATCAAATTATATAAAGTCCAGAACTGGAGGTCTGAAATCTGAATAGAGGAGTTCTAGAAGTGGAGAAAAAAAACATAGAGGAAAGAAAATTATCAGATAATACCATTTCCCTAAACAGAAGAAAACTGATCCAGTTTAAAGGATCCAGTGAATAGCCCAGAAAAATGGATGAAAGCTGATTTATGCCCAAGCATATCATTGTGAAAATTTAAAACTGATTTAAAAAAAGATCCAGTTGGGTGTGGTGGCTCATTCCTGTAATCCCAGCACTTTGGGAGGCTGAGGTGGGAGGATCGCTTGAGGCCAGGAGTACCAGACCAGCGTGGGCAACATAAGGAGACTCATCTCTATAAAAGTAAAAAATTAGCCAAATGTGGTGGCATGTACCTGTAGTCCCAGCTACTCAGGAGGCCAGGAGTTCAAGACCAGTGTGGGCAACATAAGGAGACCCATCTCTACAAAAAATCAAAAAAAATTAGCCAGGTGTGGTAGCACCTGCCTGTAGTCTCAGCTACTCAGGAGGCTGAGGTGGGAGGATTGCTTAAGTCCAGGAGGTCGAGGCTGCAGTGAGCTGTGATCACACCACTGCACTCCAGCCTGGGTGACAGTGAGACCCTGTATCAAAAAACAAAAGTTACATCTAGAGTGTAAAAAGAAGTCATATATGAAAGATCAAGAATCACAATGGCTTGCTTTCTTACCTGACAGTCAAGAAATTTTAGAATCACATCCATAGGGCATTCAGTTAGCTAATCTATTCATAGGGGAAATATAACAGGAATACACAGATGTATAGAAGGAATCTAACAGGAATACACAGATGTATAGAAGAAATCTAAATGAGTTGTCCTGAAAAATCAACCTGGGCTCCCATTCTCAAATACAAAAGATCAGACACAAGAAGAAAATCGGGGCTGGGCGCAGTGGCTCATGCCTGTAATCCCAACACTTTGAGAGGCCAAGGCAGGTGGATCACCTGAGGTTGGGAGTTCAAGACCAGCCTGACTAACATGGAGAAACCCTGTTTCTACTAAAAATACAAAATTAGCCGGGTGTGGTGGCGCATGCCTGTAATCTCAGCTATTCAGGAGACTGAGGCAGGAGAATCGCTTGAACCTGGGAGGTGGAGGTTGCAGTCAGCCAAGATTGCGCCATTGCACTCCAGCCTGGGCAACAAGAGCAAAACTCTGTCAAGAAAATTGGCATCATGGAAAAGAAAAAGGCAAATGAACAAAACAACCATTTCCCAGAAGAAACAGTCAGAATCAGGGGGAATTAAAACCAACATCCTCTAATTTATATTCTCAACAGATTTGAGAAGATTCTGTGGCCATAAAACAAAAAGATGCCATGAAAAAGGAACACTCTCAGAAATTAAATGATTACCAGAACAAAAATTCAAGAGAAAGGTATGAAGATAAATCTTTCAGAATATAGACCAGAAAGTTACAAAGAGATGAAAGTTTGGGGAGAAGAAAAAAAGTCAATTCAGGAGGCTTACCATCTGAGTAACTGAAGTTCTAGAAAAAGACAAAAGAGAAAATATAGGGAAAGACATTAAGAAAGAAACCCTAGAAGAAAATTTATCAGAATTGAGGCCAGGCATGTTGGCTCATGCCTGTAACCCCAGCATTGTGGGAGGCCAAGGGGGGTGGATCATTTGAAGTCAGGAGTTTGAGACCAGCTTGGCCAACATGAGGAAACCCTGTCTCTATTAAAAATACAAAAATTTTCTGGGTGTGGTGGTGGGCACCTATAATCCCAGCTACTTTGGAGGCTGAGGCAGGAGAATCACTTGAACCTGGGAGGTGGAGGTTGCAGTGAGCTAAAATTGTGCCATTGCATTCCAGCCTGGGTGACAAGGGCAAAACTCTGTCTCAAACAAAAAAAAAGTATCAGAATTGAAGAAAGTAAATCTCTAGGCTGAAAGGGTTCATTGAATGCCAAGCAGAATAAATAAATAAAAGATCAATCCCTGGATTCAATGCGGTGAAATTTCAGAATACCAAGAATAAACAGAAGACTCTTTCCAGAAATAAAAAATAGATTACCTATAAAAGAATGAGAATCAGACTGGCATCAGATTTCTCTTTGTGGACTCTGAATGATAGAAAAATTCCAAGTTCTGAGGGAAAATTATAACCATAAATTTAGAATCATAAATTATTTAGAACCACATAGCCATATAAGACATCATATTTTCAGATATAAACTCAGAAAGATTACATTTCAAGTACTAAGGAAGTTACTTGAGAATGTACTCCATCAAGAAAGGAAGTAAATTATATACCCCACCTCCCCAAAAGAGAAAGATACAAGAAATGGTGAAACCAACCCAGAAGTCCACTGAAAAACAATCCCGAGATGAGAATTGAACAGCAAACCTGGAAGCCTGTTTTTTCCATATTAGAACAGACAGGCAGCGAGCTCCAGGTAGACTATCTTCAACAAGAAGAAAGAAGTTGATTCGTTCTTGTTGGAAGGATGAAATTGATTCCAAGTAGTAGACAGAATGGCTAAGATGCCAGATGATACTAATGACAAAACATAAATCTGAGCTGGGCACAGTAACTCATGCCTGTAATCCCAGCACTTTGGGAGGCCAAGACAGGCAGACTGCTGGAGCCCAGGAGGTTGAGACCAGCCTGGGCAATATGATGAAAACCCATCTCTATAAAAAATACAAAAAAAAAAAAAATTAGTGTGGTGGCATGCACTGTTAGTTCCAGCTACTCAGGAGGCTGAGGTGGGAGGATCATTTGAGCCCAGGAATTTGAGGCTGCAGTGAGCTGTGATCATGCCACTGCACTCCAGCCTGGGCAACAGAGCGAGATCCTATCTCAAAACCAAGAACAACCCCATAAATCTGTTTCTTCCATCAGTAAGAGGAAGATAAGGCAATGAGGAAACAAGAAAAAAAAATGTGTAAGAAAACTCCAGGTCCAAACATAAAGCCAACTGAAATGTGGTGTGATTTTGACCTTGATTCTGAAACAATCCATTTATAGAATCAACAGACAAAACAGGGAAGTCAGCAATGCACACAAAAGAGAATGTGACCATTGTCATCCTTGATATTGTCAGTGTTCAGCTGAGAAGGATGAAGGTGGGAGTATAGACTGGAACAGATGGTTCAGTGCCAATATCTTTGTCTAACATGGAGGGGATCATAAGCTACAAGCTGATAGGAAACACAGGTTCAAAAAAATATTTAAAAGTAGAAATAGAAGAACTGAAAATAGTAACTATAAAAATGGAGGCAGGAAGAGGGAAGTGTTAGTCACCTAACTCCTCATCTTTCATAAATGAAGAGCCAACAGATAATGTCCTAAATTGGTGAATCAATAAATATATGTGCCTATGTCTATACATATATATATAATATACACATATATATAAACTTTTATAAAAAGTATATATGTGTTAGTATATGTATAGAAAATAATTCTGGAAGCATGTTCACCAAACTGCTGACTTCTGACTAGGAGACAGAATTGAAGGGGTGTGTCAATTTTGTCATTGGTAGCTTTTTAGTGATTTAAAATTTAGGAAAACCTCAAATACATTAAAACTGTGTAATTTCATGGTGTATATTACATGAACATAGATTCAAGACTCACACCTGTAATCCCAGCACTTTGGGAGGTTGAGGTGGGCGGTTCACGAGGTCAGGAGATCGAGACCAGCTTGGCCAACATGGTAAAACCCTGTCTACTAAAAATACGAAAAAAAAACAGCCGGGCGTGGTGGCACTCATCTGTAATCCCAGCTACTCAGGAGGCTGAGGCAGGAGAATCGCTTGGAGGTGGAGGTCACAGTGAGCCGAGACTGTGCCATTGCACTCCAGCCTGGGCGACAGAGCGAGACTCCATCTTGAGGAAAAAAAAAAAAAAAGACCTAAGTTTCTGAAGCATAACTACATACAGTGAAAGTCTGATAAATGACCTGAAATTCTGATAAATGACCTGGGAGTTACCTGTAATAAAAAAGCATTTTTGCCAGGTGTGGTGGCTTACACATGTAATCCCAGCACTTTGGGAGGCCAAGGTGGGCGGATTGCTTGAGGTCAGGAGTTCAAGACCAGCCTGGTCAACATGGTGAAACCCCATCTCTACTAAAAATACATAAATTAGCCAGGTGTGGTGGCGGGCACCTGTAGTCCTAGCTACTCGGGAGGCTGAGGCATGAGAATCACTTTAACCCAGAAGGCAGAGGTTGCAGTGAGCTGAGATCGTGCCACTGCACTCCAGTCTGGGTGACAGAGACTCTGTCTCAAAAAAAAAAAAAAAAAAAGTGTGTGAGCTACTCTCATTTTGGTGAATCATTAATGGGAAAAATATTCTGTATCCCTGATTTACTTGTCTTTCAGAAGTGTGATTATTTAGAAAACATTTAAAGTGTTTTTTGGGAGGGGGAGGGGATCCTAACAATTATTAAAAATTATGGAAACTTTTTTTTCTTTTTTTTAGAGACTCTCACTCTGTCACCCAGGCTGAAGTGCAGTAGTGTGATATGATCACACTTGATCTCCTGGGCTCAAATGATCCTCCCACCTCAGCCTCCCAAATAGCAGAGACTACAGGCACGAGCAACCACATCTGGCTGATTTTTATTTTTATTTTTTTTTGTAGAGATGAGGTCTTGCTATGGTGCCCAGGCTGGTCTTGAATTCCTGGGCTCAAGCAGTCCTTTCACCTTGGCCCCATAAAGTGCTGGGATTACAGGCGTGAGCCACCGTGCCCAGCCTATACATTGTTTTAATGATGCATTTATGTGATGGGCTCCATGACTAGAAGTGAACCAGAAAATACAGGGACTATATCTTGTTGATCTTTTAAAATTCCTTGCATGTTACCACATTGCCTGATACATAGGAGGTTCTTAATGTTTGTGGCCAGGTGCAGTGGCTCACACCTATAATCCCAGCACTTTGGGAGGCTGAGGCAGGAGGACTGCTTGAGCCCATGGGTTTGAGACCAGCCTGGGCAACATAGGGAGAACCTGTCTCTAGAAAAAAAAATTTTTTTTTTTTTAATTAGCCAGGCATGATGGTGCACACCTGTGATCTCAGGATTGGGAGCCTGAGGCTGGAGGATCAGTCAAGCCCAGGAAGTGGAGACTGCAGTGAGCTATGATCGCACCACTGCACTCTAGCCTGGGCAACAGGGAAAGACCCTGTCTCAAAAAACAAAAACAAAAACAAACAAAAAAAAACAGTTTGCTTACTATTCTACAGTACAAAGAGAGGAACAATGAATTAATATTACTAATAGTTGCATACAAATAACAAAATTGTGCTTTCTAGAATATGGTTCCTGGGAAGAAAAAAATCAAAATCTTAAAGCCATTCTATGGACTAAGTCCTAGGTAGGACTAGGTTCAGAGAAGTCCTAGGCAGATAGAGGCTTGATGCAGGCTAAACAGACAGACATACAGACGGTGTTGGCTATCAGCACGATGCAGGCACCAGAAAAAAAGGGCAGGAACCTGGATTGGAGATCTCTCTCCTTGAAAAACCTTCGTCATGTTCACTAAGCAGGAATAGTAACTAATAATTACCTAGCATCCCTCCCTCACACAAACCGGATGCCGTTAAACCTCAAATTAATTTAATTTGTTTCTATGAACGTATTTAAGTAATGAGGTACAGCTCCCCACCCCTTTCTTGGTAGTAGGGGAATCTTTGTCACATTGAACCACATACTTGGTTCTATTTTTGCACAATCAAAGTAAGATTAGAGCCTCGCCAGGACTCAGCAGAAGGATGAGTTTGATTTAAATACTCTGCAGATGCATAGGGCAATGATTTGGTTTCGGGTTCTGCACAACTGTATGACTAGAGAATTGGGTCACCTCCTTGCCAGCAGGAACTATGGTGAATATTTGCCAGAGCTGGGCACTCAACTCCCGTTCTTCTTGATGAGTACGAGAATGTCTGGCTGGGCGCGATGGCTCATGCCTGTAATCCCAGCAGTTTGGGAGGCTGAGGCTGGCGGATCACTTGAGGTCAGGAGTTCGAGACCAGCCTGGCTAACATGGAGAAAACCCATCTCTACTAAAAAATACAAAAATTAGCCAGGCGTAGTGGCGCATGCCTATATTCCCAACTACTTGGGAGGCTGAGGCAGGAGAATCGCTTGAACCCAGGAGGCGGAGATTGTGGTGAGCTGAGATCACGCAATTGCACTCCAGCCTGGGCAACAAGAGTGAAACTCTGTTTCAAAAAAAAAAAAAAAAGGAAAAGAATGTCTGATTCATGAAGTTTCCAGTTTGTTTAATGTCACCGCGCCTGTAATCCCAGCACTTTAGGGGGCGGCCCAGGTGGGGAGATCACTTGAGGTCAAGAGTTCAAGACCAGTCTGGCCAACATAGTGAAACCCTGTCTCTACTAAAAATATAAAAATTAGCCAGGTTTGGTGGCATGCGCCTGTAGTCTCAGCTACTCAGGAGGCTGAGGTGGGAGGATTGCTTGAGCTGAGGAGATCAAGGCTGCCCTGAACTATGATTGCACCACTGCACCCCAGCCTGGGCAATAGAACAAGACCCTGTCTCAAAAACAGAAACAAAGGCCTGGTGCGGTGGCTCATGCCTGTAATCCCAGCACTTTGGGAGGCTGAGGCAGGTGGATCATATGAAGTCAGGAGTTCGAGACCAGCCTGGCCAACATGGTGAAACCCTGTCTCTACTAAAAATACAAAAATTAGCCGGGCATGGTGGCACGTGCCTGCAGTCTGTCTGAGCTACTCGGGAGGCTGAGGCAGGAGAATCGCTTGAACCCAGGAGGCGGAGGTTGCAGGTTGCACGTGAGCCGAGATCGTGCTGCTATACTCCAGCCTGGGTGTCAGAGCAAGACTCCATCTGGAAAAAAACAACAACAACAACAAAAAACAACTTGATGCTCAGATGAAAAGCAAAAGAAGCCTAGATCCTAGACAGAGAAGATTTTAAAGGTTAATATGATCTGGCCACTGGCCTCAGAGGCACCAGCTCAGGAACAGAAATGTGCTCTCAAGAGGCATTCACTATAACTGTCCACTCCCACCAGGGACCCTCTGCACAAAATCCCAGATTTTCTCAGGATAAGAAGCTTCACTAGGAGCTTTTGGAGCCAAGGCAATCACACACATACTAATAAGAACTGCCATTTACCAAGAGCTTGCTGTATTGGAATGCTAAATCTACATTCATGATTTAAGCCTCACCAATAACTTTCAGGGAGAAGTATTATTTCCATTTTACAGATAAGCAAAGCAAGGCTTGGAGAATTTTAATATCTTTCTTCAGCACCGGCTGGTGATATGGTGGAGGCCGGATAGAGTGTGGGCCTCCGTGGGTCATAGTCTTCCTCTTTTCAGCACACCTGCTACCTTTCAAAAGGGTTGTTATTGTCCTGGATCCTGAACACATACATGCAGGATATGCTCGACATCATTTGCTTGATAATTTCCTTTAGAAAAAATTATTGGGGCCAGGCATGGTGGTTCATGCCTGAAATCACAGCACTTTGGGAGGCAGAGAGGCAGGCGGATCACTTGAGGTCAGGAGTTCGAGACCAGTCTGGCCAACATGGTGAAATATCATCTCCACTAACTACTAAAAATACAAAAATTAGCTGGGTGTGATGTGGCACGCTTGTAATCCCAGCTACTCGGAAGGCTGAGGCAGGAGAATCGCTTGAATCTGGGAGGTGGAAGTTGCTGTGAGCCGAGACGGTGCCGTTGTACTCCAGCCTGGGCGACACGGCAAGACTCCGTCTCAAAAAAAAAAAAAAAAAAACAACGGTTCTTGGGCTGAGTGCGGTGGCTCATGCCTGTAATCTTAGCCCTTTGGGAGGCTAAAGCAGGAGGACCACTTGAAGCGACTAGCCTGGCTGACAGAGTGAGACCCTGTGTGTATAAAAAATAAAAAAATTTAGCCAGGTATGTTTGGTGGCACATGCCTGTAGTCCCAGGTACTTGGGAGACTGAGGTGGGAGGATTGCTTGAGCCCAGGAGTTCGAGGCTGAAGTCAGCCATGATGATGGCACTGCCTTCCAGCCTGGGTGACAGAGTGAGACCCTCTCTTTTAAAGAATAAATAAGGAGTTATTAATCTAGGGACTACAGGCCCTTACAGGATTCATAAATTGGTTTCAGGTGATCATAAACCCACTGAAATCAGAGGCAAATTTTGATGTGTATTTGCACATATGAATTTTTCTGGAGGAAGGAGTCCAGAGTTTCCATCAGATTGTCAAAGAGGTTTGGGACTCAGAAACTGGTTAAGAACTACTGCAGTCAGATCCAAAGACAGATTTGCCCACTGGAAAATATTTCAAATGCCCAATAACACTGACTCAGGGAACTGATACATTTCTGGGAAATAAAAGCAGTCAAATGCTACCTAGAAAGCAGGGTCAAAACCGCTCTGTGTAAAGCCATTGCAAAGAGGACACTTGAGGAGGCTCACCGAGTTCCATCTCTGTTTCAGCAGAATTGTTTGACATTTTGCATCTGTTTGTTCCAGATAGCTTTAGAAGATTGTATTTTCGAGGAATGTGATACATGATGAAAGGAAGGGAAGATGATATATCTTAAGTTCAATATGATAGCGTCTGATGATTTTTAAGTGGGCAAATGCTTTTTGTTATTTTTAATCAACTTTTTTTTTTTTTTTTTTTTTTTTAAAGACATGGGGTCTCATTCTGTGATCTAGACTGGAATGCAGTGGCACAATCATAGCTCACTGCAGCCTTGCGCTACTGGGCTCAAGCCATCCTCCCACCTTGGCCTCCTGAGTAGCTGGGACTACAGACATGCACCACCTCACCCAGATAATTTTTAAATTTTTTGTAGAGGTGGGGGTCTCGTTATGTTGCCCAGGCTTTTATCAAAAAAAATTTTTTTTTTTTGAGATAGAGTCTTGCTCTTATCGCCCAGGTTGGAGGGCAGCAGTGCAATCTCAGCTCACTGCAACCTCCGCCTCCCGGGTTCAAGAGATTCTCCTGCCTCAGCCTCCCGAGTAGCTGGGATTACAGGCGCCTGCCACTACACCCAACCTCCGCCTCCCGGGTTCAAGAGATTCTCCTGCCTCAGCCTCCCGAGTAGCTGGGATTACAGGCGCCTGCCACTACACCCAGGTAATTTTTGTATTTTTAGTAGAGATGGAGTTTCACCATGTTGGCCAGGATGGTCTCAAACTCCTGACCTCAGGTGATCCACCCGCCTTGGTCTCCCAAAATGCTGGGATTACAGGCGTGAGCCACTGTGCCCGGCCTTTTATCAACTTTTAATGGAGTAAGTTGTATGGATAGAGTATACAAGCAGCTCCATAAGTACATTTTTATTGAAAATGGTGCTGGAAAATGCCATTCACGTTCATGCCTTTGTGCAGCTGTTCCTTCTATCTATAATGCCCTTCCTCACCACTTTGCCCAGCAAACTTGAACGTTGGCTTTAAGCTCTAGATTAAGGTCATCTGTGACTCGAGATGTCTCCATTTCTCTTCTTATGTAGAATTGTTCTGTCATCTATATTCTAGCCTGCTATACACATCCCCATCACTGTATCATTGTCAGTTGCTCATGTCTGTTTCATCCAGTTAACTGACCCTCTGGAATGCTGAAGCTGTAATAGATTTATTTTGTATTCCTTGTTCCTAGCCACATAGCAGGTGGCCAATGTTTGCTGAATGAGTAAAACATGAGCTTCCAGGTAGGAAGGTCCCCTTTGTGCAGCTGTGGTGAAAGATACTATTGGGTATATCTAGCAATTTCAAATGGTCCCAATTTATGACGGTTTGACTTACGATTTTTTGATGTTATGGTAGGAAAGCGACACACATTCAGTAGAAACCACACTTCAAATTTCGAATTTTGATTCAAAATTCTTTGTAATAACTTTATCGTAAAATAGGCTTTGTGTTAGATGATTTTGCCCCACCGTATGGTAATGAAAGTGTTCTGTGCACATTTAAGGTAGGCTGGGCTAAGCTATAATGGCTGGTAGCTTAGGTGTAGTAAATGCATTTTCCGTTGTTGTTTTTTTTTTTTTTTTTTTTTTTGACAGAGTCTCGCTCTGTTGCCCAGGCTGAAGTGCAGTGGCACAATCCCGCCTCACTGCAACCTCTGCCTCCCGAGTTTAAGTGATTTTTGTGCCTCAGCCTCCCGAGTAGCTGGGACTACATGTGCATACCACCACACCCAGTTAACTTTTGTATTTTTAGTAGACAGGGTTTCACCATGTTAGCCAGGCTGGTCTCGAACTCCTGCTCTCAGGTAATCCCCCCACCTCAGCCTCCTAAAGTGCTGGGATTACGGGCATGAACCACCATGCCCGGCCTCCGCAAATGCATTTTTGACATATTTTCAACATATTATGGGTTTATCAGAATGTAACCCCATTGTACATCAAGGAGCATCTGTACTTGTTAATGAATGAACAAAATACCTTTCAGAAACCTCCAGAAGCAACCTCCTGACTCAAAGATTAAGGAAACAGTCAAGCCAACGAAGAACCAGCCATCGGGGCGGGGAGAAAAACAACAAAATTAAGCAATGAAAGGTTTCCAGGTCAGGAACACCTGGGGATAAGAACAGGAGCCTGCACCCAGGTAAGCAAAGAGTGATGTCTGGTTTTGTTTAGAGAGGAGACTCTTTGAATAGGGGGGAAATACTAATGGGATTGGCAGAAGAATGGGGATTACTTGGGAGCATTAGAGACTGGATGGATTAATTCAGACCCAGGCATTCACTCTCTGTGACAATCATCTACAAATGGAAACAGCTGGATTGTGGCTCTACTGCTATTGCTTAAACATTGCTTATATTCTTGGGTCTTTCTTGAGGATAACTGAAAGAGCCGCAAGGTGCCATAGAAATGACCTAGGACCATCCTTTTATTTGACAGATGTGATGCCTTGAATCCTGCCCAGGAGAGACTCTGCTTTCACTAGGGTCATCCGAGGCAGGCAGGCAGGCAGGCAGGCAGGCGGGCGAGCAGGCAGGCAGGTATGTCTAGGCGCTCTAGGTAGAAGGCTCTGTTCCGAAGACTGTGACCTTAGGACAGGCACAAGGCTGCAGGGGATGGTAGCAATGGCCCAGAGCCTACTTTCCTTAGGACACACACACACACACACACAGTATTAAAAGAATTTGTTCAAGTTGATTGATGAAGAATCAAATAAAAATAAAAAAGAACTTGTACATGAAAATGGGTAGTGGGGGCTGGGAGCGGTGGCTTAGGCCTGAAATCCCAGCACTTTGGGAGGCTGAAGCGGGCAGATCACCTGAGCTCAGAAGTTTGAGACCAGCCTGGCCGAAACAGTGAAACCCCATCTCTACCAAAAATACAAAAATTAGCTGGGTGTGGTGGCTAACGCCTGTAATCCCAGCTATACAGGAGGCTGAGACACGAGAATCACTTGAACCCGGGAGGTGGAGGTTGCAGTGAGCCAAGATCGTGCCACTGCACTCCAGCCTGGGTGACAGAGTGAGACCCTGTCTCAAACAACAACAACAACAAGGTAGTGGGTAAAAAACAAGTTTGATAAACCTAGTTTTCCCTCTTTCTAATAATATCAGTTTATTTCTATAACATGCTAACAGAGAGGAGTTTGTTTGCTGGAGAAAGCGCATAATGAGCTTTTTCTGTGTGTGTGTGTGTGTGTGTGTTTTTGAGACAGCGTCTAGCTCTGTCACCCAGGCTGTAGTGCAGTGGCCTGATCATAGCTCACTGCAGCCATGAACTCTGGGGCTCAAGTGATCCTCCCACCTCAGCCTCCCAGTACCTGGGACTACAGGCGCGCACCACCATGCCCAGCTAATTTTTGTATTTTTTGTAGAGATGGAGTCTCCCTATGTTGCCCAGGCTGGCCTCAAAGTCCTGGGCTCAAGTGATCCGCCCGCCTCGGCCTCCCAAAGTGCTGGGATTACAGGCTACAGCCACCGTACCCAGCCATGAGCTTTTGGTTCTAACCTGCAACCCCGGGAGAAGGGGAAATTTAGCAGAAGACATGGGAACACAAACCACAATGCCACTTTCTTGTTTGGTAAAATTGTATGCAGAATGGATAATAACAAACATCCGCCTCTCAACTTTATCCCTCCCTCTCATCTCGTTTTCCTTGTCCGTATATGGCACTTCTGCGATTCTGGCAACTTTGTTATGGGTCAGTGGAGCACACCCGTTGCACAGAACACACCTAAGGGCTTTGTCTCTTTGAGAAGTCCCTCCCTTGAACTTGCACGATCGAAAGCTCTTAACTGAAAAAAACTGGTATTGCACGCCTGTGTGCAAGGAGCTTGGTGTGGACACAGCCCACGGTTTCATGCAAACCACTCTTCAGTCACTCAGGAGCCCAGAGCCTCGCAGAGACAGGGGTCAAGACAGAGGGCGACCGCGCGCTGGGCCCCGGGGCCAGCTCTGCTCTCCCTTCCCGGGCTCGGGGCCAGACCCTCCCACCCACCGACCACAGGAAGCGTGAAGACCCCAACCCGCGGGATCCGGGGCCCGCGCGCCCGAGGCAGGCGTGCGGGCGACGTAGCAGCGCACCCCGCCCCGCCCCAGCGTACGTGGCGGGGGCGCGCACGCACGTAGGCGCGGGGGCCCGCAGGGCCGGGCCGGCACGGCGGCGGGCGCGCGCGCGGCTCGGGGAGGCGGCGGCAGCGGCGGAAGCGGCGAGGGCGGCGGGCGTCCGGCTCTGAGGTGGTGGAGGCGGCGGAGGCGGCGGAGGCGGCGGCGGAGGCGGCGGCGGCGGCGGCGGCGGCTCGGGACTGGGCTCGGCTGGAAGCAGCGAGGGTCAGAGCGCCGCAGCAAGCGCCGATCTCCCGGCTCGACCATCCGCCTGCCGCCCGGACGCCTGGGCCGCGGAGTTTGTGTCCCGGCTCGGACCCCGGCGCCCAGCCCGGAGCCGTAACCTTGAGGCGGCGGCGGCGGGGCCGGGCCGGGCCGGGCTGGGGGGCGGCGGCGCTGGATCCGCGGCTGCCCGATCGTTGGCGGGAGATGTCGAACCCCGGGACACGCAGGAACGGCTCCAGCATCAAGATCCGTCTGACAGGTACGGCCGGCGGGAGGCCCACCCGCGCCCCGGCGCCCCCTCGCCCGCCCCGGAATTCCCCGCAGGGCGCCCTTGGAAGCGGCCCTCCCCCACGCCGGCCGTTGTCCCAGGACCTCGTCACCCCCTTCGGCGTGCGCCCCTCGCTTCTCCCTCCCGGCCCCGCCCACTCGCCGTTGCCCGGCCCCGCCCCCTGGCCGCTCGCGCCCCCTCGGTCTCGCGTTCCCTCCCGTTCCCCCGCACCTGCCCCCTCGCATCTCCGTCCTGGCCCCCCCCTCTCATTTCCATTCATGACCACGCCCCTTGCATCTCCTTCCCTGGCCCCGCCCCTCGCTTCTCTTTTCCTGGCCCCGCCCCTTGCATCTCCTTCCAGGCCCTTTCCCCTCACCTCTCCCCGGCTCGGCCCCTTGCCTCTCGCTTCCCTTCCTCTCCCTAGCACCTGACCCCTCGCTTCTCCCCCCAGGCCCCGCCCCCTTGCCTTTCACCTCCATCCCTGTGGTCCTTTCTCTTCCCCACCTTTCCTCCCCGCACCTGACCCCGCCCATCTCTCTGGCCCCACCCCTCGCTCCTCTCTGCTCCCGCCTCCTAACTTTCTGTCCCCGCCCCCTCGCTTCTCCCTGCGTCCAGCTCCCTCGCTTCTCTCTGGTCCCGCCTCCTCACTTCTTTCCTAGCCTGGGCCCTCACTTCTTCCTGGTCCCGCCTCCTCACTTCTTTCCTAGCATCGGCCCTCACTTCTTCCTGGTCCCGCCCCCTTGCTTCTCTCCTTTTTTTCTCCTCCGCCGTTTTTACCCCCTCCCTCCTTCTCCTCGCTTCCCATCCTCTCCGCCCACCTGCCCCCTCGCTTTTCCCTCCTGGCCTTGCCTCTGTTCCCCTGGTCCCATCCCTCACTTCTCACCACTTTCCCATCATCTCTCTTGCTTTCCTGTTTTCCCTCCCACCTGCTCCCTCCCCTCATCCTCCTGGTCTTTCCCACCACTTCCAAGCTATTTTGCTACCTCCCCTTCCACTTGCCCCCTTGCTTCTCCCCTCCTGCCCCCACCCACCCTCTTCTCACTCCCCCATCCTCTTTCGTTTCTCCCTCACCCCCCACACCGTCCTCCTCCCTTCTTCCCCTAGCCCCGCCCCTCACTTTCAAGCCCCGCCCTCATTCCTGCCTAGCCCCGCCCCCTCGCTGCTGTCTGGCGGGGTCTCCACTCTTTCTTTCCTTCAGCCTGAAATTCCTCAATCCTATCTTGTAGCTGCTCCCAGTCCTGCTCTCTTCACTTCCCCCTGGTCCAGCCCTCTTCAGTCTCAGTCTGGGCCACTTCCTGTCTCTTAGGCCAGACCGCTAGCTACTTTTAACTCTGCTTCTTCAATTTTTACCTTTTCCGCATTTTGTTTCACTATCACCCCCACACTCAGCAACCCAGAGCGCCGTGAGGCTCTGATCCCTACTCCCACACTCACTGGAGGCTTTGGAAGCTGCCCACACGCAGGCTCCTTGATTCATTTTGTCTTCAATGAAAAGTCTGTGTTTCCTGGGTGGCTCTGTAGTGCCACCTTCAAGGGTGAGCGCAACGCTCTGCCGCGGGCCTGCGACTTGGTGGCGCGGATGTGATGCCAACCTGTTTCCCCCCGGGCTCCAGAGGTTCTGGACCAGGCTGCATCCTCGTCTTCCCTTTCTCACTCTCATTGGTACTACTCTCTTCCCAGTTTCAATTCATCCCTAAAGCAGGATGGCCGTGTTGCAAATGCGGCTCTGCTCCGGGACTTTCCAAACTCGAATATTTCCAGCTCTGGAAGGAAACTAAAAAGTTCATTCTAATCCCCGTCAGGGATTTTCCCCTGGATTTTTCTGTTCAGTGGCTCAGTCGGGTGAGAACTCCAAAGTCCTGGTTTGGTCAGGTCCTTTCAAAGAGAGAATGAGCGTTTTGAACACTTTATGGCAGATGCGCAGCCATAAAGTCATCGGTAAAATCCATGCAAACAATAGGTAATTTTTTAAAACTAAAATTTACTTTGAGAGCCCATAGTTGTTGCATGGCCCAACTTTTGTCTTAAGAGAAGGTTTTGTTTTTTTGTATAAAGATATCAAATAATGATTTGGACCCAAACCCAGACCCTGGTTTTGTAACGTAAGAGGTAGTTTCCTCTGGGATCTTTGCTTCTGGGGAAATACATTTCTTTATGCCAGGGCTGATAGGAAACACTTCTCACTTTGTAGATACAATGTAGATACATTTTTATTTATGTGGTAAGATAAAAGTAACATTTTTGAGATTGTAATACTTGTAAAGCTTTTAACTTGGTTCTGATTTACAGCTCAGTCTGTAATTGACATCAGATTGGTTTCAGTTATCTTGTTAAAAGCGAAAGCAACTGATTTTGTGTTAGAAATATGATGAATGTTTTAGAAGGAATAGGTTTTAATTGAAATGTTTATGTCTGGTGTATGTATATTAATCAATCCTATTTGCCAAGCCTGAGCCTTGAAAGGGAGGACTTGGTTTGTCCTCCTCCCAAATTATTTTTGGATTCAGGAATTTAGATTATCGAAGCAAGAATGCTTTAAGGAATTTTTGGATGACATTTGATAGGGAAGGATCAGGTGATGAGTGTTGTTTCTGAAACACCTTTTCCCTTTCCTTTTCCCTTTCAGTAGATGTTATGAATGGTTTGAGAGGATTTGTGAGTGTGATCATCCTTACAATAGGATTGCGGTTTAGCGGTAATGGTACACATGCAATGCCAGTACGTGGAACCTTAGTTTACCTCGAAAGGTTTGAACTAGAAGTTTGTTGACGGTGGAGTAGGTTTTAGCCTCATCTTTCTGGTTAAGGGAAGTTTGAATTCTCACTTCTGGGATGTTGAGTAGCAATCTTTCAAAAGTTGAATACTTTTGTTACAGGTTTCAGAGTTTATTTCCATGTTTGTTATTTGGAAAAAAAAAAAGGACTGTTAAAAATGAGGGATATTTCAACCAGTCAATGAATACACACAGAGCGAAATTCAGTGCAAAGATAGTGAAGATGGCCTGGCGCCGTGGCTCACGCCTGAATCCCAGCACTTTGGGAGGCTGAGGCAGATCACGAGGTCAGGAGGTTGAGACCATCCTGGCTAACACGGTGAAACCCCGTCTCTACTAGAAATACAAAAAAATTAGCTGGGCGCGGTGGCTCACGCCTGTAATCTCAGCACTTTGGGAGGCTGAGGTGGGGCGGATCACGAGGTCAGGAGATTGAGACCATCCTGACTAACACAGTGAAACCTCGTCTCTAGTAGAAATACAAAAAATTAGCTGGGTGTGGTGGCGGGCGCCTGTAGTCCCAGCTACTGGGTAGGCTGAGGCAGGAGAATGGCTTGAACCTGGGAGGTGGAGCTTGCAGTGAACCGAGATTGTGCCACTGCACTTCAGCCTGGGCAACAGAGCGAGACTCTGTCTCAAAAAAAAAAAAAAAAAAAAAAAAAAAGGATACTGAAGATACTACATTTAGAACTTTGGGGTCCACGATTCTATTTGGGGGTGAATAGGGCATTAGATTTACAGTTAGGAGACCTAGATTCTAGACAGATTTCTCATTAACTACATGTTACGGAACAAGTTATTTAACCTTTTTGGGTCTCAGTTTCTTTATATATCAAATGAGATTTCAGCTCCATTATAATACTCTTTGATCCTCCTTCTCACAGGATATATCAATTTAGCTACCTACTTATTTCAAATTACTGTTGGGCACTTGGGCTTAGTGGTATTCTTAATCCTGATATTCAGAAAATTGTGTTGGAGTGTAGCACATGTGTTTGATTTATGCCAAGCATTAATTTTGTGTATTGATTACATTTATGACTTTATTTCTTCATATGGGATTGTTTTTGAAAACTGTTGGGTAATATGTTGAACTGCTTTGGCAACCTGGTCTAAACAGTAGAAGAATATTTGAGCCTTTATATTTAAAATAATAACATTTTAACAAATGTTTTTGTGGTATTTTAGTAGGAAAATAGTTTTTAAATGGTTTCAGTAGGTTTAGGGGCATAATATATCCAGAATCAAGTGATCTTTTGTTAAAGAGCATTATCTTGTAGTCATTGGAGTTCACTGGCAAATCAAACACTTTAGAAACATTTTGATTGAAAAATCAAGCAGGATTTGCAAAAACTTTGTTCTTATCTGGTACACAAATGAATCCCAGACACATTGTTTAGGCCACTTTGGGTAAAAGAATGGAATTCAGGGTTCTACAATGCTCTTCAAGAAAATTAAATTTTATTGTAATGTCAACCAATTAGTTGAAATACAAGTGCCTAAACTTTTTTGTGCTTTTATGCATTGAAATACTCTCAGATATCCTGGTGTTTTTATATCTTTTGGAGCATGACTGCATATTGTGAAGTAAGAAAAACTCTAATTCCAAACAGAGAGGAACAAAGAGACTTTCCTTGATAGCATGTGGAAATATGAGGTTGTTTTTAAAATTGTAGCTCATGGGATGTAAGGGTGACTTGTGTTTTGGCATTCAGATGGTGCAACTGTGAGTGAAATAGTTGTAGTAATAGCTGTTGATGACGTTGGTTGATCAATTACAGGTGTCTCAATTGATTCAAAATAGTTAAGTCTCTCAAGAAAGATTAAGAAAATTGTTAAGACTGTTGACTTTGTCAATTTTTACCAGCTAAGAACCTCACTTATGTGAGGCAGGCAAAACTTTTGTTTCAAAAACCATATAACACAGTTGCTGTGATAAGATGGAATAAGTGGTCAGTTTTTAGCTCCCTTTGCATTTACATTTTCCTTAGGGTCTGCCTCAAGTTTAGGAAGATACAGTTAAGGCAGTTCTTTGAGATGAATTATTGGAAGGTGTAGGATGGGTTAGAACAAATGCTGTTGCAAAACTTGAATTGCAATTATACTTTAAGAAGAATCACATTCTGCCAAATAGAGGTTTTTGTCATTGATTTTGTGATTTGATCACATTTGTGTTGCCTTTTAGAACAACTTTCTTTTTTCAAATCCATTTTTTTTTCCTTTTAATCTTCTTGGCCCACCCAACTGACTTTAGACATGAAATCTTTCATATGCTTTATTTCTATCTCCATTTTTACAGTAGTTGTGATTTATCAAACTAGGATTTTTTACTTCAAGTCCATCTGTCAGAGTTTAAAACCTCTAGTCTTGCAGTTACAAAAGTCGTTTCTGAATGTTGGGTTTTTCTTTCTCTTCCACACATTTTCATTTTCTCGGTTCAGTCACAATGTCAGGTTCTAGTGTGGAAAATTGGGTGAAAGAAAGGTTTTGGAGGCTGTGTTATTTATGAAATATTTCCTCATGGATTAAGAAAGAAAAAAAGACAAAACGACAAATAGTGTTTCAGTATCACCTCAGTGATCCAGTTAACTAGACTGGCTGTTTTGTACAACATCGTGGGCACTGGTTAACAGTTAAAATAGCTGAATTGTGCGTTTTATTCAGTGGTTCAAAAAAGCCTCAAATGGATGAAATAACTTGATATCTTCGCCATGCTCTGATTTGCTGGGTAAGACAGCTAACTTTTAGGATGCTTATTTGGATCAATTTTTTATCATTTCAAAACCATTTTAGAGGCTAATTTTTTTTTAAACAAGGAATATACAATTTTTTTTTTGTCACTGAACAAGTTTTAAATTACTGGTTTGTTATTTTGTAAGTGAATTTGTAAGTGAAAGCCTCCAACTTAAATTAGCTTCTTGTCCAGGGAACTCATTCTGACTGACTAAAGTCCCTAAGGCCTTTCTAGTTAAAGGAAAGCCAAAGAGCTATGTTTAAAAAACAAAAGCACATAGCTATGGGGCTTGGGCATATCTTCTTTTTAAAATGTCACTGTTACTGTTTTGTCTCCAGATGCAATTTAATCCATTTAGATATTTAAACCAAGTGGAATGTTGTTTCCACATTTCTGGACTAATGGGGGAAAAAACACCCTCATATTGTTTTAAAACAAGGCTTAAATAATGTATAATCAGCGTGTCTGGTGACGCGCCCCACTCTGTAATTCCAGCTGTGTTCACCTCCACTGCAGCTGAAAGGAATTCTAATTGGCTAAGGAATGTCGGCAACATCGTTTATCACTGAGCAGGAACCTATCCTCCTGGCTGCTGGGTGATGCATTTCAGATGTTTTAAGCTCCGGAGCCCAACTTGCAGCTTGCTTTCAGGAGTCTGGAGGAGCATGTCACGAAGCTGCAGATTGTAGATGGCAGCCTGCGTTCTTTGCATGTTGGGCATCCGCTGAGTTCTCTAAAGGGCATGATGCTTTCCTGTGGTTCCAACACTGGACTGGGGATCAGAAGGTCTGAATTTGATTTCTAATTCACACAAGTACCACAATGAAGAAAGAGGAGGGGGTGCATAGGATTATGATCTTTTCATGATTCAGTTTTCCTATCTTTAATGCCAGAGATCTGTCTTTTTAGAGCACAAAAGGACCTGCTAGAGATGGATTAAATATTTTAATGAGTAGTTATGAATTATTTATAGAGTAGCACAGTATTAATACAGTCATAGATTCCTGTTATGTCTTATTCCTAAATAGCCAGGTAAATAATAAAGCTAATAACGTACTTTGACATTGAAGAAAATCTATAGAACCGGTTAATAAACATGGAAAAATAATACAATGAATTGATAAATTATGTATTCAGAAATTCCTTAGAGAAATAGTGTTAGAAGCCAAAACCAGCATTATCTTTATTTTTATTTTATGTTTTTCCCAGGCCAGGTAATGTGCCATCGGACAGCATCATGTTTATTTTTTGTTTTGTTTGGAGATGGGGTCTCACTCTGTTACCCAGACTGGGGTGCAGTGGCACCGTAACAGCTCACTGCAGCCTCGACTTCTTGGGCTCCAGTGATCCTCCCACCTCAGCCTCCCGAGTAGCTGAGACCACAGGCATGTGCCACCACGGCTGGCTAATCATTGTAGTTTTGGTAGAGATGGGGTTTCGCCCTGTTGCCCGGCTGGTCTTGAATTCCTGAGCTCAAGCAATCCACCTGCCTCAGCCTCCCAAAGTACGTGGATTACAGGCATGAGCCACTGCACCTAGCCAGCATCATCTTTAAATGATGAAATTGTGGAAACATTCCCATTAAAATCAGGAACAATGCAGGGATGTACACTGTCAAAATAGTTATTATTAATAACTAGAGAAAGACATCAGAAAGCAGGAAACAAAATTGCTGTTATTTATAGACGTTATGATATATCTTTAAAAGCCCAAAAGATCAGCTGAAAAACACTTATAAACAATAAAAAACTTTAGCTGGATGGAAAATTTCTCCATGGCAAAAAATAGGATAAAATCAACATGCAAAGACAAACTAGGAAAAACAATCTGTAATGGATACGAAAATGAAAGTCTGGTTTTCCTAATATATAAACAGCCTTCAAAATCAATTAGGAAAAGGCCAGTACCTAATAGGCAAAGAATATGGACAATTCACAGAAAAGAAAATGGAAATGGATTTGAAACATGTGAAAAGACAACCCTATTTTCTCTCTTCTTCTTTCCTTTTCTTCTTTAGAGATGGGGTCTTGCTCTGTCGCCCAGGCTAGGCTAGAGTACACTGGCGTGATCATAGCTCACTACAGCCTGAAACTCCTGGGCTCAAGCGATCATCAGCTTCCTGAGTAGCTGGGACTGCAAGTATATGCCGCTGTGCCCTGTTCTCTCTTATGCCCATTTTCTTTCTCTAAAAATTTATTTTTAATTGATAATCAGCCCTATTCATACTAAACAAACTACAAATTAAAAGTAAGAATGAAACAATTTTTCATCTAGAAGAGTGGCAGATCAAAGAGATTGAAAATCTTCTGTGATGAGACAAGGGTGTGGAAAAACAGGTCTTTTACTCTAGTGGTTGAGAATATAAATTGATAGAGTAGGTACCAAGAGCAGTTTGGCACTGTCTATCAGATCATAAATGTTTATGCTCTTTGATCTAGCAATTCTGCATGTAGGACTTTTTTCTTATGGGTGTTTTCACACATTTATGTAAAGTCCGGTGTGTAAAATCATTGCAGCATTGTTTGAAATTATAAAAGACTGAAATCAATGTGAATGTGTATCAGCAGGGACTAGTTAAGTAAATTATCGTGTATCCCCAATGATGTGTAGCTGTAACATAATAAGATAGTGTTTTATATTCTGATATGGAACATTCTCCAAGATATATTATTGAGTGGGGGGAAAAAGCATGATTCAAAACAGAGGCTAGTGTGTGTACTATTTGAATAATAAAACAAGAAATACAAATAAAGGGGGAAATCTATAGATAGGTCTGTATAGAATACGACTGAAAGATTTTGACTGTTGATTTCCTTTGAAGAGATTCTCCTGTTCTCCTCTTCAGAGGAAAGAGAGAAGAGAGAGGGAGAGAGGAGAGAAAAGAGAGAAGAGAGGGTGACTTTTCATTATATGCCTTTTGTAATATTTAATCTCCTCCCTTTTCTCACCCCCTTGAGCATATATTGCTTTTCAACAATTAAAAAGATTAAAAAGCTCTTAAATAGATAAGAATTTCTTAGAGCAACTAGTAAGTACACTAACTGCCAATTGTTTTGAAATGTAGACATTCTGAAAAATCAAAATGATTGTGCCAAATGTATTTTAAAAGGCTAAAATATTATAGCATTTCAAAGTACGTACTCATATTTATAAGGACTTCCTCACTAGGAAGATTCCTGGGTTCTACAGAATAAAATTCTTGGCTACTTGTCTTATAGCTCTGAACAGACTTATTTTCCCAGAGAGTATGTTTATTATGTAATAGCGAGTTGCCTGACCCCCCAAAAAGCTTGTTCTATCATATTAAAATAAGGCAAAATGATTACTTTCAGATTAAGAAATTTGGACTCTAGATCTTGTTTATATAGTGAGTTCTTTAAAAAACTGAGGTCTTGGTTCTGAATAATAGTGGTTTACATAATTTATTTAGAATGTCATTTGGGGTTATCTCTGACCTATTTTTATAAAATAATCCCATCTTTAAAATAGGAGTAAAATGCTCATTTGCATAAGCCAGTAATAATAATTTAGTATTTTTCCAAGTATTTATAGTCAATGTGTTTGCCATGAACTTTTTTAAGGGATTGTTTTTAATTTTAGAAGTGCTTTAAAAAGCAATATTGGCATCTGGCTCTGTAGAAGTAGAAAACATGGTAACTTCAATGTGATATATTTGCTTTTTTCCCCTCTTAGGTCTTTGGGGTAAAAAAAATCCAAAGTTTACTCAATTTTATTTCTACATATATTACCTACAAATTATAGAGGTGAGACCTGCTTGCTGCCTGTTCATACCTGTCAGTGATACTAATACCTCCCGTCTGTACAGTGTTTCATAGTTTCCAAAGGGTTCTCCCATGGTTCCTCACTTGAGCCTGGTGAGGAAATACCTGTAAACATGGGTAGAAGTTTTAGTCCCTTGTAAAACTCTGGTATAATATCAAAACCAGGAAATTGTTCACAGATTCTAAGGATTGGGGAAAAGAGAAAAATAAACAAATTGCTCAGGAGTAGAATTTGCAAAAAAAAAACGAAACAAAACCAAAAAATTCTGGAAATAAGGCACGTTAAGCCTTACAGAGCGAGACCCTGTCTCAAAAAAAAAAAAAAAAAAAAAAAAGTGGGTGGAGAAGCACTTTTCCTGATCTAGATCAAGAAATAGAATATTGCTGGTGCTTGGAATGTCCCTACAATCCTGAAAATAGCTCATTCTCACTTTCTACCTCCCTCAACCGCACCCCCCCGCAAAGATAACCACAGTCCTGACTTGTAACAGCCTGTTTTTGAACTTTGTATTAATGGAATCTTACTGCATGCAACTGGTTTCTTTTGTTCAATGTTATTTTTGTGAGATTTATCCGTATTGTTATGTGTGGTTGTACATCAGTCATTCTCTTTGCTGTTCAATATCCCATTATGGGCATATACCATAATTTATCCCTTTATCTGTTGATGGGCAGAGTCCTTTCTAGTTTTGGCTTTTAAGACTAGTGCTGTTTGGAATTTTCAGGTATATGTCTTTTGGTGAGTATTTGCATACACTTCTGTTGGGTGTATACTCAGGAGTAGAGTCACTGGACTGTGGAATAGGCATATGTTCAACTGTAATGAAACTTGCCAAATGCTTTTCCAAAGTGGTTATACCAATTTACATTTTCCACCAGTGGTGTATGAGAGTTCCAGGTGCTCCTTTGCCAATCTGCGTGTTTTCTTTTTCATTTTAACCCTTTCCTTGAGTGTGGATTGGTGTCACATATTGTGGTTCTACTTCCTTTTTTCTCTAATCTATACCTTAAATGGCAGCCTTAGAGATCTTTTTTTTTTTCTTTTTTAATTTTGAAGTAATGATAGATTCACAGGAGATGGGAGAGAAATGTACCGGGAGGTCCTGTGTACCCTTCACTCAGCCTCCCCCAGTTTTAGTGTTTTGTATAACTGTGGCATGTCAAAACCAGGAACTTGTTCATGGGTTCTAACGATAGGGAAAAAGTAAGGGCAAAATAACGCAAGCAAAAAGACCCTGGAAACTAACTGTTTACATTGGTGCAATCCAGAGCTTAGTCAGATTTCACTAGCTCCGCGTGCACTGCGTGTGGGTGTGGGGTGTGTGCGTGTGTAGCAGTCTATGCAGTTTGATCCCATGTACAAATTCATATCACCACCATTGCAATCAAGATGACCAGCTGCACCACCACCCCAGCCTCCTTGGAGCTATCCCTTTCTAGCCGCATCCACCCATCCCCAGTCCCTGGGACCCTGGCAACCACTAAACTGTCATCCCCAAATCTTTTAAGAGCATAAATCAGATCATGTCATTTCCTTCCTTAAAGCCCTCCAGCAGCTCCCTACTCAGAATAAAATCAAACTCCCTCTGTGATCCTGCCATATTCCTCTCTGGCAGCCTCTGTGCCAGGTTCTGCCTTATTCTCCACCCGAGTCCTCAAATGTGGCGAGTTTAATCCTGCTTAAGGGCTTTTGCATGAATTATTCCTCTGTGTGTGTGTGTGTGTGTGTGTGTGTGTGTGTGTGTCCGTGTGTCTGTGTGATGTTATAATACTCTTCCTCTTGACTTCTCAATGGCTTCTTCCTGTCATTCAGGCCTTCAGCCTAAATAAATATCATCACCTCAGGGATACCCTCCCTGACCATCCCTTCATAGTCCCTCCCTCACTCACGATCAGGCAGCCTATTCTGCTGTCTTCATAGCACTCACCACTTCATGGTATTTTTGTTTGGTTATTCTCCCATCATCCATCTACCAATGTCCAATCAATTTTTATTTTCTGTCTCTGCTCTTGGTAGTCAAGTTCCGTGAAGCTAGGGTCCTTGCTGTCTGTTTACTTCTGTATCCCCTTCAACACTGCTTGGCACCTGCTGGTGCTCACAAATACCTGGTGAATGAGAGAATTAATGCCCTCCTTGTTTATTGGATCTCCTGGTCGCCTCTGAGTTGGGCGTCGGAGGACACCTCTCCTGGAGGCAGCATTGCGTTCATAGCCACTTCTTGTTGATATGAGCAGGGATTAGAGATCAAGCAATTACAGGTTGTTGTCAGCCAGGCTTGGGGTTTCTTTGACTATGTGATACCCTAAAAGGCAAGTCTACTCTATCTTGGGCTTCTGGGCCATTCCAGGGGCTTGAACCAAAGCCCGAAATTTTAATTCTGGAATTTGGCCCAGCTTTGTAGCTTTTGGTTTCCTGGTCTTTTCCTTAGCCTCTCCCTCAGGGCTGTCGGGGATAACTGGTTGGGCTGGAGATACATCATTCATTTGCCCCTTGCCCAAGCTTTGCAGTTGCATCTTGAATAACGTTTCCCATTTTCAGGCTGTGAATACTGGACCTGAGTGCTTGGGAGAGACCTGGGGAAGCCTTCTTTTGCTCACCCTACCCCACAGCCTTATCTCCTGCTAAGTCTTCCCTCCCTTTCTTTCTTCATCCTATCTCTTGGTTCCCCTAGATTGCATTTTGTAGGAGAAAGGGCCTCTTTTCCTCCCTCTTCACTGCATTTTCTTTGAGACAGGATCTTGTTCTGTCGCCCAGGCTGGAGTACAATGGCACAGTCATAGCCCACTGCAGCCTCAAACTCCTGGGCTCAAGTCATCCCCACCTCAGCATGAGCCACCATGCCCAGCTAATTTTTAAACTTTTTGTAGAGACAGGGTCTCACTGTATTGCCCAGGCTTGTCCAGAACTCCTGGCTTCAAGCGATCCGCCCATCTTGGTCTCCCAAAGTACTAGGATTACAGGCAAGAACCACCCACCTACCCATTTCCTTGATTCTTTCCTACCAAGTCCCTTAGTGTTCCTTGTAGTCTTGGTGGTTGCATCAGACCACAGTCTGATTGTTTCTTTCCCTGATAATAAAGATAGTTAAATTCTCAGGCCGGGTGAGGAGGGTATTCATTGATTTTTCACCCTGCCTCCTTTCTTCAGCTACTTTCCACATTTTTAATTCTGTCTTTTATTTACAATATCGCACTTCCTAATGTTGTTGTTGTTTAAAAGCAGGATACCTTCAGATGTAAGTAGCAGAAAACCTACGTTAAATTAGCTCAATAGAGAGAATTTTAGTGAATTCACTGAAAAGCCCAAGTCATTCCAATGGCAAAGCAAGGACCTGGTTTCTCTCTATATCTCAGTGTTATGACCTCAGCACTATTCATGACCATCTCTTCCCCTTGTGCTCAAAAGCTCCATGGCTGTTTGCTTGCAGCTTTAAATCCAGCAGAAAAGTTAAAAGTCTGCTTCTTCAACAGCTCAGTCCTGGGGTAGAAGGCCTGGAGTTGAATCCTTTTGTCTCATTGGCCTAATTTGGGTCAAGTGTTCATTGCTGAACCAACCGCTGTGGCTGGGATGATGGGATGTGCTCGTTGGACAATTAGGTTCCATCTTTGAATCTAATCAGGGGGTTAGTCCCACCCACAATACAGACTTGGGTTGTTTGGGGGAACAGGAATATGGATGCCAGGTGGGCAATCAATAAATAACTAGATGATACCGATTGTTTTCTTTTAAAATTTATAATGTTAGCTTCATTATGCTGAGTAAAAGGAAGGTACAGCTACCATTTAATGCACTTCTGAAAAAGAAGTATACCTTCTTTGTGGTAGTATGAAGCAAAAGATTTGGTAAAAGTGCCAAGAATTTTTGACCAAGGGTTAGGAGTGGTACCTTTATATGTGAACTTAGCCCCATACATTTTGTTGTCAATTTGTATTGCAGAATGTTCCTGGATTGTTGTATAATGTTATTTGGGACTTTTTGTTTTTCTTTTTGGAGATGGAGTTTCACTCCTGTCACCCAGGCTGGAGTGCAGTGGTGTGATCTTAGCTCACTGCAATCTCTGCCTTCTGGGTTCAAGTGATTCTCCGGCCTCAGCCTCCCTAGTAGCTGGAACTACAGGCATGTGCCACTGTGCCTGGCTAATTTTTTGTATTTTTAGTAGAGATAGATTTCACCATGTTGGCCAGGCTGGCCTTGAACTCTTGACCTCAGCTGATTGGCCCGCCTCAGCCTCCCAAAGTGCTGGGATTACAGGTGTGAGCCACTATGCCCAGCCTATTTGGGAGTATTTTTAAACAAAATTCAGGTACAGATTATAGGAATACATTCTTAAATTATTTCTCTAGAGATAACAGAGCAGTTTTAAGAGAGAGAAATACATGCTGATTATCTGTAAATTGAATTCAGGATGTGTAGAAAGAAAAATAATTTAGTTTTTATGCAATAATATGATTTTTATAGGATAGTTGATTATCAGCCCTACCCTATAATAAATTATTTGAATTAATGTCTGTTCTTGATATCTGGGGCTCTGTATTTTCACTTCTATATTCTTAAAAAGAAAAAAAGTTTTTGTAAGATGCTTCGCTGAAGTTCGAACCTGCATTCCAGGAATGGTTGAATCCCACAGACCGCCAAGCTCTTCCGTTTGTGGAATCAGCAAGGTGGAATGATGAAGGGCTGGGCTGGAGCCAGCCTGTGTCTTTACACAAATGACATCATTTCTTAGTTTCCTTAGCTATAAAAATGGGGGAAGGCTGGGTACAGTGGCTCACACCCGTAATCCCAATATTTGGGGAGGTTGAGGTGGAAGGATCACTTGAGCCCAGGAGTTTGAGACCAGCTGGGGCAACACAGCAAGACCCTATCTATACAAAAATAGAAAAAAATTAGCTGGGCATAGTGGTGCACACCTGTAGTCCCAGCTACTTGGGAGGCTGAGGTGGGAGAATTGTTTGAGCTCAAGAGGTTGAGGCTACAATGAGCTGTGATTGTGCCACTGCACTCTAGCCTGGGTGACAGGGTGAGACCATCTTAAAATAATAACATAATGTAAAAATGGGGAAATAACTGGAATCACTTCAGTGTTGTTGTGGGTAGTAAATGAAATAATCCACATGCACTGTCTGGTACATAATGTGTTCAATATGTGTTAGCTAGTAGTAACATGGTCTTATTTCAATGAATCTAAGATGACCGCTTGCAAGTCATACCATTGTTTTATGTACTACGTAAAAAGAAACACAGGTAATTATATTGCAAAATGTGGTTCATTTGAAGATTTCAAAACATATGAAAAAATGTGTCTTGAAATCAATGATATATGGTTTTAGGGCTGCCTCTGACTTGGAAGTCCTGGGAATTGTTTGCATACTCATAAATATACACCATCTGTCTTGGTTTAAACATAATAGAGTATGATCTAAAGTTTCTTTTCATTTTTGTTTTTGTTCTAAACTTAACATTTGAATTTGGCCTCATGTGTTGCAACACTGGAAATTTAATAATCACTCATTTATTCTGTAGGCTTAAATAATGGATTATATAACACCCAAGATTGGCTTGGCAACTTCGGTTATTTACTTTTCTTCAGTGATTTAGAAAAAATATGAGACATGTTTTTGGACATCGTTGCTATTGCTTGAATAAACCTGTTTGGGAGGTAAAGGCAGGTTAAATGGTAGTGCCGGTAACCTCTTAGAGTAGCACAAACTATTGGCAGAAAGCCTGCTTAGGTAAACACCTTTGATACACCCAGCACATTCAGTTTAGAAAGTACAATATTGATATTTGAAAGCAATGCGTGGTAGTTGATTTTCCACTAAAATTTAAATGTGGACAGGGTATTATAGAGCTTGAATGATAGTCACAGGCTATTTAAGGACCAACTTGTAGAGTAAAAAGTTGCTATGTAATACGCTTAGCATAAATTTAGAAGTAAAACCCGCAAGGATAGCATATAGCCTTGTGAGAATGCCATTTCCCTTAGGAGCCTGGTATTTAGAATGTTATGAATGGGATATTTATTATAAGCCTGTTTTTTTTGTAAAGGCTTGCTTTTTGATATTAATATTGAAATGAATTACGGAAGCCGTTCTGGGGACTTGACCTGTTTACTGACTGCGTCATTCATGGCTTAACCTCATCAGCCAAATGTCAGCAGGATTCTGCTTTTAAGACAACCACATGAGAAGAACAGATGAGCCATTCGGTCATCTTGTCATAAGCCCCAGAGGCTATCTCCTGGCACATCTGGCATGTGATGTATTTAAGTATTATTTGAGGGTGTTGAGTATAATTTTGTAAAAGACTGTACCCTGGTACATTCCATATCTTAATGCATTCTGAAACAGCAATATTATTTTTTTTTTGGAAACCCCAGAGGGTTTATTTACTGTATTTTGCATAGGGTTCAGCTGAACAGTACAAAAAGTACCTTTTTATTTTAGAAAAGGAGTTTTGGTTTAGAAAATGGAACCTGAATTGAAATAAAAGTAAAATTATTCTCAAAAGGAGACAGTTTATCGATTTAAGTACATTTCGTATCGCCTATGTAGTAGCGTTGTTTATATTTAGAATAGACGCAAGCCAGTCCACGATCTCTCAGCAAGACTTGACAAAAGGATATGATTTTGTCACAGTTACTCCCAGTGTTTCATTTCAAGCAATATGAGTCAAGGATTTGGTGTTTCTCATACTAGAATAAATTGGACTTTATTCGGGAAAAAAACCCAACTTGTTAATTTGAAGTGCATGTCTCAAAGCCTAAACATTATTTTAGTTAGTATTTCTAAGTAGATAATACATACATATGGTATAAAAGGGTGATTGTGAAAAATATGCCTCCTTTCCCCTCTGTCCCTTGTTAACCAGCTTGCCTCCAGAGAAAGAGCTGTTCTTGTTTTTAATTTTATTTTAAATTTTTTTTAGAGATGGGGTCTTGCTATGTTGACCAGGCTGGTTTTGAACTCCTGGCCTCAAGTGATCCTCCCACCTCGGCCTTCCAAAGTGCTAGGATTACAGGCGTGAGCCACCAGGCCCGGCCGAGCTTTTCTTACCATGGTATTCTTGTGTTCTTCCAGAGATTTTTTTAAAATGCCTCTTCCTTTTCTCACTCCCTCCCTCTTTTTCTTTTAACACAGATGGGAGCATTGTGTGTGCATTGTTGTATACTTGTTTTTTGCACATACGGATCAGGGATTTCTCCGTTTCCTTACCTTCTGATCTGCCTGCATGGCAGGAACATTCACTATGCAATGACTATCCCTGTGCTCGTCAACGTTCCCGTGTGACCTTGCAGTTAGGTGGGACCATGTAACTACTTCTGGCTAGCAAACTGTGAGAAGTGAGTTGTCCCACTTCGGGGCTGAAGCACTAGGAACCTCCAGCTCTGCCACAGAAGCTGTGTGTCATGTGGTGGAGCCTCTATCAGCCTAGATCCCTGAGTGATTACGTGAAGCCGAAGCTGGCCCTTCCCCCCTGGCCCCTGCTCAGACCCAACCTATGCTGAACACGTAGTTGAGCAAGAAATAAACTTCTGTTATGTTAATTTGTTTCTACATCACACAGCTCCTCTTGATATAGCTGATTTCTTTTTAATAGCTGTGAAATTCATAACACTTTGAATGAACCCAGTTCAGATGATCAAATGCTTAAGAACAAAAAAGCATCTAATTAAAGAATAATAACTTTAAATATACAAATATCAGATCAATGCATCTTATCCCAATGTGTTGCCACGCAAATATCTGTATACATAATTTCTAATTAAACTTTTTAATTTTTTAAAATTTATTTTTCTGAGATGGCGTCTCGCTCTGTCGCCCAGGCTGGAGTGCAGTGGTGCAATCTCAGCTCACTGCAACCTCCATCTCCTGGGTTCAAGCAATTCTCCTGCCTCAACCTCCGAGTAGCTGGGACTACAGGCACATGCCACCACGCCCGGCTGATCTTTACATTTTTAATAGAGACAGGGTTTCACCATGTTGGCCAGGCTGGTCTCGAACATCTGACCTCGTGATCCGCCTGCCTCAGCCTCCCAAAGTGCTGGGATTACAGGCGTGAGCCACTGCACCCAGCCCAGCCCATAATTAAAAAAAAAAAAAAGGAATATATGCTTATTGAAAAGTATAAAGAAGAAATAAGTACTTTATTATTTGAAATGAGGCTTGATTCTTTAATATTAAGGCTTATAATTTTTGCATTAGAATTTGATATTAATTTTCTCGTCATTCTAAAGGAAGATAAATACCAACGCCATACATGCTTGCTGTTCTCATTGAATACTACAGTCAGTAGAGAGGAGTATTGAAAAAGACTGTCTCTACCAGAAACTTAACAGCCATAGGGAAATGGTACATTCGCTAGAAATAGTTAAGTAACAATACAAAGCGCCCCTGAGTCTAGTTGCTGGGGAGGCCAAATGTGAACTGGCTCTAGAAAGATCTGGGTGGGCTGAGAGACCACGTGGTAATAGCATAAGCGAAGACAGAGTGGACATGAGTCTGGCTGCTTTGCAGGTCAGACGGACAGAAGAGGTGCCAGGCAGGTAGAGGGAAGAGAGGACACTTGGCTTCTGTAGAAGTCGTGAGTTGTCGGGGAGATTGGATCAGGAAATGAGATGATAAATTGTAATTTTATAGGCCTGCTGGGTAGAAAGTAGGGACTTTTCCTTTCATGCCCTGAGGATAGCATGGGATCCAGGGACTGGAGTAGCATGGTAACTAAGGGCCAGGTGCTGGAGGCAAGTGGCCTGGGTTCCAGTCCTGGCTTTGCCACCTTCTAGCCGTGGAAAGTGCCAGCAGGGTGCACGGGTAAGTGTATAGGTAATGTGAGCTGTGATGATGACTGCTGTTGTGCTACTTGGGAAGGAACCTGGTGACACAGAGCGACACCTAATGAGGGAATAGATTAGGCCCCATTCACAAAGTGTGTTACTGTGTTTACACAAATGCTGGATGATAGTCTTTCTAGGATGTTTCACAAGCACTCCTTTATTGGGCCCAAAGTTTAGACTAAGTGCTTTACAAAGGTTCTTTAAAAGAAAAACAAAAACAGAAACATTTATTGGCTGGGCACAGTGGCTCATGCCTGTAATCCCAGCACTGTGGGAGGCCAAGGTGGGAGGATGGCTTGAACCCAGGAGCTCAAGACCAGCTGGGGCAACATAGTGAGAACCTCCCATCTTTTAAAAAAACAAAAACAAAAAATTAGCCAGGCATGGTGGTGCATGCTTGTAGTTCCAGCTACTTGGGAGGCTGAGGCAGGAGGATCTCTTGAACCCAGGAGTTTGAGGCTGCAGTGAGCCATGATGGTGCTTCTGAACTCTAGCCTGGACAACAGAGTAAGACCCTGTCTCGAATGAATGAATGAATGAATGAATGAATGAATGAAAATTTTTATTGAATAACTACTATGCTCTAGGTTGTCTGGCAAGTGGAGCACTGGATATAATAAACAGGGTAGAGACCAGAGGAAGTAAATACTGTTTATCCATTCTGTACATGGTTACTAAGTTAATGTCAGGTTTCTATTTGGCCCTTGAAAAACCACTCCAAGTAGGTGAGAAGTGTCTGTAAGTAAGTTAAATTTTTGTATGATGACGGATGTCTTGATAAAGCGCAGTGGCATTCAGAGGGAAGTTTAGTTGGCCCTGCCCTGGATGTCCTTGCTTTAGTATCTGGCTGCTTTATTGTAACATGCTTTCTTAAAACCTTCTTAGAAGTACTAATTGGATCCCAACTGTGGCTCCTCCAGTCAATGGTAAGTTAGTATTTGTGTAGTGACTTTTTTTTTTTTTCCTTTTTGACACTGGACCTACTTCCATTTACAGTCAGATACTGCTTAAAACCTTTTTGTGGGCAAAGTAGGTCAAACCTAAAGTGCACAGAAGGGAACTGTTCAGGTAGAGAGGCAGATTCTGTAGAAGTGCCTGTCCCGTTTTCCCTTCCCTGCCGTTGGATCACTTTTGCTAGAGCTGTGCAGCCTTCATGCCCAAAGCTTGGAGTCTCTCCAAAAGTATTCTAGAATGAGATTCTGCCAAGTGCTAGCATTAAAGCTTCAGTATTGGGGCTTTGGAGTGCCCCTTCTGCCCTTTGGCCTTTTTAAATGGAAACTGGGCGAGGCTGGTAAGCTATACCTTACTATTCTAAGGTGACCACCACTTGGAGTGTGGGTTTAAGACTGCTGCTAACCTGGATTTCCAGTACAGCTCTGCTGCTTGCTAGTGGGGTGACTTTGGACAGTAATAATAAAGCTATTTGTCAATTATTGAAGCTCTTTACTATTTGCCAGGCAGCAATGAGGCCAAGCACTTTTCATGAGTTGTATTTCCTCCTCTTGATAAACTCACAAGATGGGTCGTATTCTTGTCCCTATTTTTGAGACGGTGAGATGCAATGGAGTCAGCCAACCCAGTTCCACCACATACCAGTAGCCTTGGCCAAATCATGTGCTTCATCTTTAAGCCTCAGACAAGACCTACCCCATCAGGTTGTTGCAAGGAACAAGTGAAGTAACCTGGCACCCAGCTGTTGCCCAGCACATGTTAGGGGCTGACTTGCCTAAGGCTGCACTGAGAGTATTTTGCAAGTGGACTAAAGTTGAACTGCTTTCGGAAGATATTTGGCTTCTTACTTTGTAAGTTGGAGTAAAGATTGTTTCTAAATCTAGTTCTTTTCCTTTTTGTCTCTAGATTAAACTCTTACTATATCATTCAGTTAGGAGCTCTCATGTTTAGCCAACGTTCTCAGAAAATGATCAGTTCAAGGGCTGTGGCATGGAGGGGAAGTGATGCAAGCTTTATTATGATACAGATGAGTAACCATATAAAATGGAAAATAATATTTGTTCTCCCCACATTCCCATCCCCTCTTACCAACCTAATATTTATCTATCTATCTATTTTGAAATGTTTGAGGCAGAGTCTCTCTCTGTCACCCAGGCTAGAGTGCAGCGGTGCAATCATAGCTCACTGTGGCCTCAACCTCCTGGGCTCAAGCAGATCCTCCCACCTTGGCCTCCTGAGTAGCTGGGACTACAGGTGTGCACTACCATGCCCGGCTAATTGTTTAATTTTTTATAGAGACAGGGTCTCACAATGTTGCCCAGGCTGGTCTCGAACTCCTGGTCTCTAGTGATCCTCTCAGCCTCCCAAAGTGCTGGAATTACAGGCATAAGCCACCACACCCTGGCCATAATATTTATTTTTTTATTGCCATTTATAACTTGGCTTACACTGCTACTGGCTATTTACTAAAAATCAGAGCAAACTTTGCCTTATTATTATGTATTGCATATATATTTTTGAAAGGTCACTCTTGCAGTTTTACTAAAAAAAAAAAAAATAAAAGTTTCAGTGAATTCCGGAAGTTTGGGAATTCTCGGTTTACGCTAGCCCTGTCCTGTGTTTCTGTTTGGCTCTGTCCTCAGGCCTTGCCACCATTTTCTCTCGGTGAAAGAACTTGGCTTCACATTCTGTTCAGTTTCATGAACCTGCCTGTCACTTTGAGGCAGCGTTTGGGATTCTGCTTCATGAGCCTTTGAACTCATGAACCAAGTTGAGAGGATTTGCTACTATAGACAATTATTTGATCTTCGAGATATTTTGAACAGTTCCCAAGTGCAACACCAGTGGTTGTCCAAAAGACACAGAGAAATGATGTGAAATTATAATTATGTAAAAAAAAAAAAAAAAAAGAAAGAAAAAAGCCCTGTGGCATGGTTGATGTCAGTGCTATGGAGTGAGCCTTTTAGTAGTGCGGTCAAGGACACTACTTTTTTTTTTTTTTTTTGAGACGGAATCTCGCTCTGTCACCCAGGCTGGAGTGCAATGGTGCCATCTTGGCTCACTGCAACATCTGCCTCCCAGGTTCAAGCAATTCTTCTGCCTCAGCCTCCCAAGTAGCTGGGATTACAGGCGCCCGCCACCACACCTGGCTAATTTTGTATTTTTTAGTAGAGATGAGGTTTCATCATGTTGGCCAGGCTGGTCTTGAACTCCTGACCTCGGGTGATCCACCTGCCTTGGCCTCCCAAAGTGCTGAGATTACAGGTGTGAGCCACTGCGCCCGGCCTTTTTTCTTCTTCTTCTTCTTTTTTTTTTTTTTTGAGACAGAGTCTCACTCTATTGCCCAGGCTGGAGTGCGGTGGCCCGATCTCGGCTTACTGCAACCTCTGCCTCCCGGGTTCAAGCGATTCTCCTGCCTCAGCCTCCTGAGTAACTGGGATCACAGGCATGCGCCACCATGCCCAGATAATTTTGTATTTTTAGTAGAGATGGGGTTTCACCATGTTGCCCAGGCTGGTCTCGAACTCTTGACCTCAGATGATCCACCAGCCTCAGCCTCCCAAAGTGCTGGGATTACAGGCGTGAGCCACCTGCCCAGCCTAACATTTCAAAATGCTAAAAACAGGTTCTTGTAGTCTTTTCCTTGGGTCCAGCATTGTTTGTTGCTGACTATATCAAGCAGCTACCAAGATGGCGCAGTGAAGGTGATGCGCAGTGGAGACTGTTCCCCTCGCCGCTCCCTGGTTCCTGCAGAGAGTCCTGTTGGCAGCTCGTTGGAACAATGGTTTTCCCCTGGAGTTTGAGGAGCTTGTCTTGGGTGTGGTGCATCCCTACACCATGTGTACAGTTTCCAGACTGCTATGATTTTATCTCTCAGCAATGCACCAAGAGGTTTTAGTGAAAATTTAAAAACCGCCAAATCGCCTATCAAACCGAGTCTGAAAAGAGACCTCTTGGGAAAGGACAAGCTAACTATTCTAAGTGGTCTACGATCCAAAGCATTTCCTGGGCTGAGTGTTTATCAAAGCTGAGCTTTACTTCCAAACTAAGCTTGGGAAGGATCTGGGAGTGTTTCCCAGCTGACTGGGGGCGGGGAGAAGAGGAGGATGCGAGTGTTAAAGAACAGAGAAAATATCACTCTCTTTTCTTTTACACAGTTATCTGCTGAAATCTGTCTATAGATATGGCTTGCAAACTAGGTGTTGTTTTGGAGGAGAGAGAGGATAGGTCTGCTAAGTGTTAATTTAGAAATTATATACAATATCTTAATTTTATTTTGGGAATGGAACATTGGGTAAGATTAGCTTTTAAATGGATCAGCTTTACTCTTCAAGGTTAGAAAAATGCATAGAAAATAGCATTATTTCCCTGTTAATTGTCATTAATCTCAACTCACACTATTTTTTTTTTTTTTTTTGCTTTGACTCTTACCATCTCAGAATTCAAGGTCTAAATTGACATATTTGGGAAGAGCAGGGTGTTGGGGAAACAGAACTGGTAAGTAGATGGTTTTCCTCTCCCATCTGACTCAGTGTTAGAGAACTCTGTTGGAGACAGTGTTAATTTCAATATCTTGATGCCTGATTTTATCGTTACAGACATCCTGTTATACAGAATAGCTTATTTGCTCTCTTAATAGAAATCTTGTAAAGAAAATCCATCTTCCTTATTTCACTGTTTCTTTCCCTAAAAGTTTCTGTATACCACCCCTTTATCAAGAATTAAGATGTTGGGGAAAAAAAAAACAAATCTCTTTGGGCTAAATAATGCCAGCTTCAATTCCCTCAATGATGACACATTTATCTGTATTTTAAAGTTGTTTTTTTTTTTTTTTCCCTTTCCCACTACACTGCTCTGCATGTGGGTTCCCTAGCTGAGAAGCTGCCATTGATGGTGAAAGACTTTAATCTAAATTTAGATTCTCTTCAGAGGTTTCGTGGAATACTTCCTTAAATTAAGCCACAGACTGCAAAAGCTGCTGCTGAGTGGGGCTTCCAGGTTTGTTTTTTTTTTTTTTCAGCTCTAGAAATAAAGAAGACAGGGCAGGAAGGACTGGCTCTCACTCTCGGCTTCTTTGGGAGATTCTGCCATTGTAGACAGAATCAGTAGCAGCTTCTGTCATGAATTTAAAACTCAGGAGAGAGGATTTGGTGGTAATCTGATGGAAGTGGAAAACAATCACGACTCTGAGGGAGTGTGGGTGAAACAAGTTGCTTTGTTTAGGTTGTGTTGGAGACTGTAGGTAGTAATAGACAATGATAGGACATCTTTTTGTCTGATGCCTGTAAGTGTACCTGGAGACTTTGAAGCCACACTTGTTAGTTCATTCTTGCATTACTATAAAGAAATACCTGAGACTGAGTAATTTACAAAGAAAAGAGGTTTGATTGGCTCACGGTCCTGCAGGCTGTACACAAAGCATGGTGTTGGCATCTGCTTAGCTTCTGGGGAGGCCTCAGGAAGTTTCCAATCATAGCGGAAGACAGAGAGCAGGCATCACATGGTGAGGGAAGGGGTGAGGTGCCAGGCTCCTTAAACAACCAGATCTCATGTGAACTACCAGGGCAAGAACTGACTCATTACCATGGGGATGGCACCAACCCATTCATGAGGGGTCTGCGCCCATGACCCAATATCTCCCAGTAAGCCCCACCTCCAGCACTGGAGGTCACATTTCAGTATGAGATTTGGAGAGGACACATATCCAAACCATATCACCATGAGTTAAACCAATACATCAAATTTTTAGGGACAGTTGGAAGATCTTCAGAGTCAAGACAAAAGAGTTGAAAATGGGGTGTTGGACTATAACCATGAGTATTTTATACAATCTCTCTTTCTCCTTGAATCATAGTAATGGTGTTTGAAAGCTCCTTTCAATATAGAGAACCCCCTTACCTGTCAGTGCCCAAAGGCCCCCAACTGGGGAGATCTGAAGTGGGAGGAGGAAGCTGCCCAGGTTTTCCTGTCCCTGGAGAGCCATGGGTCCTGAGGATTGGAGCTTATCATTGAGCAGGCTGTTGTCACATACACAGCCTTCCAGCTTCTATTATGATGCATTGTACTGTTTATATAATCTTGTATTTGGGAAATGCCTAATTATATTTTTTAAAATTACTCCAATATCTGTCACTGTTAGATAAACACTTCTAGAATCTCATTCCCAGTGTTTTCTTTCTCCTGGCATGGGTCAACAACCTTCCTGTGAGCATATTTTCATTATATAATGGCCCCTTTATTTACATATTTACTCTTTTTAAAAGGTTAATTTCTTTGTGGGGAGGGAAGGTGATATATACACAGTGTAATATTTAAACTGTACAAGATGGCTTATTTGGAAAGGAAATCTCTTCACGCCTGGCCTTTGCCTTCAAGTTCTCTTCCCCAGAGGCAATCCACTGGTAACAATTCCTTGTATATTTTAGCAAAGATACGCTAGATAAAAATACTTGTACATATATTCTTTCTCTACCTCCCCATCCCCCTTTAAGAAGAAGCACACTATACACTGTTCTTTACTTTGCTTTTTTCCTCAATATATCCTGGAGATCAGGAATTCAAGACCAGGCTGGGCAAAATAGCGAGACCCTGTCTCTAAAAAAAAAAAAAAAAATTGGCATGTTAGCTTCTCGGGAGGCTGAGATGGGACGATCGCTTGAGCCCAGAAGGTTGAGGCTGCAGTGAGCTGTCATTGCATCACGTACTGCAGCCTGGGTACAGGGCAAGACCCTGTCTAAAAATAACAATGCAGAAATAAATAGGAACTATCTTAGAGATCCTCCCATATCAGTATAATATAGAGCTGTCTTTAAAAAAAAGTTGAGGTAAAATTCTTGCAACATAAAATTTACGTGTATAATTAAGTGGCTCTTAGTACATTCCCAGTGTTGTACAACCATCACCACTATCTAACTCTAGAACATTTTCATCACCCCCAAAAGAAACCCAATACTCATTTAGCAGTCACTTTCTGTTCCCCCAAGCCTAGCCTTTGCAACTACTAATCTGCTTCTGTCCCTATGAATTTGCCTGTTCTACATGTTTCATGAAAATGAAATCATATGTATGTGGCCTTTTGTGTTGTTTTCTTTCACTTGGCATAACGTTTTCAAGGTTCAATCCTGTCGTAACTTGTATCAATACTTCACTCCTTTTTCTTGCTAAGTAATATTTGATTGCATGGATAGACCACATTCTTTTAATTGATTGACATTTGGATTGTTTCTGCTTCTTGGCTATTGGGAATCATGCTGCTATGAACATTTGTGGGCAAGTTTTTGTGTGAACATATGCATATGTTTTTATTCTTGGATATGTACCTAAGAATGGAAATGCTGGGTCATATGGAATTCTGTATTTAAATTTTGAGGGACTGCCAAACCGTTTTCCAGTCACTGCATCATTTTACCATCCCATCAGTGGTGTTCAAGGGTTTCAGTTTCTCCACATCCTAGTTTACACTTGTTATTTTCCATCATCGTTTTTTTTTTTTTTTTGCTGTTTAGTTATTATTACAGGCATCCTAAAGGGTAGGAAGTAGTATCTTATTGTGGTTTTGATTTGCATTTCCCTAATGACTAATGAGGATGAGCATATTTTCATGTGCTTATTGGCTACTTGTATATCTTCCTTAGAGATATTTATCCATTATTTATCCATTATTTGTATATCTTCCTTAGAGAAATGTCCAATAATTTTTGTATTTTTAGTAGAGACAGGTTTCAGCATGTTGGTCAGGCTGGTCTTGAACTCCTGACCTCAGGTGGTCTGCCCGCCTTGGCCTCCCAAAGTGCTGGGATTACAGGCGTGAGCCACCACGCCCAGCCTATATATTCTTGATATTAGACTCATCAGATATATGATTTCCAAATATTTTCTCCCATTTTATGGGTTATCTTTTTACTTTCTTAATAGTGTTCTTTGCTGCATAAAAGTTTTAAATGATGGAGTTCTTTATTTTTAAATTTTGTTGTGGCCGGGTGCAGTGGCTCACGCCTGTAATCCCAGCACTTTGGGAGGCCGAGGTGGGTGGATCACCTGAGGTCAGGAGTTTGAGACCAGCCTGGCCAACATGGTGAAACCCCGTCTCTACTAAAAATACAAAAAAATTAGCCAAGTGTGTTGGTGGGCGCCTGTAATCCCAGCTACTCTGGAGGCTGAGACAGGAGAATCGCTTGAACCCAGGAGGCGGAGGTTGCAGTGAGCTGAGATCATGCTATCGTACTGAAGCCTGGGCGACACAGTGAGACTCTGTCTCAAAAACAAAAACAAAAACAAAAAAAGCGTTGTTTGTGCTTTTGGTATCATATTGAAGAAATCATTACCTAATCCAAAGTCATAACTAATTTACCTCTATGTTTTATTCTAAGAGTTTTAGTATTTTAGCTCTTAAATTTAGATCTTTGTTCTATTCTGAATTAATCTTTATATATAGTGTGACATAGGGGGGTCCAGATTTATCCTTTTGCTAGTGAATATCCAGTTGTTCCTGCACCATTTGTTGAAAAGACTGTTGAAAAAGACTTTTCCCCCATTGAATGGTATTGGCACCCTCTTGAAAAAAAAATTGACTGTAAATATATGGCTTTACTTCTGGACTCTCAATTGTATCCTGTTGATCTATAATGTCTCTCCTTATGCCAGTACCACACTGTTTTGATTACTGTTGCTTTGTAGTAAGTTTTAAAGTAGGAAGTGTGAGTCCCCCAGCTTTGTTCTTTTTCCAGATCGTTTTTGCTATTTGGGCTCCCCTGTAGTTTTATATGAATTTTAGGATGAGCATATCCATTTCTATAAAAAAGGCACTTGGGGCTTTGATAGAAATTGCTTTGAATCTGTAGGTTAATTTTAGGAATATTGTCATCTAATATTATGTCTTCATATTATTAAGTCTGTGAACACAGGATGTCTAAGTCTTCAGTTTCTTTCAATAATGTAATTTTCAATGTATGAGTCTTGTATTTTTTTGGTTAAGTTTATTTCTAAGTATTTTATTCTCTTTGATGCTAATGTAAATGGAATTCTCTTCTGAATTTCATTTTTGGATTGTCATTGCTGGTATATTGAAATACAGCTGATTTTAGTATGTTGATCTTGTATTTTGCAGTTCTGCAGAGCTTATTCATTAGCACTAACAGCTTTTGTGTGGATTCTTTAGGGTTTTCTATATATAAGATCATGTCATTTTTCAATAGAGATAGTTTTACTTCTTCCATTCCAATCCAGATACCTTATTTGGCAATTGCAGTCTAGTCTTGTTCCTGTTATTAACGGGGAAGCCATTTGGTCTTTCACCAGTAAATATGATGTTAAGCAGTGGGTTTTTCATAGATGTCCCTTATCTAGTTGAGGGAGTTTCTATTCCAAGGATGTTGAATATTTTTATAATGAATGTTGGAATCTGTCAAAAAAAATGTTCTGCATCAATTTGGATGATATTGTGGTTTTCCCCCTTTATTCGATTAACATGGCATATTACATTGATTGATTTTTGTATGTTGAACCCTTGCATTCCTGGGATAAATCCCTTGATCATGGTGTATAATCCTTTTAATATGCGCTATGTTAGATTTGTGCATATTTCATTGAGGATTATTTGCATCTGTACTCATAAAGGATATTGGTCTGTAACATCTTTGTCTGACTTTGGTATCTGGGTGATACTGGCCTCACAGAATGAGTTAGGAAATGGCTCCTCTTCTTTTATTTTTGGAAGAATTTATGAAGGGGTTTTGTTAATTAAAAAAAAAATGTTTATGGTAAAGCTCACCAGTGAAGCCATCTGGTCTTAGAGTTTTTCTTTTTGGAAGTTCTTTTGGTTATTGAATTAATCTGTTTGTTATAGGTCTATTCATTTTGCTCTTTCTTCTTGAGTCTTTAAAAAATTTTTAATTTTTGTGTTGAGTCAGTTTTTGTAGTATGCATATTTCTAAGAATTTGTCCATTTCATCTGGGTTACCTAATTTGTTGGCATACAATTATTCATAGTATTTTTTTTTAAGTTGAGTAGTAGTGTCCCTAGTTTCTCTTTCTCTCTCTTTCTTTCAAGACAGGGTCTCACTCTGTCAGTGGTATGATCTCAGCTCACTGCAGCTTCAGCCACCCAGGCTCAAGTGATCCCCACACCTCAGCCTCCCAAGTAGCTGGGATTACAGGTGTGTGCCACCACACCCAGCTAATTTTTGTCTTTTTTGTAGAGACAGGGTTTCACTATGTTGTCAGGCTAGTCTCAAAACTCCTGAGCTCAGGTGATCCACTCGCTTCAGCCTCGCAAAGTGCTGGGATTACAGACATGAGCCACTGCACTGGCCCGTGTCCCCACTTTCATTTTTTTATTTCTAGTGATTGAAATCTTCTCTCCTTTTTCCTTGGTCAGTCTATCTAAAGATTTGTCAGTTTTATTGATCTTTTCAAAGAACCAACTTTTGATTTTCTTAATTCTCTGTATTGCTGCTTTATTCTCTATTTCACTTATCTGTGCTCTAATCTTTAATATTTCCTTTCTTCTGCTTGCTTTGGGTTGAATTTGCTGTTCTTTTTCTAATTCCTTGAGATGGAAGTTTAGGTTATTGATTTCAGGTCTTCCTATTTCAATATACGCATTTATAGCTATGAATTTTGTTCTCTTCACTGCTTTTGTTATATGCCACACATTTTGATATGTTGTATTTTCATTCTCATTCTTCTCAAAGTATTTTCTAATTTCTCTTGTCATTTTTTTCCTTGACCTATTGATTAACAGTGTATAAGTTCACATTTTTGTAAATTCCAAATTTCCTTCTGTTATTGATTTCTAATTTTATTCCAGTATGGATGCAGAAGATACTGTGTATGACTTCATTCTTTTAAAATTTATTAAGACTTGTTTTGTGGCCTAATATGTATCCTAAAGAATGTTCCACATGTGCTTGAGAAGAATACACTTTCTGCTACTGTTGGGTAAACTGTCCTGTATATGTCCGTTAGGTATAGTTGCTTTATAGTATTTTTTAAGTCTTCTGTTTTCTTGTTGATCTTCTGTTTAGTTGTTCTGTTGTTATTGAAAATGGAGTATTGCTGTCTGCAACAATTATTGTAGAGCTATTTCTCCCTCAATTTTGTTAGTTTTTTTCCTCATATATTTGGGGCTCTATTGTTAGGTTCTTATATGCTTATAATTGTTATATCTTCTTGATGGTTTGACTCTTTTATCATTATATAAGGTTTTTCTTTGTCCCTTATAACAATTTTTGTCTTAAAGTCTGTTTTATCCGATATTAATATAGCCACTGCAGTTGGTTACTGTTTGCATGGGTTATCCTTTTCTATCCTTCTATTTTCAACCTATTTGTGTAATTGGATCTAAAAATAATCTCCTGTTTATGTTAAGTAAATATTTTCTAGTGTATTATTTTAATTCCCTTTAGTACAAATTTAAATAGTATTTTCTTAGTGGTTGCCCCGTGGTTTACAATTAACATCTTAATTTATAACAATCTAGTTTAACTTAATACCGACTTAGTTTCAATGGTATATAAAAACTTTGCTCTTATATAGTTCTGTCCACCACTTTATCTTGTTATTGTCACAGATTATATCTTTATACATTATGTGCTCATCAGTGTGTATTTGTAATTTTTATGCAGCCATCTGTTAAATCATATTTTAAAAAGAAGAGTTACAAGCCAAAAATAACATTACTATTCATTTTTTAAATTTGCCTATATATTTTCCTTTATTAGTGTTCTTTATTTCTCAGGTTACTGTCTAATGTTCTTTTTTTTTTTTTAGACGGAGTCTCACTTTGTCACCCAGGCTGGAGTGCAGTGGCATGATCTCGGCTCACTGCAAGCTCCGCCTCCCGGGTTCACGCCATTCTCCTGCCTCAGCCTCCTAAGTAGCTGGGACCACAGGCCCCACCACCACACCCAGCTACTTTTTTGTATTTTTAGTAGTGACAGGGTTTCACCGTGTTAGCCAGGATGATCTCGATCTCCTGACCTTGTGATCTGCCCGCCTTGGCCTCCCAAAGTGCTGGGATTACAGGTGTGAGCCACCGCTCCCAGCCATCTAATGTTCTTTTGTTTCAGCTTGAAAGACTCCCCTCAGCATTTCTTGTAGAGCGGGTTTACTATCTACAAACTTTCTTGGTTTTTAGCTTTGTAATGTCTTCATTTCTCCTTTGTATTTGAAGGATAGTGCTGGCACATATAGAATTTTTGGTCGACAATGCTTTTCTTTTAGTAATTTGAATATATAATTCCATTGCCTTTGGCTCTATGGTTTCTGATGCGATGTCAGATGTGACTTTTATTGAGGATGCCTTCTACATGATTAGTTGTTTCTCTCTTGCTGTTTTCAGGATTCTCTCTTTGTCTTTGTCATATAACAATTTGATTATAATGTGTTCCTGTGTGGATCCCTTTGAATTTATCTTACTTAAAAGTTTGTTTAGCTTCTTGAATGTGTAGATTCATGTTTTTCATCAAGTTTGGGACACTTGCAGTCATTATTTTTAAAAATAATTTTCCTGCTCCTTTCTCTTCTCTCATTCTGGGATTCCTATTATGCTTATGTTATGCCAGATGGTATTCCACAGACTTCTTAGACTCTCTTTATTTAAAAAAAAATTTTTTTTTATTTCTGTTCATCAAGCCAGAAAACCTCAAGTTACCTATTCTCAGGTTTATCTATTCTCATGACTTCATTTTTTACCTGTTCAAATCTGCTGTTGAGCCTCTCGTGAATTTTTAATTTACATTATTGTACTTTTCAAACCCAGAATTTTTATTTGATTGCTTTTTTATAATTTTTGTCACTTTGTTGATATTCTGTATTTGTTGAGACACTGTTCTCATGGTTTCCATTAGTTCTTTAGACCTGGCTTTTGTTTTTGTTTTTAGCTCTTCAAGCATATTTAGGACCATTGATTTAAATAGTCTTTGTCTAGTAAGTCCAGTGACTAGGCTTCCTCAGGGGCAATTTCTGTTAATTTCTTTTTTCTGGGTACAGGCCATAGTTTTTTGTTTATGTCTTGTAATTTTTTTGTTCCAAACTGGATTTTTTGTATATTATAATGTGGTAACTTAGGAAATGAGATGCTCCCCCTCCCTGTGGATTGTTGCTGCTTGTTATAGCTATGCCTTGTTCATTTAGGACTTTTCTGAACTAATTTTGTGAAGTCTGTATCCTTTGTCATGTGTGGCCACAGAGGCCTCTCTTCCACTAGCTTAGTGGTCAGCTGATGAATCACTAGAGATTTATTTACACGTCTGGAATGACAACAACAACAACAGAAACCCCCCAGTCTTTGCGGATGGGCTGTGTGTATGTTGTGAGGCATGCCTTCAAGGTGCAGCCAGGCATTTTACAACTCTGTCTTAGTTTTTACTTCCTGTTTGCAAAGATCCTGAAAGTCAGCCAGAGGTAGGAGCTTAGGGCCCTCTTAGGTCTTTTCTGAGCATGCACCCAGTTGTGGCATGCATGTGACTTTCTTGATTCACAAAAATATGTAGGAGCTCTTCAAATGAAGCCCATATTCCCTAAAGTATCTCATTCCTTAGCCTTTCCTCCCAAGTGTTTACATTAGTCCATTGTTTGTCTCTTGCCCCAGGTAATAGCAATGAGTACATTAAATGTTTTCAACAAATGCATGCCCCTACACCCCACCTCTCCTCCCCTGTAGACCTCTACCACTCCCACACTTCTACCCTTGATATCTACCTTAGCCCTGGGAGAGTTCTGAGTTAGGCAAAAGACAGGCATACCCTTTGAGCCAGTTCTTCAGGGAGCCACTAGACAGGTCAAATCAGTCAACCACAATTCTTTGAGAATAAGATATGTTCTGCTCCCTGTGGTACTAGGTACCTGTACTGGAATGTTAACTGTTGCCTTCAAGGCTGCTGCTGAACTGGGGAGTGGATGGGACCAGGGTAAATTAAAATTCCATGACTCTCTCTTAGCTGTTTATTTTATATTAGGTGTTCCCTTGCTTGTAGTAAGCTTTTGATTATTTCCCAGTGTTCTGAAACAGTTGATTCTGGCAGTTTTTGCCAGTTATTCATTGTTTTTAATAGAGTGATAGACTTGGTGTTCTCTACTGTCTTAGTCCATTGTCTGGTGCTATAACAGAATACCATAGATTGGGTAATTTATAAAGAAAAGAAATTTATTTAAAATTAATTTAAATTTAAATTTGCTAAATAGCTCTTCATAGAGATTATTTTAGTTTATATGCCTACCAGCAATGTCTGAGAGTGGCTGTTTATACCATCATCAACACTACTTAGTATCAAATTTCTTGATCTTCACAAATTGATGGATACATGCCATCTCTTTTTGGTTTATTGGTTTTTCTCTTATGATTTTGGATAAACATCTTTTTAGGTGTCATTCGTATTTGGTTTTCCACTGAACTGCCTTTCTGTATCATTGACCTTTATTCCATTATTCTTGGCCTTTAAAATTTATTTATTAGTTATTACCACTACCTCTTGACTAGGGTAATATATTGAACTGGTTCAAAAATCAAAGTGCTATAAAAAGGAGTACTCAGTAAGTCTTGCACCTGCAGTTGGTAGCTATTTTATTAGTTTCTTATTGATCCTTCCATGGTTCTCAACATGCAAATACAAGCAAATGCTAAAATACTTGTTAACTCCCTTTTTACACAAAAGGCGGCACCCTATGTCTACCACTTGCGTATTGTTTTTGTCATGTACTATTTTCCTGGGGACCGCTCTCATCCTTTTTCATGGCTGTGTATTTACCAGAATTTACTTAGTCAGTCCTGTGTTGCTGGATCACTTGGGCTTTTTCCAGGCCTTTGTTCCTCAGTGATGTGCTAAGTAGCCCCATGCATGTCATTTCTTTGCATGTGCCAGTTTGTCTATGGACGACATTGCCAGAGTAAGATTGCTGAGTTAAACGGCACATGCATTTAAAAAGATATGATAGATATGGCTGGACTTCCCTACGTAGGTGTTGTAACATTTTGCATTTGTTCCAGTCTGTTTCTGCATCATCTTTTCAATAGATTGTCAAACTTGGATTTTTGCCAGTCTGATAGGTGAGAGATGACATCTTATTGTAGGTTTAATCTGCATCTCTCTTGAGTGAGGTTGAGGGTCCTTTCATATATTCACGGGCTGTTTATGTTTATTTCCTGTGAGCTAGCTCTTGATATCTAGTTCCCTGATTCTTTCCCAAGAAAAATTCCATAAATATTTTCACAGGATTGCGTTAAATTCCTAGATTAATTTGGAAAGAACTGATTTTATGTTGCATCTTTTTATCCAAGAACTTGTTATGTTTCTCCATTTGTTCAACCCTTCATATATAAAACTTTCTTCATATGGTTTTATTTCTAAAGTTTATTTCTAGGAATTTTATCTTTTTTCACTGTTGCTTTAAATGAGATCTTTACCACATCTGTGAACTAAGATTGCCTGTAGATACAAAGGTTGTTGTTTTCAGTATTCTAATTGTGTTCCCAGTTATCTTACTGAATTATTCTTATTCTTTATAATAGTTTTTCAGTATATTTTCCTGATAATCATATCAATGAACAATGTTTCAGGACCTCATTTTTTATTTCTAGCTCTTTTTCTTATTCTGTTGAGTCATTAGTGCATCCCAACACTCTTCTACAGTACAAAGGAGTCTGTGTACTATGTACTATGTGTTGCTGGTTTGAGGGATGTCCTTGTTTGCTCTTGGCTTTGATGGAAATGTGTCTTAATGTTTGTCCATGAAGCGAGATATTAGCTTTTGAATTGAAATATGTATATTTTGTGATGTGGAGAAAACATTTATATCTTTTTCTTGTATTAAGTTTAAAAATCATACTTGGATGTCGAATTTTATCAAATGCTTTTTCGTTATCTTTGGTGACTCACTCAGAGTCCAGTCAGAAAAACAAACTACTCCAGGCATTTCAGATGGAAGAGATTGAATACGAGGATTGGGTTATATACGAGTTCAAAGGCTGACAAAATACAAAGGAAATGGGGTACTAGGATAGTGCAGACACTGTCACTTCCAGGGCTGGGGAAAAATAAGAGATGGTGTTACCACAGTTTTGGAGCTTGGTGCAGGGCTCCTGTGGGGCTGGTCTCCAGGCCTCCGAGAGAGGCACTGCAGAACTGCTGTACAGATGTTTGAGGGTGTGGGTGCAGCTCAGTGAGTGTTTGAACCCCTAGGGAGGGTTTGTGACCTGGTGGGTGCCAAGTCAACTGAGAGGGCTCCCATCTGGTCAGCGTTTGGGAGCCAGCCAGTGAGGGAGTGAACACAGTATAGCCTGAGGACAACCTGGGGCTAAGCCCTGCGGCTTGCCGGTGTCTGTGAGGGGGTGTGGCGAGGCTGGCACTAAGAGTGACAACGGAAGATGGGGGCTGGAACCACCATCTGCTGCTGCTGGTGGCATACTGACAGAAATAGGAAACTAGGAAGGAAGTCCCTTTTTCTCTCCTGTCATCTTCCATCCTCTCTCTAGGACTTCCTGTTGGCAGAAGTTAACAGGGAGTCAGCCAACAGGGGGTCTGGAAAACCTAGGTGAGTTGGTGAAACTCTAGCCCCAGCGTTGTAGAGAGAGTATAGCAGAGTAGGCTTGGAGAGGAAAGAACGTGGGTAAATAACTGCACATCAGGAATCATGCTATTCCCTTAACATGTCACTTCTGGGTGTACAGAATGACTTTCAACACGATGCATTAGCTTAATATCATATTAGGAAAACTCAACCTATTCCAAATTTCCGGTCACACCACAAATTTGTTACTCTTGTCAATACTGAATTCCATTCTGTTATGCTCAGAAGGTTACTAAGAGCCTTCTTACTAAACTTCTTCCTTGATTTAAAGTGTGCATATTACTTTAGGCTTGCAGCTGTGTGTCTAGTGATGGAATTGAAGAAATGGCTCTGGAAAATGCTCTGCTCATCTAATGGGCAATGCTCCTGTGTCCTTTTCTTTTTTTCTTTCTTTCTTTCTTTCTTTTTTTTTTTTTTTTTGAGACAGAGTCTCTCTCTGTTGCCCAGGCTGGAGTGCAGTGGTGCGATCTTGGCTCACTGCAACCTTCACCTCCTGGGTTCAAGCGATCCTCCTGCCTCAGCCTCCCCAGTAGCTGGGATTACAGGCATGCACCACCACGCTCGGTTAATTTTTTTGTATTTTTAGTAGAGACGGGGTTTCACCATATTTGCCAGGCTGGTCTTGAACCCCTGACCTTAGGTGATCTGCCCGCCTCGGCCTCCCAAAGTGCTGGGATTACAAGCGTGAGCCACCATGCCTGGCTGAGAATTGCTTGATCCCAGGTGGCGGAGGTTGCAGTGAGCCAAGATCGCGCCACTGCACTCCAGCCTGGGCGACAGAGCGAGACTCCGTATCAAAACAAAATTGCAAGTCTTTAGTGCAAGGGCGTAACAGGGAATGCCTGGTATGGACCAGTTGTTAAGGCTCTGCACAGCAACAATGGCCAAGTGTTCTTTATGTTGTGAGTAGGTTGTGAATTTCATTACAGTGTGATGAGGTTTGTTCTGTTCGTGGTTTTTGCATACTTTCAAGGGATTTTCTTAAACTTGTGAGTGAGTTCAGAGATGTCTGTTATAAATGAGATTTTAAGAAGAATGACTTTTGAAAGGGTTCTCACATAGGCAAATTAGGTCAGCAACTTCACTTTCCATGCTTTTCACACTTTTGGGATACTTGTCACCTAGTTTCTGGGTCAGGTGTGTATATATGCCAACAGGCTGGCTGTTTAGGTGAACAATAAGATGTCTCCATACACTGGTGGTGTTACTAATACTCAAAAGATCGATCACGTGTGAGGTTGCATTAAGAGCAACTTCTTTTCTCCGGGAATGCCACTTAATACCACTCTGGGACTGGCTCTGAGAAGCCTGGGAGGAGCTTAATATTTCTTGCTTCCTGTAACTGTATGCTGTTTGGTGCAGGGTAACCCTGCAAATAGGACAGAAAGATCGTTTGCAGTGAGAATGGCTGGAGGTTGACGCTTAACTTTCTCTGTGTTCAAGAATGGTTGTTTCCCATTTGTCAGTTGTGTTAGGTCCGAGGGATTTCTAGGAGCTCCTCATGAGTCTGGATCTTAAGGAATCAATGAAGCCCAATCAGAAATATCTTAATGTCAGTGTCTTTTTTGTTCGTTTGTTTTTGGTGACAATTACAAACATTTTATTATCTTTTAAAATTTTTGTGGGTACATAGTAGGTGTATATATTTATGAGGTACATGAGATGTTTTGATACAGGCAGGCAATGTGAAATAAGCACATTGTGGAGAATGGAGTATCCATCCCCTGAAGCATTTATCCTTTGAGTTACAAATAATCCACTTATATTCTTTAAGTTATTTTGAAATATACAAAGTTTTCCAGAAAAGAATGCTTTCTATAAGAGGCTCCCCATGGTGAGGGTCCTTTGTAGTGGCAGAAGAATTAATGAGGGTAGATTTCAATTTCACACCCTTGCTACAGAGGTGATGGGAACTCTCTACGTCTGCTATGCAGGTGCTGAGGGCACTGAGTCATCTTTGTTCAGTCTTGTTCCTTCTGGTGACACATGAATGTACCTTTACCAAAAACATCACAGAATCTACGATGTGTTATTTCCATTTGGTTAATAATTATAACTACCTTTGGATTTCTTCCTACATCTTTCCACACTTACTTGGGGAAAATGCAAAAGGAATATTTCATCTTCACCGCAGTAGTGCCTGTGATTAATGCAGTCATGAGCTGCTAACGAAACAAGCAAAGAGCTGCTTAGCTTTGATTCAATCCTTAAATCACTTGGGAAAAACTAACTGAAGGGGGAAAAAAAGAGGTCGGAGAAGGCACTGGAATTCTCTTTTCTGTTTTTTCAAGAGACAAGGTCTCGCTATATTGCCCAGGCTGGATCTGAACTCCCAGGCTCAAGCGATCCTGCCTCTGCCTCCTGAGCGGTTGGGATTACAGGCATACACCACTGCTCCCGGCAACAATGGAATTGTTAAAGACAGAGGCTGGCCACCTGTCTGACTTGCTTGCAGTTAGCACCCACACTGCTTATGAAAGTACTAGCGAGTTTCAGGCCTTTTCCTTGTAGTTCATGTGACCTTGTGTTCCCAGTATTTACCAAATATTTTAAATAGTTTCCCAAAAAATTTCCTCCTTCATTTCACACAGTGTGCACATTCAGACCATAAAAGGCCCTACTGGAATAAATGCTGAAATTTCACAAACCACAGTGTATCTTAATGATAGGTTTTTAGATATAGGTTTACAGGGGGGCTTATAGTAGTTTCATGATAGGGTGAATTTTTCTCAATCTTTGATATTTTCCAGTTTGCCTCCTTGGGGTTGCATTTTGGCAGAGAAGGCTTTAACACCCCAATGTTCTTAACTTCAGTAGTTGTTGATTGAACAACTACTTTTGGCAATAACCTTTTTCTGTACCATAGAGGATATCAAATAAAAAGGGAGAATTGACCAGATGTAGTCCCTGCTTTGTAGAATGTTACATTGGGAAGGGAAAGATGGAATGGTGAAGAGAATCACAGAAGTATGGAGAGAGGCAGATTGATTCCAGCTGGAGGGATTTGAGGAAGGTTTGTGTAAGATGTGGCATGTGAACTTGGCCTGGCATGATTGGTTGGAAATAGGCAAAGGGATGACGGATGGGGAGGGCATTTTAAGTAATGCAAATAGATTGAGCAAAGGCTTGGAAGTAGAATAGCACTTGGCAAAATGTGATGGGAGAAGGGGAATGATAGTCACTCTGTGGACTGGAATTGTAGTCTTAGTGGGATAGGCGATGTAGAGAGTCTTCATCCAACTGTGTGATAAATATCCTCTGGCCATTTAGGCCCCCTCTGTGACACACACAGCCAAAATTTAATATATGATTAGAATGCAAAAATCTGTCATTATAAGACAAAAATCAAGAAACAGTATATATGGTGGTAAAGAACATAGATTTGAAGCTAGATTGCCTGGGTTCAAATCTTTAATAGCTGTGTTATCTTGGGCAAAGCTACTCAGTCTCTCTGATGCCTCAGTTTTCTCACCTATAACACGGGATAAGACTAGTCCCTATGATAGATTGCAAGAATTAGATTAGATGATTAACATGAAAAGGGTTTACAACAGTACCTGGCATATAGTATAGAGTAGTGTGTAATTGTTAGTAATTAGTAGTAGTGGTTGTTGTTTTAGTGTTTGTGTTTGGGTATAATGTGTAATTGATTTTTTTTCCTTCGAGAAAGATTAGCCTTTCTGTAGCTTATGTATTCTATATAATTTTGCATTAGTGAAAGTATAGCATCTCAAGCTCGTAAGTGCATGAAGACTCTCACAGTGGAATTTTCGTTGTGATAAAAATGTCTTTCAGAGAGAATTTGCGCTTTGCATTGTAGCTGTCTAGTTTCACTGGCTGCTTCTTGGGATGTGGCAGATTGTGAAGGTTAGTTGGTTGTGTAGCTTATTCATGTGCATGTGCATGTGTACACCTGTGTGTGTATCACAGGTTCTTGTTGAGTCCATTTTGAAATTAATGGGATATATATAGAAGAGAATGATTATCTTTTCTATCAGGAGGGTGTTTTGGTTACAGGCAACAGAAACTGACTTTGGCTCATTTAGGCTTAAGAAAATTAATTGGAAGGCTGCTAGGAGCGCCTAGAAGAGCCAGTGGCTGGGCACCAAACTTGGGAAAAAGCAAGAAGCAAGGTAGCTTGGGTGACCAGGAAACCAGCATCCTGGTCATAGGCAGACAGCCTGGTCTGCGTGAAGCCCCTGTTGCTGTCATTGCCACTGTAATGTGGGATCCCCAGCTTCCAATCATTCCTACTCTCCTCATATAACTGCTTGTTGTATAATAGCAAAAAATTGGAAGCAGTTTAAATGCCTAGCACTAGGGATCTTAATACATTATGGAACAGCCATGTATCGGAATAATTGCAGCCCTTAAACATTTTATGTGAGAATATCTAATGACATGGAAACCGTTCACACATTCTATTAAGTGACAGTGGCAGGTAGCAAAACCGTATGGGCAGGATAATTACATTAAAAATCCGATCAAGTAGGTATTACTACTATTCCTATTTTATAGATGATGCATAGAGATTTTGACTCTTGCCCAAGATCACGTGGGTTAGTAAGTGGAAGAGGGGGGTTTCAACCTGGGAGTGAGGCTCCAGAACCAGGCACTTAGCCATTTCACTGTCCTTTCCCTGATAAAGACAGAAAGGCTCTAGAGGAAAAAGTAGTAATAGCAGTTATAGCTGGGTAGTGAGATCATGGATACTTTTATTACTATTTATTTCTTCTGATTTCTATGAGCATATGTTACCTCTATAGTGACCAAAATGATTCTTAAGTTATTGTAAAAATATAACGTTTTAGAATACTTTTCTTCCAGTTGAAAAGTTATGTGTCCCGGCGGGGCACGATGGTTCATGCCCATAATCGCAGCACTTTGGGAGGCCGAGGCAGGCGGATCAGTTGAGGTCAGGAGTTCTAGACCAGCCTGGCCAACATTGTGAAACCCCATCTCTACTAAAAATATAAAAATTACCCAGGCGTGGTGACGCACGCATGTAATCCCTTGGGAGGCTGAGGCACGAGAATTGCTTGAACCTGGGAGGCAGAGGCTGCAGTGAGCTGAGATCGCACCACTGCATTCTAGCCTGGGTGACAGACTGAGACTCCATCTCAAAAAAAAAAAAGAAAAAAAAAAAAGTTGTGGCCCGGAGATATCCATCACAAATTGCTTTTCATATATGACAAGAAAATTTCAAAAATTGTCTCCATCAATATATGAATTTTCTCTTTGAAGTTTTGTGTCCTACTGTGTGTGTTTATTGTAGACAGGACAAGCAATTTCCATCATTGAAACCAGAAAACATCTTTGGAATTTTAAACTCAGTGTTGCTGTATTTTGGGGATTACATAAAAGCATTGATAAAATAAGTTGTGCTTTAAATGGAAGATTTAAATCTGTGAAGCTTTTTAAGATTGTGTTTGTCACGTCTTGGCACACATTTCTTGTTTGTAGAGTCTGGTTATGAAAAGACTCGGGTTTCCATATGTATATTTAAAATACTCTGAGTCATGGATTCAAATGAGTAATTGACATAATATGTCCATCAGATTCCTGCTTTGTCATACCGTCACATAAGGGGAGTACATTTATTTTAGTAATTGTAATAGCAAACACAGTTAATTAGCAAAATGGTATTCATTTTAAATACCTTTCCCCGGTGTCTTTTATAACTTTCCAGAAATTGCTTTATTGGAATGAAAATGTGTTTGATTTCACAGGAGGCTTAGGAAAAGGGCCACATGTGTATGAACACAGGCGTATGTATACGGTGCTGGGAGTGGTGTATACATAGGTGTTTAGAGATTAGAAGCTCCATGTCTCTATTTCTTCCTCCTTTTTGCTAAGTCTCAACTCAGAATCTGAAACCACATTGATTGTAAGATGTACAATTACATGTGCCACCAAAAAAGAAAAAAAATTGATTGTAACCGGGTGTGGTGGCTCATACGTGTAATCTCAGTACTTTGGGAGGCTGAGGTGGGTGGATCGCTTGACTCAGGAGTTTGAGACCAGCCTGGGCAACATAGTGAGAACCTATTTCCCCTAAAGATGGAAAAATAAGCCAGGCATGATGGCACGCACCTGTGGTCTCAGCTACTTGGGAGGCTGAGGTGGGAGGATCGCTTGAGCCCTGGAGATGCACTGCTGTACTCCAGCCTGGGCGACGGAGTGAGACTGTGTCTCAAAAACAAAAAACCAAAAAAACCAAAAAAATGCAGTTGTAAGATTTACAATTACGTGCACCACCAAAAGAGAAAAAATGCTATGAATCAAATAATGTTGATGCTTTCTAATTATCTATAACCTTTACTTATAACATTGAAAGAGCCACTTATTTAAGTATAGATTTTTTGCATGTGTTATTCTTGTATATACATAATTTAAAAGTATAAGAAAAATAGATTAAGGAATTCTTAACATTTCTTCACAGTCAGTGTCCATCTCTTCTGAATCATCCGTTTGACACAGAATCAACAATATTTGTATTTTCACATAATGAGTAATCAAAGTGTTGACAAGGCAGCTTTTCTGGAAGAGGGCTCTGTAAGTTTTTTTAAACAGCTATATTAAGATAGAATTCACATACCATATAATTTGCCCCTTTAAAGTGTAAATATCAGTGGTTTTGGGTATATTCAGTTATTCATTTTGTAAATTTGGCAAAATGTACATTATAAAATTTGCCATTTTAACCATTTTAACTATTGAGTGGATAAGTTCTCTTTCAAAACTCTTTAGAGACAGATGCGTAGGATATTAATATGTACAAAGAACAACAAAATATTCAAATAATTTCATCATAATATTAGGGAGATTTTAGAATGTATAAAAATATAAAAATTCCATGTTACTATGTATAGGATCCTATTTTACCTATCTTTTATATATAGTGCAAATTTAAGTGGAATCAAAATGTGTAATCCTAGTATGCCCATATAAAAGGGTAGCCAACATACAATGCCTTGTCTTTGAAAATTTCAAATGTGCATCATAATATCACATTAAAAGTCTTTGAATGTGCCTAGACATGGAAATGCAAAATAAGAAAAATTAAATTATTCCCTAGTTTTGTATGTATCTTTTTTTTTTTTTGAGACGTGGTCGTGCTCTGTCGCCCAGGCTGGAGTGCAATGGCACAATCTCGGCTCACTGCAACCTCCGCCTCCCTGTTCAAGTGATTCTCCTGCCTCAGCCTTCCCGATAGCTTACAGGTGCACACCACCACGCCTGGCTAATTTTTGTGTTTTCAGTAGAGATGGGGTTTCACTACAGTGGCCAGGCTGGTTTCCAACTCCTGACCTCAGGCGATCCGCCTGCCTCGGCCTCCCGAAGTGCTGGGATTACAGGCGTGAGCCACCATGCCCGGCTGTGTGTATCATTTTTTTCCCTTGAGGGTGAGATTAAAATGTCTAGACCTTTAGATGTGGAATTCCCACCTCCATTTACGAAAAGTGATTACACATTGGGCAATAAATTAAATCTATTTATTGTGTTTCAGTTTGAAATTTAATTGTGCATGTCTCTGGTAGGGTATTTTTTTGCTGTTTAAATCTCTGCTCCAAATATGAGCCAGGAACACTGTAGCTCAGTTTTAAAATTAGTAGAAACTGCATGTTACATGAATGGAACATTCTTTTTTGTTATTCTTTTTGAGCTAGGGTCTTGTTCTATCACCCATGCTGGAGTGCAGTGGTGCAATCATAGCTCACTGCAGCCTCGAACTCCTGGGCTCAAGTGATCCTCCCACCTCAGCCTCCTGAGTAGCTGGGACTACAGGTGCACACCACTGCACCCAGCTAATTTCTGTATTTTTTTGTAGAGATGGGATTTTGCCATGTTGCCCAGGCCGGGGATGGGACATTCCTTTCACTATTCCCTACCCCCCCCATATTTCTTCAGAACTTAATAATAGTTTTGTTCCTTATCAAGAACCAAGTTCATTGGTAGCCTCCCAGAAAACTGGATTCAGTTCTAAAATGAAGAGATGGCTGGAAAACTTATCGAATGCATTTAAAAATTGGTCACCTTTTCCTCCATTTAAGAAAAGTCTCAGAATCACTTCATTATGTATAGTGTTCTTTTCTCCACCTTGCTTATCTCTGAAACACTCTTTCTCGGCTTTGGATTTAAAATTTGGTAAGAATTATTGTATCTCTCTTTGACTCTGAATATTCTTGTTGCTTTGTAAGATGTATATGTCTAAATTTCATCTCTTCACTTCACATCATGAAATCTTCCTTCTCTAGTCTTCTGTTTTAAGTCTCAGTTTGACTATTGATAGAATGTTTCCAGTATTAACTTATAAGCTATGACTATGAGTTGATAACTGTTGTTTTAACAAAGATACAAAATTTATTCAAATAAATCTGCTTTAGTCTCCTGGGAAAGCTGGATATATATTTCTGTGATGTTGGGCTGAGAATTCTGAACTGCATTTTTATTTTATTTTTTTATTTTTGTTTATTTTTCAAGATGGAGTTTTGCTCTGTTGCCCAGGCTGGAATGAAGTGGCGCGATCTTGGCTCGCTGCAACCTCTGTCCCCAGGTTAAAGCGATTCTCCTGCCTCAGCCTTCTGAGTAGCTGGGATTATAGGCGCCCGCCACCATGCCCAGCTAATTTTTGTATTTTTAATAGAGACGGGGTTTCACCATGTTGGCCAGGCTGGCCTCTAACTCCTGACCTCAGGAAATCCACACTCCTCGGCCTCCCGAAGTACTAGAATTACAGGCGTGAGCCATTGGGCAGGGCCGGAATGGCATTTTCAAATTGAAATTAACTGCTGGATGCGTTCTTACTTTCTTACTAGGTAGAGTACAACATCTTTCCTTTTGCTTAGTTTATATTGTTAAAAGTATATATTTGGCATTCTGGGGTCAGAGCATTTTGCTTTGCAGCTTTTTTTTTTTATTTAACTTTTCCCACTAAAGGTTTTAAGATTACTGTAAATGTGATAAGATGAACACACACAAAAAACCTGTGAGAACCAGGATTCTCCGGGGATTTGACTGTATATTTGGAATGCTGTGAAAGGCACTGGTGGCTGTCCTAGTTCGTTTAGAGTTGCTGTATCAGAATACCTGAAACTGGATAGTTTATAAAGTAAAGAGGTTTATTTAGCACATGATTCTGGGGGTTGGAAAGTTCAGGACTGAGCATTTGCATCTGGGGAGGGCCTTAGACTGTTTTAACTCATGTTGGAAAACAGAAGTGGAAATGATGTGTGCAAGGAAACCACATGGCCAGAGAGAGAAACCAAGGAAGCCAGACTCTTCTGAACAACCCACTCTCTTGGGAACGAATCCATTCCATGAGAGTGAGAACTCACTCCCGTGGGAAGGCATTAATCTATTCACGAGAGCTCCACCCCCATGACCCAGACACCTCCCAGTAGGCCCATAGGCCCCACCTCCCACCGCTGCCACAGTGGGGATCAAATTTTAACATGAGTTTTGGTGGGGACAGACCAAAACCACAGCAGTGGTCTTGCCAGCGTGTACATGATAATGGCATTTCCCCCCCTATCCTGGGAAAGGAATTACTGCACGGACCTTAGAAAGCAGATAAACCACTCTGTAAGAAATTAGGTATTTTCTTCTTAGAATCAATTCAGTTCAGTGTTACTGTTCTCTTTTATGTGTTAGACCCTGTGTTAGATACTGTGGAGTGACAGCAAAGCAATGTAAAACCTCCCTCGACTATTGAAACAGCTACCAAAGAGGTCAACTTCCTGCCTCCTGCCTCTCTCCATTCCTTCTCATTTTCTACTCCCGTGCCAGAGTTTATAGCTTTCCAAAAAAAAAAAAAAAAAAAAAAAGTAGTAGTGTTTGGCTCCTCATTGCCTCCAGGGCAAAGTCCAAATTCCTTAACATTGCATAGAAGACCTTTTCTCATCGGGCTCTAGTCTCCTCTTGTTCCTGAACCAAACCTTCCATAGAAACACATTTCCCTGAAGGCATTCTGCCTCTCAAACATGTCTTTACACATGTTCTTTCTATAGAATGATCTACTCCCTAGTTACTCCTTCTTGTCTTCCCATCACAGTGTCTTCATAACCCTATTCACATTATTTATTTCCTTGTCTTTGCTGCTGCCAAAGATGAAAGGAGGGATCTCAATCATTTCCATTCCAGGGCCTGGCACAAAGCGCTTATTAAATGTTGTTTTCAGTGAATGATGCAGAGTAACCTCCTTAAAGGATCTTACAATTTAATGAGGAGGGAAGATGATCAGAGGGCCGAAAGTCACTAACATGTGGCTGAATGGAAATCGTGTATTATTCAGCTAAATTCTGCAGTTTCCCTTGACCAGACATAGAACAAATATAAATCTGTCCAGTTTTAGTTGCCCCATAGCTTAGTGTTTGGTGACATTTCTCAGTGCACTGTGGTGCTATTTTGTATGCTGCTGTTCTTTGTCAATGAAGCTCCAAGCAGAGGGCTTGTGAATACGGAGCTAAGGTTTGTTGCAATGGGGAAGAAATATGAGTCAATTAGTGATGAAAATGAGAAAATGCACTGTTTGATATCGTAGGCATGATCTTGTCAAATTGAAAAAAGTTCTCTTTACACTGTGAGACCATTCTGTCGTTTGTTATTATATGCATCTCTCTCTCTTTGATTAGAGTCATTTTTTTTCCCTCCCAGCCAGTTAACATGTTCATAAACAGAGGTCCTTCTAACTCAGTTACCTTTTGTAATGCCCATAGGAAAATGCTCATTTTGGGGTTAAAATCTTATCGTCTCCCCTGCTTCCATCTCAGTTTCTTTACCTTACCAGAAAATTAGGTAATTATCTGTTAGATTTAAAATGTGAGGATCAGATTTAACTCCTGAAATAAGGAGAAGGGTGTAGATGATTTTGTTTATTCTTATAGCAAATTTAGCTTTATTGTATAATTACTTTATAATAATTTACTAATTGGGATTTTTTTCTCTGTTTTATGTGTTTTCAATAAAAGCAGTTCTTGATGTTGACAATGAAAATTTTGCTGGTGGCTAACTTGGGTTTTGTCTGTTGAAAAAGATCTTCATTTTTCTCTTGATTCTTAAAAGCTATTTTTGCTGGGTAGAGAATTCTAGGTTAGCAGTTATTTTCTTGAAGATATTTCTGTCTTCAAATCTTCACTGTGGCATTTCAGAAGTTGGTCACTTGTACTTGGAAAGTAATCTTTCCTTTTTCTGTGGCTGCATTCAATATTTTTATCTTTGTATTTCACTTTCTGCAGTTTCACTGTGAAGTAACCAGGTGTGTATTTCTTTTCATTTATCCTGTTTGGGCTTTTTGAAGCGCATTACTGTCTTTGAAGCCATTCATTACTGTCTTTGTTTTGTGTTGCTATAACACAATACCACAGGCTGGGTAACTTATAAATAAAAGAAGTTTATTTCTTACAGTTCTCGAGGCTGGGTAGTCCAATATCAGGGTGCTAGCATCTGGCAAGGGCCTTCTTGTGGCGTCATTCCATAGTGAAAGATGGAAGGGCAAGAGAACATGTGTGAGAGAGAGAGCAAGAGATTGAACTCACAGCCTCAAGCCCTTTTTTAATGTCATCAATCCATTCATGCGAGTAGAGCCTTCATGACCTAAATATCTCCCATGAGGTCCACCTCCCAGCACAGTTGCATTGAAGATGAAGTTTCCAACATTTACTCTTTGGGGTGCACATTCAAGCCACTGCAATCACTGTTGAAAATTCGGAGCCGTGACCTCTTTCACTGTTGTTTTTGCCTCATTCCCTCTCTCTCCCCTCTTTTTGGTACTCAGTGAAGCTCAAGTTAGAGTTTATGATTGCAATGGTTCATTTTGCTTTCCTTTTAAAATTTCTTAAGGTAGAAGCTTAGATGCCTGATTTGCGACTTTTTTCTTTTCTAATAAAAACATTTAATCTTATAAATTTCATTCTAAGTTTAGCTGAATCTCACAAACTTTTTTTTTTTTTTCTTTCAGTTCAAAATATTCTCTAATTTCCTTTGAGACCTTCCCTGTCACCCATGGATTATTTAGAAGTGTGATGTCTACTATCCAAGTGTTTGAAGATTTTCCTGTTATTTTTTCATATTGCTTTCTAGTTTAATTCCATTATGGTCAGGAACATACATCGTATGACTCTAGTCCCTTTCAGTTTGCTAAGATTTCTATTATAAATGTTCTATTTTGTACTTGAAAAGAATATGTATACTGTTGTGGTTGAATGGAGTATTCTATAAATGTCAGTTTGATCCCGTTAGTTAATGGTGTTCAGTTCTTCTATATATATCCTTGCTGACTCTGTCTACTAGCTCTGTCAATTGCTGATTAGAGTTTTTACGTCTCCAGCTGTAATTTTAGATTTGCCTCTTTCAATTCTGTCAGTTTTTGCTTTATGTATTTTGATGCTCTATTGTTAGGTACAAACACATAAAGGATTGTTATATCTTCTTGGTGAATTGACCCTTTTATTATTATGTACTGTCCTTCTTTATCTCCCACACTTTTCTTTCTCTGAAGTTGAATATTAATATAGCCATTCAGGCTTTCTTATGATTAGTGTTTGCATGGCATATCTTTTCCTCCCATGTGAGTTGCAATTTCGCTGGTTCTTTATATGCTGAGTAATTTTGGATTTTATCCTTGACATTTTGGTTATTATGTTCTGAGATTCTGTGTCTTGTGTAAATACTGTGGAGAATATTGACGCATTTGTTTAGCAGGCATTGACCTAGTTGAGCTCAGGGCATGTGTTCTGTTCTAACTAGCCTTTTGCGGGTTGTGGTTTCAATGTCACTTGTCTTCAAAACCTTTGCAGTGCTATTTGTTACCTGTCTGTATTTTACCAGGTGGCCACCTGGAGCCTGGTTGGTGGTTTACCCCATGATTTAGGCGTCCTGGTCATTTGTAGGTGAAAGTTGTTCACAGTAGTCCAAGGTTTGAGATTTTCTTGGTCACTGAGCTGAGGTGAAGCTGGGCTGCTGTCTGAACTTGTACCCTCAAGGTGCTGCCCCTTTGAAGGTTAGCCCACACTGATAGGTAATGCCCCAGGACCCCATTCTTGGAAGTTAAAGGACTCCAGCCCTCATCCTCCAGACCCTAAAAGGACTCCTTTCAGCAAATGTGACCCTAGGGCCAAAAAAGCAGCTGGACATCTGGGTTTTCTCCACGCTCAGGCACTGATCTCAGGCTTCTAGACTTCAGAACTGTGAGACGATACATTTCTGTTGTTTAAGCCACTGAGCAGATGGTACTTTGTTATGGCAGCCCTAGCAAACTAATGCTAAGTGCGCAATTCTCATCTCCCCCAGGCCCCCGTGGCTAAGTTGAGATCTTTAAGAAAACATATTCTTTTAGGCCCTTAAATTTAACTTCGAGTACCTAGTCCATTGCCTGTGCATAGGAAGTAGGCACTTGATAAATACTCACTGGTGTTTCTGCTATGATGGAAAATTTATGTCCCTGAAAAACCATACATTCTGCACAACAATACACTAAAAATAATAAGTGTCTTGTGGGAAAAGTAAGATTATAGCTGGTCTCTCAAAATCATTGCAACTTGGTAACTACTAGCAAAAACCATAATTGCTACCTTAAGAGATTATCTGGACCACCCAAGCAGGCATCTCAGTGTGGCTGGATGCTGCTAAAATGGATACTAAAATATACAAAAAAACAGTCCGCCTGCGGTGGCTCACGCCTGTAATCCCAGCACTTTAGGAGGCCGAGGTGGGTGGATCACCTGAGGTCAGCAGTTCAAGACCAGCCTGGCCAACATGGTGAAACCCCGTCTCTACTAAAAATACAAAAATTAGCCGGACATGGTGGCGCATGCCTGTAATCCCAGCTACTCGGGAGGCTGAGGCAGGAGAATCTCTTGAACCTGGGAGGCGGAGGTTGCAGTGAGCCGAGATCGCGCCATTGCACTCTAGCCTGGGTGACAGAGTGAGACTCCATCTCAAAAGTAAAATAAAATAAAATAAAATAAAATAAACAAAAACAGCAACATGGAAACCTGGCAATGCTTGAATTGGTACATGGGCGGTGGGTGTTGAGACAATGCACACAGAAGTGGAACTCTGAGCCCTGGGCCTCCTGTGATAGTGGCCATTGATGGAGCCAGTGCAGGTAGCCAAACTGAGGGCGCCTCTGGCTGGCTGTGGGTGCGCTGTCTGGGGAGTGGGACCCAGCTGTAGGCTGTTTGACAGCGTGGCATAAAATAATTTTTTGCATGAAACTTTTAGTCATGAAACTGCAAAACTGCTTGGGACTTGGGTGCCATTTCTAAAGGGCTCTGACAATTTGGCAATGATTTAATGTCATTATAGGGTGGTTGCTTTGTTCTTAAAATACAGCTTCTTGCTAAGGCCAAGTTAGGTGACAGTTTTTTTTTTTTTTTCCTTTTCTTGCCTAAGATTTTCATTTCACTCCCTCCACTTTTTTGCTTAGGAAACTCTCAAATGAATCAGTGTGACTTCCATGCTATAAGATGTCACTGCCACTTACCAATCAAACATGAGCTCATCTGTGTTACAGAAGCAGAACAGAACAGATGGTATTTGAATTAAGTTGAATTCCCTTTTGTACTGCTTATATTCATTTGTTAGTCTCCTGGGCTTATGATAAATTCAAGTGACTTCAGATGTATTGAGTTAGCCAGAGCTGTATATTTAAAATTACCTGTGGAGTTATTTAAAAATTAAGTTGATATATATTGCCCTAAACTTGTTCAAAATTTGAATTAATTCATTGAAACATTCAAAAATTGAGTGTTTTCAATTAATAGAGACATTCTCTTTGTGATATAGAAAGCTATTCATTGTTCTTGTTGACTTTCTTTCTTACAGAAGAGGTTGTTTATAAATTTTTAGTGTGATCCTAATTGTATTTATAATATTTTTGGTTTGGTTCCCTAAAATAGTTAAGGTCACTTTTAGGTAACAATTAGTGGACTTTAATTTTGACCATATATAGATACACACACATCACACACACACACAAATACAGTTTCAAATAATTTCTTTTAATTGATTTCAGTCTTGTTAATCTTGTGCGTAAATTTCAACTGAGCTATTAATGACACCTACGATTGACATTCATTATTTGTTAGTTTTGAAAATTCAAATTAATATATTACAACATAGAAAGTCTATCAAATCTTGAACATTTAGATTGTAAAGCTTTTTGTTTTAGCAAATTTACTTATGATCAATTTATAATTGAAGAATTGGCTTCTAATCTCATATATAGTTTTTTAAAATTGAAATTATATATATATATAGAAAAGTGCATATATAGAGTGCCATACTTTGTCATAGGTTAAGTTTTCTAAATAAGGAAAGTGTCTTAAAGAGAAACTCTTTATACAAGGAGGAAAGTAGTCATAAACTATTCTTAGTTTGGCATAAAATTGATTTTTTTTTTTTGCATGGAAATTATAGGCGTAAAACTGCAAAAATTGCTTAGGACTTGGGTGCCATTTCTATAGGATTCTGGCGATTTGGCAATAATGTAATGTCATTATAGAGTGGTTGCTTTGTTGCATTTTATTGACTTTTTAGTGATAAATTCCAGGAGAATCTTTATTTTCCAGGATAAAACTCAATGTGGTGTTAATCCTTTCCATTTTCTCACCTCCTTTCTGTAGCTAGAGCTGAAAGCAGAGTAGGAGAGTGGCTTTGAAAAGGAAGGAAAATAAATTTGACAATGATCAAAAACGCCAGGCTGAAGGTAGCTTTTAATGTGATTAACCAGTTTGTAATTCATTTTTGGGAAACATTTCCAGAATATAACAATTTCAGAGAACACGAAACCTTCTTATAATTCTGGAAGTGGGAAGGAGAGAGGAACAGTGTGTGTTTTTGTGTGTGGCTTGCATTCTCTCCTCCGTTTTTGGAGCAGCGTGAGATTATTGCAATGGTACATTTCCTCCCTCTGCGCCCTCCTACCCCATCAATGTCTCATGGATGGTGTGATATAGGCTATGGGAGTGAAGACCGCTGGTGTTAGTCTGTGTATAGTTCCTGGGGTGTGGCGAGTACCAGCTCTGACAGCGGAAGAGAACTATACTGTTGATTCCCATTATTCTCAGTAGGTGTGTTCTATAAAATTGCTGCGAACACCAAATTAGCGAATCCTGAACCATCGTTCCCAGAGGAATAGGGGGTTAGGGTCCTGTGATCCTCAAGTTGCAACATTGTCTTCGACTGATTAATATGTAACCTTGTTTTATATGTGCTTCTGTTTAAAGATACCTTACTCACTATATATCGTGGATTCATTAACATTGAACTCACGACGAACAGCACTGCCACTCGTGCCTGAACAAAATTTCCCTAATCCATGCATTTTCTTTGCAAGGCACACTGGATAGCACTTCACCACTTTGCTTGGGGACCATTCTAAACAGCACAGTCACCAACACAAAGCACAGACGTGAAAAACATGGCACTAAATAGACCATGAAAAGACCATTTGTTGACAGTACGAGGCTGAAACGAGAAGGCGCATCGTTGCCTGGTTTGACCTCAGCTGGGAATATGCACGTTCGATGACTCAATTTTTTTGTTGTCGTTGTTGCTCTGCAAACATCTGTGAATGACCAGGGAGGTGCCACGAGTATTGATTTTTGGGGTTACAAATACATTTTAGCAAGTAGGTGAATTCACAAATACAGAATCCAGAAATAATGAGAATCAGCTATACTCGAAAGACTAGAATTGGAGTCTGTCTCAGTTTCCATATTTATAAAATGGGTATAAATATGACACACACTGGAAGTTTGTGAATATCAATATGGAAAGGTTAAATGAGTAAAGCTTTCATTGCATTGCCAGACCTTTGAGTCCTCGATAGGTGATAGTGGTGTTAGTAGTAATTATTAAGACAAGTTAAAAATAATAGCAGCTATCTTTATTCGATACCTATATCATTGCTCGCAATAACCCTGAAAAGTAGGAAGTATTATCTGTATGGCACAGATGAGAACATTAAGGACCCAAGAGGTTGAGTAATTTGGCCCATCCATCACCCATCTGGGAAATAGCCAAACCGGACTTTGAACCCAGGACTTGATGACTTCAAAATCCACATCTTTTGGTCTGGTGCAGTGAATAAAGATTATGTCTGGCTTCAGGTCCCAGATGATGAAGTTGGGATTGATATTAGGCTGGTGCAAAAGTAATTGCACCTAATGCATCCAGGTGAGGGCAGAAAGTAGTTAGGGCAAGAGGAAAGCCATGTGGGGAAGGTTAGACTTGCTGCCCAGAGCTGGAGACATTAGGGCACAGTAATCCAACTGACTAATCTTGGGATGAAAAGACGTTTAAAAAAAAAATTATAAGACTAGGGTAGAAGCCAGAGGGGGCTAGAACGAGAATAAAGCTTTAGCTAGGAACCATCTGGAAAGAGGGTCTGGGCAAGGAACATTTTGTATGTGAGGGAGGTGGTGAATTAGAGGCTCCTTGGTTTCAGATACTCCCGTCCACCATCTTTCTAGCTGTCCACACCTTCCCTTTTCCCCTCCTAACTGTTGTGTAGAGATTATTCTGAGCTAAGGCAGAGCAGTCTTGTGAATGCCCAGACCCTGAGAGAGACATGTAAGTTTCCTATCATTTTTCTACTTGTTATTCTGCACATATTTGTTGGTAGACTACAACGTAGCAATTTCAGAGGAATGCTTCATGGTGTTCTTGTGGAGTGATTATTTCTTACATCTGGTTCAAGTTTCACGGGTATGCATTGCATGAATTTTACCAAATTGTGTGTGCGTGTTTCAGATCCGCATAAATAAATCAGTAGTCAAAAGTAAGGGTAGTGTTTTTGGGAATATATTTTTCTTACTTTTGTGGGTCCCCAAGAAGTCAGTCCACTGATTTTATATATATATGCACTCACTACTACTGTACATCTGGAGTAGAGGCTGGCAAGCTTCTGAAATGCTCAGATAGTAAATATTTTATGCTTTGCAGGCCATGTGGCCTCTATTACAACTACTCAACTCTGCTGTTGTTGTAGCCATGGATACTGAGTAAACTCATTAGTGTGGCTGTGTTCCAATAAAACTTTATTTACTAACACAGGCAGTAGCTTGCCAACCCCCTAACTAGAGCGTAGCTGTCACTTTGAGACCTGAGTAACTTCTCTGTAGGATTACACCCTTGCAAGAATTCTGCCCGCAGCATTTCCGAGTTTGCATTATAACCTTGTGGGCAGGGCAGTGAAAGTAATGTTATATAGGAAAGTTACCATCTCCTAGGAATTTTGTTTTAAGGAAAAGATTCTAATACTAAAGTATGACATTTGTTGAATATTTTTTATTGGCAGTAGGAAAGGAAAATTGAAATTACATACAGGAACTCCAAAAGCTTGCTCGTGCTCATTTTTATTCTATTACAGATTGAACATTTAATGATAAATGTGGGTGGGGGCATTTAATATTTCAGAACAGAAGGCAGAGATTAATTTTATTTTGCCCCCTAAAATGTAATACATTTTCTCTCTCTTCTTGCCCCCTGCCCTGCCCTTTCCCACTCCTCCTCTCTGTCCCTTTGCTGGGATAGGGAAATTGACTGTAAGGGGATTATGGGTCTATGTGGGAGGGAGAGATAAGAGGGTCTCAGCAAAATGCCACCTTCCAACCCTGCTATCGCTGTAAGCAGTAGGGAAAGGAAGGGGTAGGTTTATAGCTCCCAACCCATGATCAACTAGTTCCACCTCCTTGAATGTTTCATCATGGTCAATCTGTAGAGGATCCATTTCTGAAGAGCTTTGTTTAAAACGGCCCCTTCTCTAAACACCTTAGAGTTTTGCACCCAGTGCCCCGGATCACCCGCTGGAGGCCACAGAGGACAAACGCTAATTGCAGTGTTTGTGAGCCGCCTTTGCTGAACTGTAGTGCGCGTGGGAAGCATCAGCAATTATCCACCTGTTTCTCACCATCCCTTTCCAAACTGACTTTTACTCATTCATGGCCACGGAGATATGTTTGCCAGTCTTTGTCAATTCATCAGTTTTTTTCCAGGAAGTCCTTTTCTTTTAAATGCTATCATATGAAGGCTGCCCTTGCTTTAAGAATTTTTGATTGTTCTTATTAAAATGAAGAATGAGCCCCTTCCTTCTCTCCTACCCCACACTCCTTGGAGGTTTAAGTGAGCAGAAAATGGTAGTATGATAAAAGATCCATGTAGGTGGGTTTGCAGAAAAGTTAATCCAAGATAAGTAACAGATTGAAAATGTAGGCTTCTGACTATGCTAGTGCAAACCGAGTTAAGTGGATCGATTAGAGTTTACTTTCCAATATGATTTTGATGAATGGTGTAACATTGTGAAAGGCTTTTTGAAGACAAAACCACTAACCCGTTGTATTTTTTTGTTTTGTTTTGTTTTAAGAGACAGGGTCTCGCTCTGTTGCCCAGGCTGGAGGGCAATGGTATGATCATGGCTGACTGCAGCCTGGAACTCCTGGGCTCAAGCGATTCTCCCACCTCAGCCTCCTGAGTAGCTGGGATTACAGGCACACACCACCACACCCAGCTAATTTTTGTATTTTTTTTGTAGAGATGAGGTTTCACCATGTTTCCCAGGCTGATCTCGAACTCCTGGGCCCAAGCGATCCTCCTGCCTCGGCCTCCCAAAGTGCTGGGATTACAGGTGTGAGCCACTGTATTTTAAAATACAGTTTTTAAAATTAAAAAACTGTATTTTAAAGATTCAATTTGAATTTGTGTTTAGATCCATGCTAAGGCATGCAAGCAATTGACACACGGACCCTGGGATATGCGGTGTCCTGTCTGATTGATTGATTGATTTCTTTCTTTTTTTTTTTTGACAGAGTCTCACTAGGTCGCCAGGCTGGAGTGCAGTGGCACGATCTTGGCTCACTGCAACCTCCGCCTCCCAGGTTCAAGCGATTCTCCTGCCTCAGCCTCCTGAGTAGCTGGGATTACAGGCGCACGCCACCACGCCTAGCTAATTTTTGTATTTTTGGTAGAAATGGGGTTTCACCATGTTTGCCAGGATGGTCTCAATCTCTTGACCTTGTGATCTGCCCGCCTCAGCCTCCCATAGTGCTAGGATTACAGGCGTGAGCCAGCACACCCAGCCTTTTTGTGTGTGTGTGTTTTTAGTAGAGATAGGGTTTCACCATGTTGGCCAGGCTGATCTCAAACTCCTGACCTCAGGTGATCCACCCACCTCAGCCTCCCAAAGTGCTGGGATTACAGGCATGAGCCTGATTTACAGGCACTGATTTCTGACAATACATCCTTACTATATATCCAAAACTTACCTGCCCTTTGAAACCCAGCCTGTCTCACCTCTACAAAAACAAACAAACTACCTTCCTAACCATTCCTGCAATACTATTCTATTTCTCTGAATTCTTAAAATCTGCTTGAACAGCCCATTTTGACATTTGATTCTCTGTGTCAGTGTTTATTGTCTTAGATTTACCCCCTGCATGCAGAAGTGACTGCATAGTCACTACTTTTAGTGAGTTTGAAATCTGTTTGGAGAGCTATATAAGTACCAATGGAAAAAAAAAAAAAAAGGAGTAGGTAACTTTACAGGACAGTAAAGGACAGATTGAAGAAAGGGGATGGGGGACTTGAACTAGGCCTGGAAGTGCAGGGGTAAAGGAGGTGGAGCATGTTGGTTGCCAGGGGACCCTGAGCAAAGGAGCACTTAAAAAAATGCATGAGGGGAAAGGTCATCAGTGACGTCAGTAGTTCGATCCAAGGGGAGTTTGTACTCTTTTTAATTTTTTTTTTTTTTTTTTTGAGACAAGAGTCTTGCTCTGTTGCCCAGGCTGCAGTGCAGTGGCGCGATCTCGGCTCACTGCAGCCTCCACCTAAGAAGTTCAAGCGATTCTCCTGCCTCAGCCTCCCGAGTAGCTGGGATTACAGGCGCCTGCCACCATGCTTGGCTAATTTTTTGTATTTTTAGTTGAGATGGGGTTTCGCCATGTTGGCCAGGCTGGTCTCGAACTCCTGACCTCAGGTGATCCACCCGCCTCGGCCTCCCAAAGTGCTGGGATTACAGATGTGAGCCACTGCTCCCGGCCAAATACTTTTTTTTTTAAAGAAATTTTCATTTAGTAAATAATACTGAGCTCAGAGGTTTATGTGTAGGAGAGTTATACAATGAAAATGTTTTATTCATTTATCCAACAAATAATTATTTCATGATTAAAATGAATTAGAGAAAAGAGATGCCAGAGCCTATTGTACTCATCCAGACATGAGATAAGAGTTGCCTGGACTTGGGCAGTGGCAGCGGGGCTGGAAAGAATGGACCTAAAAGATAGCACAAAAGATGGATTGATAGCGCCGGAGGAGTCATTTAATGTGCGCGGCAGAAGCGATCAGCCTTGCACTATCGTTGCTTTTCTTGCTGATGCATTTTTGTCTATCTAGCTAAACTCTAAACTCTTATGCCCAGACACTACCTTTTATACTCCTTTTACAATAGGTGCCATTGTCGTTTTATTCTTGTTTAAATAATTTATTTAAAATGTATTGTTCCGCACAGCATGGCATTTTAAACACCGACTTAACATCTTCTAGTAAGATAATGCTAAGACTTATAAGAAGCAAATGCCACTTCTGTAAGTCTTCAAATCACTCTTGTGTTTAATTTTTGTTTTGTTTTGTTTTAAGACAGGGTCTTTCTCTGTTGCTCAGGCTGGAGAGCATTGGTGCACTCATAGCTTATTGAAGCTTTGACCTCCTGGGCTCAAGCAATCCTCCCACCTCAGCCTCCCAAGTAGCTGGGACCATAGGCATATGGCACCATGACTGGCTAATTTTTTTAAAATTAAAAACATTTTTTTTTGTAGAGATGGGGTCTTGCTATGTTGCCCAGGCTGGTCTCAAACTCCTGAGCTCAAGTGATTCTTCCACCTTGACCTCCCAAAGTTTTGGGATTATAGGCATGAGCCACTGCACCCAGTACATTTAATTTTTTTTTTGAGATGAAATTGAAATACCATAAACTTAACCCTTTAAAGTGCATAATTTAGTATTTTCCGTATATCCACAGAATTGTACACCATCACCCTCTAATTTCAGAATAGTTTCATCACCCGAAAAAGAAACCCCACATATTTCAGCAGTCACTCCCTATTCCGCTTACTCTGAGTCCCTGGCAACCACTAATCTACTTTCTTTATATATAGATTTGTCTATTCTGGACATTTCCGATAAATGACATTGTGCATATGTGGTCCTTTGTATGTGACTTCTTTAATTTAGCACATTATGTTCTAGGTGCACTTATGTTGGAGTATGGATTAATACTTCATTCCTTTTCATGGCTGAATAATATTCCATTGTGTGGATTTGCTACGGTTTGTTTATCCATTCATCAGATGATGGACGTTTGGGTTGTTTCTGCATTTTTGCTATTCTGAACAATGCTGCTATGAGCATTCACATGTAAGATTTTGTGTGACCATATGTTGTCACTTTTCTTTGGTATTTTACATAGGGGTAGAATTGCTGGATTGTATGGTAACTCCATGTTCAACATTTTGAACAACTGCCAACTTGTTTTCCAAAGTGGTGGTACCATTTTACATTGCCACCATCAATGTAGGAGTGTTCCAGTTTCTCCATATCCTTGCCCCTCTGTATTTTTTTTTTAAACTATCTTAGGTGGGAAGTGGTATTTCTTTCTTTCTTTTTTTTTGTTTTTTGAGACAGAGTCTCACTCTGTTGCCCAGACTGGAGTGCAATGGTGTGATCTTGGCTCAATGAAACTTCCGTCTCCCAGGTTCAAGTGATTCTCCCACCTCAGCCTCCCGAATAGCTGGGATTACAGGTGTGTGTCACCATGCCTGGCTAATTTTTGTATTTTTAGTAGAGATGGAGTTTCACCATGTTGGCCAGGCTGGTCTCGAACTGCTAACCTCAGGTGATCCACCCACCTTGGCCTCTCAAAATGCTGGGAATACAGGTGTGAACCACCACGCCTGGCCGTGGAAAGTGATATTTCATAGTAGTCTTGATTTGCATCTACCTGATGGCTAATGATGTTGACCATCTTTTATGAGCTTTATTGACCATTTGTTTATCTTCTTTGGAGAAATGTCTGGTCAGATCCTTTGCCTATACTTTAATTGGCTTATTTTGTCTTTTTATTGCTGATTTGTAAGAACTGTAAGTGAAAGAAGTCAATCTGAAAAGGATATATACTATATGATTCCAACTATGTGACATTCTGGAAAAGGCAAAACTGTAGAGACAGTTAAAAGATTGGAAGTTGCCAAGGGGACGGGGAGAATAACGGGTAGAGTACAGAGGATTTTTTAGGGCAGTGAAACTATTCCGTGTGATACTATAAGGGTGGCTACATGTCATTCTACATTTGTCAAAACCTATAGAATGTACTGCACCATGAGTGAACCCTAATGTAAACTATAGACTCTGTATGATAATGATGTGTTCACATAGGTTCATTGAGTATAACAAATGCAGCGCTCTGGTATAAGATACTGATAGTGGGTGTATTAGTCTGTTCTTGCACTGCTCTAAAGAAATACCTGAGACTGGGTAATTTATAAAGAAAAGAGGTTTAATTGGCTCATGGTTCCACAGGCTGTACAGGAAGCATGACGGCTTCTGAGGAGGTCCCTCCCAGGAGACTTTCTTTTTCTTTTCTTTTTTTTTTGAGATGGAGTTTCACTCTTGTCACCCAGGCCTGGAGTGCAATGGCTTGATCTCGACTCACTGCACTCTCCACCTCCTGGGTTCAAGCGATTCTCCTGCCCTAGCCTCCTGAGTAGCTGGGATTACAGGCACCCACCACCACGCCCAGCTAATTTTTTTGTATTTTTAGTAGAGACGGGGTTTCGCCATGTTGGCCAGGCTGGTCTCGAACTCCTGACCTCAGGTGATCCACCCACCTCGGCCTCCCAAAGTGCTGGGATTATAGGTGTGAGCCACCGTGCCCAGCCACCAGGAAACTTTGAATCATGGTGGAAGGTGAAGGGGAAGCAGGCACGTCTTACATGGCCAGAGCAGGAGGAAGAGAGAGAACGAGGAGGATGCTAGTTGCTACACACTTTGAAACAACCAGATCTTCTGAGAACTCACTATACAGTACCAAGGAGGGTGGTGTTAAACCATTCATGAGAACCCCACCCCCATGATCGAATCACCTCTCACCAGGCCCACTTCCAACACTGGGGATTACAATTTGACATGAGATTTGCGGGGGGACCCATACCCAAACCATATCAGTAAGGGTAGCTGTGCGTTTGGTCGGGGAGGGAGTATAGAGGATTTCTGGGTACCTTTTGCTCGATTTTGTTGTACTAAAGCTGCTCTAAAAAATAAAGTCGGCTGGGTGCGGTGGCTCACACCTGTAATTCCAGCACTTTGGGAGGCCGAGGTGGGTGGATCATGAGGCCAAGAGATTGAGACTATCCTGGCCATATATTCACGGGCTATTGATGTTTATTTTCTGTGAGCTAGTTCTTGATATCTAGTTCCCTGATTCTTCCCCAAGAAAAATTCCGTAAATATTTTAACAGAATTGCATTAAATTTCTAGATTAATTTGGAAAGAACTGATGTTTATGTTGCATCTTTTTATCCAAGAACTTGTTATGTTTTTCCATTTGTTCAACCCTCGGGTGGATCACGAGGTCAAGAGTCGGAGGTTGCAGTGAGCTGAGATCGCGCCACTGCACTCCAGCCTGGCGACACAGCGAGGCTCCATCTCAAAAATAAATAAATATCAATTAATAAATAAAAAGTCTACTTAAAGAAATAATTCAAGGTAATATAGATTTATGTGTCAAAGGCAGGAAGTACTTAAGCAGTGTAGAGAAAGGAGAATCATTGTTGGCTCTAGAGATTGGAGAGGAGATAGGATTTGAGCAGTAACCTGAAGAATGACTAGGATTTCAGAAGTCACTGGACAGTGAGTGGTTCAATGTGTGCAGTCTTGGACAAGTAATCTGTTAGACTGATAGTTTCTTCACACAGTTTGTGGAGGAAATACAGGAGATAATGTAGGGGAAGTGCTTAACACAGAGTCAGGCATACAATATGAAGTGGCGCTCATCAGCAAATATCGATCAAGTGCCTACTATGTGCTGTGCACTCCTGTGGAGCCCACATTCTAGCTGAAATATTGGCTGGATGTTATCGAAAGGGGGGCAGCCAACATGCAACACAAAGAAAGACCCAAAAGTAAACGTTTCCATGTCCTGGTCTGTGAACCATTAAACAAACCATATTTGAATGATAAGGTTGCCAAAGTAGATCAAGAGAAACTGCATTTTGGGGGGGTTTGAACTCCAAAGAATGCAGTTTGTAGGCAGTCGAGATCTTTGAAAAATCAAGATGGATTTTAATAATGTATTAAGAATAAATTGGATTTGAATCAACACAGGAAACAGGGATTTTACTTAGAGACTATTTCAGTAATTTTGAAATCATTGCCCAAGATTGTAGTTGGTTTGTTTATAATGGGTAGGTTATTTATTTGTGAATCCCAAATGTACTCCATCAACATTCCATTGAATAATTTACAAAAGCAAACAGCAGGGGTTTATGTTTTCTCTTCTCCTAGTTTAATATTGTGGCAGTCATATCATACTTTGTTTTAGACTAATTTAACAGGAGTTAATGTTTCCAAGTAAATCATTATTATCTAAACAGTGTCTTTTTGACATTGGCCTGAGGATGTGGAACTTTTTTCCTACGGAGGTAAATGGAACAGAGTACAAAATGCTAAGAGTTTGTTTTATCTAGTTAACAAGGTTCTCTCTTTCGTTTGGTAACATTTTTATTGAGATAACTCACATACTATAAAAGTCACCATTTTAAATGTACCATTCTGTGGTTTTTAGTGTAGTCAGAGTTGTGCAACCATCACCACAATCAATTATAGAACATTTTCTTTACTCCCAAAAGAAACCATGTATCCCTTAGCTGTTATGCCCAGGTCCCCTTATTTCCTGTCCCCGCCCCACCATCCTATGCAAACCCTAATCTACTGAAAATAAAAAAATTTAAAAAATCTATTTTAAAATAGTATAAAAAAGCATTAATAGGAGTAAATTCAATGAAAGAAGTATAAGACCTGTACACTAAAAACTCTAAAATATCGTGGAAAGAAATGAAAGAGGACCTAACTAAATGGAAAGACAGCCATGTTCATGGATTGAAGGACTTGCTCTTGTCAAGATGGGAGTCCTCCCTAACCAGATCTGCAGATGCAGCACTGTACCTATTAACATCCCAGAAGGTGTTTTCTTGTTGTTTTTTGTTTTGCAGAATTTGACAAGCTGATTAAAATTTATATGGAAATGCAAGAGATCTAGAATAGCTCAAACAGTCCTGAAAAAACAACAACAAAGTTGGAGACTAGCACTTCTCAATTTCAAAACTTACTACAAAGCTAAAGTAATTACGACAGAATGGTACTGACAATAGCGTAGATATAGAGGTCAATAGAATAGACTTCGGAATCCAGAAATAAGTCCTCATATTTATGGTCAGTTGATTTTCAACAGTGATGACAAGATAATTTGACAGGGGAAATAATAGTCTTTTCAACAAATGGTCCTGGAACAAGTGGATATACACATGTAAAAGAATGAAATTGAGCTCCTACCTCAAGAACTCCTAGGAGAAAACAGGAATAAATCTTCAATACTTTGGTCTAGACATGGAATCTTAGATATGACAAACAAAGCACAGGCAACAAAAGGAAAACAGATTAATTGTATTTCATCAAAATTCAAAGCTTCTGTGCTTCAAAGGACTCTTGAAGAAAAAGAAAACTCACAGCATGGGAGAAAATGTTTGCAAATTATGTTTGAAAAGGGTCTTGTCTCTAGAATATATAAAGAACCCTTACAACTCCACAATGAAAAACAAATAACTCAGTTTAATACATGGGTAAAGGATCTGAACAGACATTTCTCCAAAGAAGGCTACCAACATGGCCAATAAGCCCATGAAAAGATGCTCAGCATCAAAGTCTCAGAGACACACCAATCAAAACCATGGTGAGATACCCCGTAGACTCACTAGATGGCTAAAATTAAAAAATGAGATCAGGCCAGGTGTGGTGGCTCATGCCTGTAATCCCAGCACTTTGGGAGGCCAAGGCAGGTGGATCACCTGAGGTTAGGAGTTCGAGACCAGCCTGGCCAACACGGCAAAACCCCATCTCTACTAAAAATACAAAAATTAGCTGGGCGTGGTGGCAGGCGCCTGTAATCCCAGCTACTCGGGAGGCTGAGGCAGGAGAATAGCTTGAACCTGGGAGGCAGAGATCGCAGTGAGTCTAGATTGCACCACTGCACTCCAGCCTGGGTGACAGAGCAAGACTCTGTCTCCAAAAAGAACAAAAACAGAAGTGAGATCATAATAAGCAGTGGCTAGAATGTGGTGAAATTGGAACTTTTATGTATTGCTGTTGGGAATGTAAAATTGTGCAGCTACTTTGGAAAACACTTTGACAGTTCCCCAGAATGTTGGACATAGAGTTCCTGTCTGATGCGGCAGTTCTATCTCCAGGCAGAATCCTCAAGATAATTAAGTATGTGTCTACACAAACCCTTGTTACATGAATGTTCATTAGTGACATCCCCGCTTCAGCCTCCCAAGGAGCTGAAACTAACAGATGTGTGTCACCATGCCCAGCTAACTTAAAACAGTATTTTTGGTAGAGATGGAATCTTGCTATGTTGCCTGGGCTGGTCTCAAACTCTTGGCTTCCTGCCTGGGTCTCCCAGACTGTTGTGATTATAGACATGAACCACTGTACCTGACCCAAGATTTATTTTTAATTAAGAAGCAATGTATAAATGCATTCTCTTTGTGGAAAGACAAAAATGCTAGGCTAAAGGCCTCCTTGTCCACCTCTTCCAAGCCTGGGATCCTCCCTGTGCCATCCTTCTCCACTCCCAGACCCCTGCCCCAGGTAACTATGATTTAATTTCTGCCCATGTTCATTGTGAGTTGGGGGTCAGGGGGAGCTGTTTTCCACCCAGTCATTCAGATATCAAGGCCGATAGGAGTTCGGTGGCTTCGGGCTTCACTGAGGCTTGGAGATCTCTTACCTGCTCTTCTGTACTGTGGTCCGGAAGTGACACACAGCACTTTTGCTAGAGGGACTCCAGTCACGTGATCCCTTGCAGGGAGCTGGGAAGTGCAGACTTCTGTTTTCCTGGAAGGAAAGGAAAAGGAGATGTTGGCAGCACTGGAGGAATCTACCATCGCCTGTAATTTTGCTTGCTTTTGTTGTAGTTTCCTGGTTTCAGTGTCGGTCTCATCAACTCAGTTGGGATGGCTTCTCTTATTATTATTTTGTTAGAAGGTGGGAACAGTTTTTATAAGGTGGGAATTACCTGTACCTTGAAATCTTGATAGAGTTTTCCTGTAAAACTAGCTAGGTTTAGCCGGGCGTGGTGGCTCACGCCTGTAATCCCAGCAGTTTGGGAGGCCGAGGTGGGCTGATCACCTGAGGTTGGGAGTTCAAGACCAGCCTGACCAACATGGAGAAACCCCATCTCTACTAAAAATACAAAGTTAGCCGGGTGTAGTGGCGCATGCTTGTAATCCCAGCTACTCAGGAGGCTGAGGCAGGGGAATCACTTGAACCTGGGAGGCAGAGGTTGCAGTGAGCCGGGATCGCGCCGCTGCACTCCAGCCTCCGCAACAAGAGTGAAACTCCGTCTCAAAAACAAAACAAAACAAAACAAAAAACTTATCTAGGTTTAGTGCTTTGTTTCTTTGGGTAAATTTTTGATTACTGTTTCAACTTACAGCCATTGGTCAGGGTTTCACTACTCTTTGGCCAAATTTGGGCAATTTATACGTTCTTAGAAAATGTTTCATTCTAGCTATTGGTTTAAAGTTGGGCCTCTGTGGTGCACTGTTATGATTTATAAAATTGTTCCTTGTGGTTTTATTTTCTCCTTTTGTCTTTATTTGGAGGTATCTGTGCCTTTTTTTTCTTGAGCTTACTTAAAAAGGTTTGTTCTTTCTTTTTTTTTTTTAACTAATCTTTTAAAAGAACCAGCTTCTGGTTTGACTGACAGTTGTTTCCCCTTTCATTAACCTGCACTATTATCTTTATTAATTCCTTCTTTCTGCTTTATTTATTCATCCTTGAGTTGAAAGTGTAGGTTATTCATTTTCAGTCTTTCTGGGTTTCTAGTGAATGAATAAGTCTGCATTTTAATATACAGTATTTTTTATTTTCATTTGATTGAAACAGTTTCTCATTTCTACTTTGACTTTCTCTTTAATCCAAGAGTTATTTAAAACTGTTTTAAAATTTCCAGATGTGTGGATTTATTTAGGATGTATATTTAGTGCGGATTTTTTTTGGGGGTTACATTTAGTGAATGAATGCAGACTGTTTATCAATTTGGGAGATTTGTTAAAGTCTCTTTTGTAGCTTAGTATGTAGTCAGCTTTTCTAAATTCCATGTGTGTTTGAAACGAGTATGTAGTCTCTGTTTTACGAGGAAACACTTTTATTGAGTTTCTTTCTTTCTTTCATGAGGTGACTTCCTGTAAATGTTGAATGGTTCTTGGTTCTGTGTTCATTCTTGCAGCTGGGATTTCCTGCTTCTCCGTCGAGCTGTGGGGAGGAGCTGGGGAGGAGCTGCAGGAGGGACTCTTATGCTGTGTACCGGACACGCTGTGTTCTTCAGTCACCTGCCAGCCTGCGCAGAACATGGCCCTGTGTCCCAGAGCCAGGCTTCCATACTCTGTCTTGCAGATGGAGAACGAGCCTGGTCATTACCTCCACTGCGGGGTGGGCATGGCCAAGCAATGAGGATTCCAAGCGCAGCTGCTGTGGCCACACGCCCTGCCCGAGGCATCACTCTAGTGGCCTCTTCTGGGCCTCAGCTTCCCGGCTTCCCACCTGGGCATCCCCCAAGGGTTGGTCCCACCTCCTGTAGTGGCAGTTGCCTGAGGGTGGCTGTGTCATCTGTCAATAGCGAAGATTTCCCTCTGCTCCTTTGCTTTCCATCTTTTAGGGCAGTGATCCCCAGCCTTTTTGGCACCAGGGACCAGTTTCATGGAAGACAATTTTTCCATGGACAGGGGTGGGGGAGATGGTTTTGGGATGATTCAAGCGCATTCCATTTATAGTGCACTTTATTTCTATTATTATTACATTGCAATATATAATAATTCTACAACTCACCATGCAGTCAGTGGGAGCCCTGAACTTGTTTTCCTGCAACTAGACAGTCCCATGTGGGGGTGATGGGAGACAGTGACAGATCATCAGGCATTAGATTCTCATAAAAGGGTGCAACCTAGACCCCTTGCATGCGCAGTTCACAACAGGGTTCATGCTCCTATGAGAATCAAATGCTGCCCGGCTGATGTGACAGGAGGCGGAGCTAAGGCAGTAATGCCAGTTGATCAGGAGCGGCTGTAAACACAGATGAAGCTTAGCTTGCTTGCTGGCTGCTCACCTCCTGCTGTGCAGCCTGGGGGATGGGGAGGAGGGTGCAGGGGAGGAGGGGTTGAGGACCCCTGTTTTAAGGATTCCTCTTGTGAGCAGAGCTGTGTATATGTTTATCTTAAATATCTATTCTGTCATTCCTATTGGTATAGCAAAGAAGAGGCAGTCCACAGCATGTGTTCAGTCTGTCAGTCTCAAACCTAATTATCTGTCAATTTTATTCAAGTTGGAAGTGTGAAATTAAGCTCTCGATTCGGTGCCACTTTTTTTTTTTTTTTTCCGTCCAGGCTGGAGTGCACTGGTATGATCTCAGCTCAATGCAACCTCTGCCTCCCAGGTTCAAGTGATTCTCCTGCCTCAGCCTCCCGTGTAGCTGGGATTACAGGCACCCACTACCACGCCCGGCTAATTTTTTTGTATTTCTAGTAGAGACGGGGTTTCACCATGTTTGGCCAGGCTGGTCTTGAACTCCTGACATCAGGTGATCCACTTGCCTCGGCCTCCCAAAGTGCTGGGATTATAGGAGTGAGTGACTGTGCCCGGCACTGGTGCCACTATTTTTTTTTAAATAAAGACATGAAAAGCCACAAAATTTCAGATAACGAAGCAAATAACCGAGTAATAGAATGAGCCCTTTCAGGATTCTGTAAAAGCTGTTTTATTTGTGAATTAATTTTTGAAAAATTTTACCCCGAGTCTTCAAAACTTTGTATTTTTCTGTGGTTACTGACATTAGTGACATTTCTTTTTGATTTGTCCCTGTCTTCTGTAACATATTTATATTATACATCAACCTGGAAAAATTTCATATTCAGCCCTTTAGAGTTGCCTGATGGTGAAAATCACAAATGACATATTAATAATCTGAACAAAGAATAGAAAGTGAACCAGACATAGCACCAGTGCCTGTGCTTAGAAGTGGATTAAGAGGCCAGGCGCAATGGCTCACACCTGTAATCCCAGCACTTTGGGAGGCTGAGGCAGGTGGATCATGAGGTCAAGAGATCAAGAACATCCTGGCCAACATGTTGAAACCCCATCTCTACTAAAAATACAAAAAGTTAGCCGGGTGTGGTGGTGGGCACCTGTAGTCCCAGCTACTCGAGAGGCTGAGGCAGGAGAATAACTTGAACCCGGGAGGCAGAGGTTGCACTGAGCTGAGATTGCGCCACTGTACTCCAGCCTGGCAACAGAGCGAGACTCCATCTCAAAAAAAAAATAAAAAATAAAAAATAAAAAATAAAAAAGAAGTGGATTAAGAATCCTAGCTACTGTCAGTTTAATCCTTTTTTAAAGTCACTAATATTTTAATATAAAAAGTAAGCTTTTACTTTTCCTCATAAATGTTTTTCATATCATCATTCTTTGCAGAAAATTTAAAGATTACAACCAGGTGAAAAGAAGAGAAATAAATTATACCATAATTTATTATTAAAGAAAGATAATTATACTGTATTAGTTGACATCATTCCAGACTCTTAAATACACATTTATCCACATACACACAATTTTACCAAAAAGAGTTTACCTCGTCACTGTTTTGTAACCTTTTTTTTTTGTTTTTTTTTTATTATAGACATTATTTTTTAGAACAATTTTGGACTTATGGAATTATTGCCAAGGTAGGACAGACAGTTCCCATGTTACCCCTTCCACCCCCACATGCACACACACGTGCACACACACGCAGGCACACGCACACACATGGACACACATGCACGTGCACACACATACACATGGGCACACGTGCACACATGCACACTTGCACACATGCACACACACACATGTACATACGCATACACACGTCCAGATTCCCCAATTAACAACATCTAACATGACTGCAGTACATTTGTTGCAATTAATGAAGCAATTTTAATACACTGTTACTAACTCAAGTCCATGCTTTCACTGTCTTATTTTTTACCTACTGACCTGTTCTGTTTCAGGATCCCATCCAGGATATGACATCACATTTAGTTGTCATATTTCCTTAGGTTGCTCTTGGCTGTGACAGTTTCTTAGACTTTCCTTGCTTTTGATGATCTTGACAGCTTTGAGAAGCACTGGTCAGGTATTTGTAGAATGTTCCTCCACTGGAAGTGTTTGATGTTTGTGTCATGATTAGGTTGGGATTATGCATTTTAGAGAGGAAGACCACAGAAGTGAAGTACCATTCTCATCGGGTCCTGTCAAAATTCCATGCTCTTAATATCAGCGTGACTTGTCACTGTTGATGTTGACCTTGATCACCTGGCTGAGGTGGTGTTCGTCAGGTTTCTCCACTGTAAAGTTACTTTTTTTTCCCCCTCTTTCCATACTGGACTCTTTGGAAGGAAGTCACTACACACAGCTCACACTTAAGGAGTAGGGGCTGGGTGTGGGGGCCCACGCCTGTAATCCCAGCACTTTGGTAGGCTGTGGCTGGAGGATCGCTTGAGCCCAGGATTTGAGACCAGGCTGGGCAACATTGCGAGACCCCATTGCTATAAAAAATAAAAAATTAGCCAGGATAAGGTAATGACCTGAAGGACGCATGAAGAAGGTGACCGGGGAACTGGCCATGCTCTATTTCCTCACCTGGGTGCTAATTATATACGTGTGTTCAGTTTGTGAGAATTCAGTGAGCTGTACACTCAGATATTTATAAATCAATCATAAACATCAATAGACAGAATAGAAAGTCCAAATATAGACCCATGTCAACTGATGTTCTTCAAAGGTGCCAAGACAATTCGATGATGGGGAAAAAAAGATAGCCTTGTCTAGACTGGAAAATAGGAAATCCAGCCAGAATGAATGGGATATCCTTATGAAAAAAGAATAATAATAAGTCTCAACCCTTACCTCACATCATACACAAAAATTGACCTGTGTGTGATACTCTGAGCTGTTGTTACACATGACACTGATGACACCTAATGTGTGGGGTTTTTTTTTTTTTCCCCCACATCAATCCCAATTCTGATGCTAACTGGCTATTCTACAGTTCGATTCAATCCCAACGCTTAATTCCCCAGAATTAGCAAAGACCCCACAGGTTAAGGGCTCAGTCCCACAAGACTACTCCTACCTTATCCATGAGTTGCAAATCAAAGGTTGTCACCTATATTTCTGACTAATAAATAAATCGGGGGTTCCCTTTGCAGGTTCAGTAATTTGCTAGAGGCCTGTAATCCTGTAATCCCAGCACTTTGGGAGGCTGAAGCAGGCAGATCACTTGAGGCCAGGAGTTCAAGCCCAGCCTGAGCAACAGACTGAGATTCCAGCTGTACAAAAAATTAAACAAAATTAGCCAGGCTTGGTGGTGCATGCCTGTAGTCCCAGCTACTTGGGGAGGCTGAGGTGGGAGGATCGCTTGAACCTGGGAGGTTGAGGCTGCAGTGAGCTGTGATTGTGCCACTGCACTCCAGCCTGGGTGACAAGAGTGTAGACCCTGCCTCAAAATAATAATAATTTGCTAGAATGTCTCCAGGAGTCAGGAAAACACTACTTACTACTGCTACTTCCACCTCCTTGCTAGCACTTAGTATTGTCAGTCTTTTTAATTTTAGCAATTCTAGTAGGTATGTGGTGGTACCTTACTGTGGTTTTCATGTGCATTGTGCATTGTACCAATGATTATTGATACTGAGCATGTTTTTCTGTGCTTATTGGCCATGTGATGTCTTCTTTGGTAAGGTGTCTATTTAAAAGTTAATTTAAAAAATTTTTATAGAGATAGGGTCTCACTGTTTTGCCCAGGCTGATCTTGAACACCTGGACACAAGTCATCCTCCCACCTTGGCTTCCCAGTGTTGGGATTACAGTTGTGAGCTGCTGTGCTCAGCCAAATATCAATTTTTTAATTGGATTGGGTTTTTTTTTTTAATTGAGTTGTAGAGTTCTTTATTCTAGATGCAGGTCTTTTGTTGGTCATATGGGTTGTTAATATTTTCTCCCAGTCTGTCTCTTGCCCTTTCATTTTCCTAATGGTATCTAGTTTTTATGTTATTGTATTTAATTTTTATGTTTCTGCTCCGTTTGAGGTCAATTTTTGTGTATGATGTGAGGTAAGGGTTGAGACTTATTATTCTTTTTTCATAATGATATCCCATTCATTCTGACTGGATTTCTTATTTTCCAGTCTAGACAAGGCTATCTTTTTTCCCCCATCATCGAATTGTCTTGGCACCTTTGAAGAACATCAGTTGACATGGGTCTATATTTGGACTTTCTATTCTGTCTATTGATGTTTATGATTGATTTATAAATATTTGAGTGTACAGCTCACTGAATTCTCACAAACTGAACACATGTATATAATTAGCATCCGGGTCAGGACATAGAGCATGGCCAGTTCCCCAGTCACCTTCTTCATGCGTCCTTCAGGTCATTACCTTATCCTGCTAAAGGATAATCACTAGCCTAACTTTAACAGCATATATTAGTTCTGTCTGCTTTTGTACTTTATATAAGTGGCATTGTATGAAATGTATTGTCTTGTGGCTTTCATTGAATATTATGTTTGTGAGATTCATTCATAAATGTGTGTGTTGTTAGGATCTGCCATTCTCATTGCTGTATAGTATTCCATTTTGTGATGACCACAACTTTTTTATTGTTTGTATTGTTGATGGACATCTCAATGGTTCTCAGTTCCAAAACTGAGTACAATCAAACAGTACAATCAATAAAAGAACTATTAGGAACTGTGCTACTATTATTTATTATCCTTTTACTACATGGTGAGCATGTATCTGTGCATTTGCATTGAGGACATACCTAAGGGTGAAATTGCTGGGTCATGACCAATTTTTTTTTTTTTTTGAGATGGAATCTCACTCTGTCACCCAGGCTGGAGTGCAGTGGCATGATTTTGGCTCAGTGCAACCTCAGCCCCCTGGGTTCAAGCGATTGTCCTGCCTTAGCCTCCCAAGTAGCTGGGATTATAGGTACATGCCACCATACCCAGCTAATTCTTTATATTTTTGGTAGAGACGGGGTTTCACCATGTTGGCCAGGCTGGTCTCGAACTCCTGACCTCATGTGATCCACCTGCCTTGGCCTCCCAAAGTGCTGGGATTACAGGCGTGAGCCACCGTGTCTGGTTGATTTTTTTTTTTTAAGTTGTAAATGATCTTATGAATCTATTGTTAGCTACATCGACTGGAAACGTTTAATGTTGTGACAAATTTTTTCTTTTTTTTTTTTTTGAGATGGAGTCTCACTCTGTTGCCCAGGCTGGAGTGCAGTTGCGCGATCTGGACTCACTGCAACCCACGTCTCCCAGGTTCAAGCAATTCTCCTGCCTCAGTCTCCCGAATAGCTGGGATTACAGGTGCCCAACACCAGGCCCAGCTAACTTTTTTTGTATTTTTAGTAGAGACGGGGTTTTACCATTTTGGCGAGGCTGGTCTCGAACTCCTGACCTTGTGATCCACCCGCCTCGGCCTCCCAGACTGCTGGGATTACAGGCATGAGCCACCAAAATGTTTTCATTCTTAATGCTCAGTTGTCTTGATGAAGTAGCGTGAGTCAGTGAATGCTGTGGTTTTCATTGAGGAGATGGATCAGTTCTTATCTCCGTCACTAACTTTGCCAGGTCACCTTGAGCTGTTGCTTAATCTCTCTGAGCTTCTATTTTCCTTCTATGCTCAATCAAGTTGAGCATAATTATTTTACGCTGATTTATACTGTGATGTGAATAATGATTAGCCAAATAATTATAATGGCTTTTATGATAAAACCAGGCAAAATAATACCATTAAATACTTCAGTGTTATGGAAGTAGCACTATAAAATGATAAATAGGAAAGAAATTATAAGGCACTTTGTTTTAGAAGATTGTGTGTATTTCCTGGGGTTTTCATAGCCACGTGTGGGGTTTTTGCAGTGTATTACCTTGCTAAACTTCATCCTCACCTTCGGATTTTCTTTTCTTTCTTTTCTTTTTTTGAGATAGAATTTCGCTCTGTCTCCAGGCTGGAGTCCAATGGCAGAATCTTGGCTCACTGCAGCCTTCGTCCCCCAGGTTCAAGTGATTCTTCTGCCTCAACGTCCCCAGTAGCTGGGATTACAGGCTTGCGCCACCACGCCTGGCTAATTGTGTATTTTTAGTAGTGGTAGGGTTTCACTGTGTTGGTCAGGCTGGTCTCAAACTCCTGACCTCAGGTGATCCACCTGCCTTGGCCTCCCAAAGTGCTGGTGAGCCACCACGCCTGGCCGCCTTTGGATTTTCTGTTGATCTTTCTATGTGTCAAATTAATACTGCCTCGGTTGGACATGTTGACCCACACCTGGAATTCCAGCACTCCGGGAGGCTGAGGCAGAAGGATTGCTGAGACCAAGAGTTCGAGACCAGCCTGGGCAACATAGCAAAATCCTATCTCTATAAAATAATAATACTGCCTCATTTGGTAGAAAACAGAGAGAGAAAATGCTGACATTGCTTTCTCTTGCTATTACTTATGATTACTTTTTTTTTTTTTCTTTCTTCTTCTTATTTATTTATTCTTTTAAAGAGACGGCATCTCACTCTGTTGCCCAGGCTGGAGTGTGGTGGTGCAGTCATAGCTTACCGCAGCCTTGAACTCTTGGGTTCAAGCAGTTCTCCTCCCTCAGCCTCCTGAGTAGCTGGTGCTGAGTAGTGCAAACCACTGAACTGGCTAATTTCTATTTTTTTTTTTTTTTTTTAAGATACAGTGTCTTGTTACGTTGCTCAGGGGTGGTCTCCAACTCCTGGGCTCAAGGAATCTTCCTGCCTCAGCCTCCCAAAGTGCTGGGATTACAGGCATGAGCCGCTGAGTCTGGCCTTGCCCGTGTTCCGCTGTAAAACATTCCACTGGGTTTATTTAAGACAGAAACATTATCTGGAGATAGAAATTGTCCTATATAGATAGACTTTAATGAGACACTTTTCTTACCTTCCAAAGCAAAGGTGTTAGCCTATAATACTTAAGAAAAAACCAAACAAAAGAAAACAATGGCTTTGGCAATTGCTTCCTGTGTGCGACCTGTCTTCTTTCTCCATCCAGGAAGAGCTCCTACTTCAGGGGCTGCAGATTCTGTGAGGGTGTTGGGAAAAATAACATTTTAATGTTAAAAAATAGAGAGCGATCCCCAGTTACCGGTTTTCTTGGAATGTGATGGTGTAACAAATCCTTGAAGATCATTCCTTAAGATGTAAAAATGACGGTTCCTTCATGAGAGCTTTGTTCAAATAAAAAGTTCCGTGTCCCGTTTTTGGCCGGGCGCGGTGGCTCACGCCTGTAATCCCAGCACTTTGTGAGGCCGAGGCGGGCGGATCACCTGAGGTCAGGAGTTCGAGACCAGCCTGGCCAACATGGCGAAACCTCGTCTCTACTAAAAATACAAAAATTAGCCGGGCATGGTGGCACATGCCTGTAATCCCAGCTACTAGGGGGGCTGAGGCAGGAGGATCGCTTGAACCTGGGAGGTGGAGTTTGCAACGAGCTGAGATCGTGCCACTGCACTCCAGCCTGGGCAACAGAGCAAGACTCCATCTCAAAAAAAAAAAAAAAAAAAAAGTTCCAAATGTCCTCTGGACTTTAGTACTTGTTTTTTGACATGTACTTTATTACTTTATTTCTCTCTCATTATAATAATACTTCTGCTTTGAACCTGCAGAATATATATATATATTTTATTTCCAAAGAATCAGATCTTCCAGGCAGTAGTGTGCAAAGCTTCCAGGCTCTCGACTCCTTGTGAACATGGCATAGGAGTCAGACACATCACATTGTGGTGCTTGCAAAACAGTTGTTTTCATACATTCATTCAAGCAGGCAGTTATCCATTGATTTCAACAAACATTGATCAAGCGCTAATTTCTGCCAGGCCCTGTGCTTCCGTGCTAGGAATGTAACAGTTGAGAAGGCAGCGTCTGCCTTCTTGATGCTTACATTCTAGTGGGTTAACTACACAGTTAAAAAAAAAAAAAGTCATTGCCTAATACCATTTAACAAGTATGTTTAAAGTCAACTGCATGTGCCAGGCACTGTTTCAGCCTCTGGGGAGACAGTGGTTAAGAATAAAAGACACAGTACTTGCTTCAGTGGAGCTAGGCATTAAGAAGAATGCAAATAAAGAAAGGGTTTAATTTCAGGCTCTGCAAAGAGCTATGATGATGCCGCATTAATGTAGAGTGGGATGGGGGTGCAGCAGAGATGCCTTCCCCCATGAATTAGGAAAAAAATCCATCGGTCTGTGTGTCCATGTCCCTCATCCTATGAGAATAAGAAGAGAATAGTGTTTATAGAAGAGCTTTCTGGACTAGAAAGGATCACACAGATAGTATTAATGTTTGGTGCTGGCAGGGAACCCGTGGGGACAGGCAGCAGGTGGCACATCCCCACCTCGTCCTTGGGGCTCAGTTGTGTCTCACAGAAGAGACAGTTTTTGCCACAACAGCTCTGCCTAACCCTGCCACGTTTGGGGGTATGATCTGAATTCTGTCACACTTCTGATGGCAAATAGTTCACATGATTTTGTCATTTATTTTTAATTTAGTGCAACTGTAGAAGATGAACTGTAACATCCATATTTTAAGCAAACAGGTGTTTTGAAAACTTACCTCAGGACTGTCACTTTACCAGAGATCTGTTCCCACCTCCAAAGCCAATAGGCATGGCCGGCGGGTGCTAAAGTTGTTTTGTTAACTTAGACAGTTTTCCCTGCAGGAAGAAATCATTTGATCATTTAATGGTGTCTGAATAGTGGAAACGTGTGTGAGTCTTGTGTATGCATAAACTTACTGAGCAAGATTGGAAAGAAGTGTTTGTTTCAGTTGCAGATAATGGAATGGAGTTCAGTTCTCCTGTATGAGCTTAACATTTTTGGCATTTGAATCTGTTGATATAACTGAAATGTGACTTTTTTTTCCTTCAATGCAAATTTGAAGATATCCTAAATTTGTATGAGAATTGACAGATCAGTGGCTCTGGTACAGTAGCCTTGGAAGTGGCACAGCACTTGGGGAGGCTGAGGCGGGAGGATCGCTTAAGCTCAGTTTGAGACCAGCCTGGGCAACATAGTAAGACCTTGTCCCTACAAGAAATTAAAAAATTAGTCAGGGGTGGTGGTGCATGCCCTGTAGTCCCAGGTACTCAGGAGGCTGTGGTGGGAGCATCACTGGAGCCCAGGAGTTCGAGACTGCAGTGAGCTGTGTTCGTGCCACTGCATTCTAGCCTGGGTGACAGAGCGAAACGCTGGCCCAGAAAATGAATGAATGAATGGATGGATGGATGGTTCCTCCCTCAGAGGGGCCTAACTTAGCTGGGGAACAAAGCCACCTGTATGGGAAGTAATTGAATACTAAACTATATGATTCTTAAATAGGATTAAAAAGAGGGAGCTGATCACTGATGGTTAGAGTTGTAATTCCCAGAGCAGTCGAAACATTTATGTACATGTGGGGATCAGTATAATATTGCCTAGTTTTTATTTTGCCAAGTCACTGCTCTGTCACCGTTTTTTGTTACCTCTTTCATTAAAGAAAGAACATTTTAACATGAAAAAAGCAGGAAAGACATAACATCACAACAAAGAACAGCCACTTAAAATTAGTTTCGTTTTATGGAAACCCCGCTTACATTGTCCTTATTTTTTTGGTTTTGGCACTAGTGAAAATGTCATCACAGACTGACGTTTGGGAAACACTGGCTTGAGTGAGGCTTCACTGACAAAATGCCTGGCCTGGACCCTGAATGTAGGGCCCAGCAAGGAGAGAGGGATTGTCTGATGGGTTAAGAAGCAAGAATAAACTCTGGGAGGTAGCTGGGGTGGGTAAAAGGGGCTAATCCAAGCTATACCATGAGGAATAATGGGGAATAAATGTGTTGTTAGGGAATGGGAAATCTTAATACCCAGGGAGAAACTCAGGATTCACAGTAAAATACAGTCATTAGAGATTTTTGTTGTTGTTGTTTGTTGTTGTTGATGTTTTTGCCTAAGAACATGAAAATGGCATTCAAAAGATTGATCTGGGCCGGGCACAGTGGCTTAGTCCTGTAATCTCAGCACTTGGGGAGGCTGAGGCAGGAGGATCACTTGAGGCCAGGTGTTTGGAGCAGCCTGGGCAACATAGTGAGACCTTGTTTCTACAGAGATTTTTTAAAAATAGGAAAATTAGCTGAGCATAGTGGTGCATGCCTATAGTCCCAGCTACTCAGGAGGCCGAGGTGGGAGGATCACTTGAGCCCAGGAGTCTGAGGCTGCAGTCAGCCATGATTGTGCCCCTGCACTCTAGACTGGGCAGAGAGTGAGATCTTACCTCTACAGATACAAAAAAGATTGATGTAGTGGCTAAATGTCTTGTGGACCAGGGAGGCTTCCATCAGGGAGGGCACAGTTGTGCATAGGTGATGCCAAGAAGAAGAGAGTGGGTATAAAAATACAGAACAGACAAATTCAAGAGACATTCAGAAGAAGACAGTGATAGGACTTGGAGACACAGAAATATAAGAAGAAGAGAGGAATAACAACATTGCAGTGAAAGTTTCTAGCCACAGGCTAGAGAAATATTAGAAGTATTGACACAAATTAGAAACTTTCTCAAGATTGAATAAAGTACTAAGTTTTTGCTGTAGTTCATTGTTGGAGTGGGTGAAACCACAAGTAGTATTTTTTTGGTGGGGGGGATAGTCTCGTTCTGTCGCCCAGGCTGGAGTGCAGTGGCGTGATCTTGGCTCACTGCAACCTCCACCTCCCAGATTCAAGCAATTTTCCTGCCTCAGTCTGCCGACTAGTTAGGATTACAGGTACCCGCCACCACGCCTGGCTAAATTTTTTGTATTTTTAGTAGAGACAGGATTTCACCATGCTGGCCAGGCTGGTCTGGAACTCCTGGCCTCATGTGATCCACCCGCCTCGGCCTCCCAAAGTGCTGGGATTACAGGCGTGAGCCACTGCGCCCGACCTCAAGTACTATTTTTGTAACCCCATCTTTTGCCAGGTAAAAGAAGCTTGTTTTACTAACTGAACGTACCTCACGTTAGCAAAACACTTCCTTTCCATGTATTCAAATGCTTTGTGAACATTATGTAATTTGCTTTGGCCATATTCCCAACATTAGGAAAACTATGGGATGTGATTAGGAAATTATGGCATGTAAGAGGCATGATCTGGCTAAGGTAGAGGGGTGCTTCAGGGTTGGAACTGAAGAAAACATGCATTGGTCCACACTGAAAAATAAACTCACTGTTCTGGAAATGTCTTTTGTTAATTGCTGTATCCCCAGAACCTCACTGTATTGGTACATAAATATATATTTTAAAAAATACTAGATCTAAGCCTGGGCATGGTGGCTCACACCTGTAATCCCAGCACTTTGGGAGGCCGAGGCGGGTGGACCATGAGGTCAAAAGTTCAAGACCAGCCTGACCAATATGGTGAAACCCCGTCTCTACTAAAAATAAAAAAATTAGCCGGGCATGGTGGTGTGTGTGCCTGTAATCCCAGCTACTCAGGAAGCTGAGGCAGGAGAATCACTTGAACCCAGGAGGTGGAGGTTGCAGTGAGCCGAGATCACGCCACTGCACTCCAGTCTGGGTGACAGAGCGAGACTCCGTCTCAAAAAAAAAAAAGAAAAAAAAATCCAAATACAATGAGATTTTATGCTGTCTAATGAATTACCTTTTATTCATATATCTCTAGAGTAGACCAAATTCCATGTCCTGATCACAAAGCTATTTTAGTAGGAGAAATCATATACCATTAACTTAACCACATTCAGAATGACCCGAAATGATCCTTACAGGGAATTGAAGCAAATTTCTTCTTTCCTTTTTTTTTTTTTCTTTTTGAGACAAAGTCTCACTGTGTCACCCAGACTAGAGTGCAGTGGTGTGGTCATAGCTCACTGCAGTCTCGACCTCCCCAGGCTCAGGTGAGCCTCCCATCTCTGCCTTCCAAGTAGCTGGGACTACAGTCGCCTACCACCTTGCCTGGCTAATTTTTGTATTTTTTGTAGAGATGGGATCTTGCCATGTTGCCCAGGCTAGTCTCGAACTCCTGAGCTCAAGCGATCCCACCTGCCTCAGTCTCCCAAAGTACTGGGATTACAGGCATGAGCCATTGTGTCTGGCCAAAGCAAAATTTTCTTTGTGCTAACACTGCCGAGACCTTTCCCCACTTTATGATATAACCAAATTCCACTGGAATGAGCCTTAAACTCAAACATTGTATGAGCAAAGATTAATATTTGTGAGACATGTGACCAGGATTATTCTATTCAGAAGCAATCTAGCACCAGCACCTCCGAAAACCAGGGCCCAGAATTGGTGGCTAATATTTGAGACTGCACAGGGAGGTTGGGAGGGATCGGAGGCTCATAAGGCTAGAGTTCTGCAAGGGGAAGCCACTGGAGAATTTTAAAAGGAAGACAGACATGAGATGTAAGTCTTGAAACGGTCAGTTCATCAGAGCTTGTGTTGGGAGCTTGGACAAGGGTGGAGATGCTAAGAAGGTAACGTATTTGAGATTGAGAGGAAAAAGGGAGAACATGTAGTCTTCTCGCTTGTGCCTTTTTTTTTTTTTTGAGACGGAATCTCACTGTGTCACCAGGCTGGAGTACAGTGGCGCGATCTCAGTTCACTGCAACCTCCGCCTCCTGGGTTCAAGCGATTCTCCTGCCTCAACCTCCCAAGTAGCTGCGACTACAGGCACGCACCTCCACACCCAGCTAATTTTTGTATTTTTAGTAGAGACGGGGTTTCACCATGTTGGCCAGGATGGTCTCGATCTCTTGACCTCGTGATCCTCCCACCTTGGCCTCCCAAAGTGCTGGGATTACAGGCGTAAGCCACCGCGCCCAGCCTCGCTTGTGCCTTTGATAGGGGCTGGTAAGGTCTCTGAACTGATGGATCCTGGGAGAGGACCAGGTTTCTAGTCAGATTGGGAAGATTCAGTTTTGGACACTTTGAATTTTATATGAGAGCTGTTGAGATATTCCAAGCTTTGGAAAAGAAAAGGAAAACTGAAGCAAACAGAACATTATAGGCCAGTGTGAAGAGAGCCCAAATAGATGGGTGATTTCAAATTAATGTGAGAAAACTAATAGCTCGTCTATATCCAAATAACAATGAGAAAATGCAACAAAAGGAAGGATTCCATTCACAACAGTAACAAAAAATACCCGAAGAATCCACCCAAAGAGAAATGTGCAAGACTTTTATGAAATACTTTAAAATCTCAGCTGGATGCAGCAGCTCACATCTGTAATCCCAGCATTTTGGGAGGCCGAGGCTGGTGGATTGCTTGAACCCAGGAGTTTCAGACCCGCCTGGGCAACATACTGAGACCCCGTTTCTACAAAAAAATTATCCAAGTGTGCTGGTGTTTATCTGCGGTCCCAGTTCCTTGGGAGGCTGTGGTGGGAGGCTCACCTGAGCCTGGGAAGCTCAAGGCTGCAGTGAGCTGTGATCGCACCACTGCACTCCAGCCTGGGCGACAGAGACTCTGTCTCAAAAAAGAAAAAAAAACCCAACTCACTTAAGGGCATCAAAAAACGTAATAAAGGGATAAATATGCTACATTCAAGATACTCAATATTGTAAATAGGTAAAAATTTTCCTCATTTACTTATGAAGTCATTTTTTAAAAACTTGCTCAAAATGATTCTAAATGTTAATGGGAAAAATAAGCACATGAGACTAGCCAGGCAAATGCTAGACAAACAGTAATGATGAGGTTTTGGGGCTGTGGATTTTCTATTTTACACATTTCCATATTTTCAAGTATGTATTTTGTAATTAGAGTAACAAGAAATGAAACATCAGCAGGAGGTGTAATTAATAGTGATCTATCCACTAAAAAGACTGAGGTGGAAAGGAAGGATATAAAGATTACATTACTCTGAAGAAGAAATATTACTATTGACTATACAGAAATATTATCAAGGAATACTGATTATCAAGGAATACTACAAACAAGTGTATGCCAACAATTTGATAACATGGGTGAAATCAACAAACATCTACAAAGACACAAACTACTAAGGCTGAAGAAGAAATGCAAAAATCTGAATAGACTTATGAAAAGTGAGGAGATCAACAAACTTCTGGAAATTCACAAACTACCAGGGCTGACTGAAGAAGAAATGGAAAAATCTGACTAGGTCTATAAAAAGTAAAGAGATTGGATTAGTAATTTAAAACACTTCTCACAAAGAAAATGAAAAGCCCAGGCCTAGAGGCCGTCACTGGTGAACTCTACCCAACATTAAAGAAGAATTAATACAAATTCTTCCAAAACAAAACAAAAAGACGAGGAGGAGGAGGGAATATTTCCCAGCTCATTTTATGAGGCCGGTATCACTCTGATACCAAAACTAGATAGCCTATGAAGGAAAGGAAAATACAAACCAATATCCCTTATGAATATAGATGTGAAATTCCTCAACAAAATACTAGCAAACTGAATATAGCGACATATTAAAAGGATTGTGTACCGTGACCAAGTTGAGTTTATCTCACAATGCAGGGTTGGTTTAACAACTTAAAATCAATTAATGTCATGCACCGTATCAATAGACAAAGGCCAAACACCAAAACAGCATCTCAACACATGTAGAAAAAGCATTTGACAAAATCTAACACCACTTCGTGATGTCAAGTAATCCGTCCGCCTCGGCCTCCCAAAGTGTGCTGGGTGGCGTGTGCCTGTAATCCTAGCTACTAGGGAGGTTGAGGCAAGAGGATTGCTTGATCCCAGGAGTTCGAGGGTGCAGTGAGCTATGATCATGCCACTGCACTCCAGCCTGGGCAACAGAGCAAGACCCTGTCTCTGAAAAAAAAAAAAGTATATTAATAAACCCATCTTAATGTGTTTAAGATTGTTAGTTTAAACTGGGTATGGCCTTTCTTTTTGGGATGATAAAAATGTTCTAAAATTGATTGTAATGATAGTTGTCCCACCCATGAGTATACTAAAAACCACTGTATTGCACACTTTAAATGGGTGAATTGTGTGGTATATAAATCGTATCTTGGTTGGGCATGGTGGCCTATCCCTATAATCCCAGCACTTTGTGGGGCGAAGTTGGGAGGATTGCTTGAGGCCAGGAGCTTGGGACCAGCCTGGGCAACATAGTGAGAGCCTGTCTCTTTAAAAAAAGAAGTTAGTTGGGTGTGGTGGTGTGTGCCTGTAGTCCCAGCAAATCGAGAGGCTGAGGCTGGAGGATCCCTAGAGCCCAAGGGTTTGAGGCTACAGTGAGCTATGATTGTGCCACTGTACTCCAGCCTGGGGTGACGGAGTGAGACCCTGTCTTTTCATATATATATATATATATATAAATGTTATATATATATATATCTTGACTATATAAATATATATATCTTGATAAAGCTATAGCTTATCACTTACATTATTCACTTAGTTTTATAAAACGAAGTGAAACTTGGCAGAACAATATCTATTATGTGAGCACATTTTTGTAAAATACAAGTTCTTAATAAAACATAATATTCTTAAAATTGAGGACAATTTGTGAAGCAGTACAAAAGACAAAAGCACCTCAGTGTCTCCCTGACACAGTCACTTGCGTTGTGTAGCAAGCAGGTCTGGTGACAAACTGTCTTAACAGTAATTGATACTACCTCATTACTCATTAATAAAATAATAACCTTAATTGCATTCTTTCTATACATCAACACTGTGCTTAGTTCTTTTTTTTGGAGACAGAGTCTCACTCTGTCACCCAGGCTGGAGTGCAGTGGTGAGATCTTGGCTCACTGCAACCTCTGCCTCCCGGGTTCAAGTGATTCTCCTGCCTCAGCTTCTGGAGTAGCTGGGATTAGAGGCATGCGCTACCACACACAGCTAATTTTTGTATTTTAGTAGAGATGGAGTTTCTCCATGTTGGCCAGGCTGGTCTTGAACTCCTGACCTCAGGTGATCTGCCCACCTCAGCCTCCCAAAGTACTGGGATTACAGGCGTGAGCCACCATGCCCAGCCTGTGCTAAGTTCTTAACGTGCATTTTATCATTTTTTGTTCACACCACCCTGATGATGGCCCCATATTTTTTTTTACCACCTTCCCCTTGCTTACTATTTTCCAACATATCAAAGTTTACATTTACAAAATTGTATTATTTATCAGAATAAAAAATTGCATATCTTCTTCTGTCATTAGCGGTACCTGTAAGGATAAATACTTCAGGTTTTTATTTGAGTTGGTTTTTATGTGATCGTATGCAGTATAAGAGAATATCAGTAGGCTGGGTGCAGTGGCCCTATCTCTACAAAAATAAGAAAATTTAGCCAGGCATGGTGGTGTGTGCCTATAATCCTAGCTACTAGGAGGGCTGAGGCAAGAGGATTGCTTGATCCCAGGAGTTCGAGGCTGCAGTGAGCTATGATCATGCCACTGCACTCCAGCCTGGGCAACAGAGCAAGACCTTATCTCTTAAAAAAAAAAAAAAGTATATTGATCAACCCATCTGAATGTGTTTAAGATTTTTAGTTTAAAGCATTTTGTATTTGTTATAGCTGATCTTCAGTTTGAGGAGAAAACACTTTTTAGATGGTTGTCCATTTTTTGTTTCATATGATACTAGATTTGAAAGTCAAATCTTTGGCAAAGCTAATTTTTAGAGTCTTTTTGTTCGGGTGTAAATATAGATTAGCTATTATGGAAATCTCATCTTTAATGCTAACCTGAGTAATTTTTCTTTGTTTTTAGTGTTATGTGCCAAGAACCTTGCAAAGAAAGACTTCTTCAGTGAGTAAACACTTATTTTTTTCCCTCTTATAATGTTATGCATGTATTTCTGAAATTTTAAACTTTAAAAAAAGATTGGGTATATTCTCTTCAAAGTTTTGCCCTTTACTTAATAGAAATCCATGGTTCTCCAAGCTTTATTTCCTGGTTGACTACAACATGGGTGGTTCCTTAGCTGAAATATACAGAACTTATAAATCATACCGCAAAACCTGTCTTTCATTTCCTATTCTGGTCACACCCAATTTTTTCTGCCTCTCTACCTATTAGAATATTGCTTTCTGCTGGATGATGTATTCTCAGCTCTAATACAAATGAAATACTTTTGTATAAAACAGCTGGATTTGCATACAATTGTTAATCAGATTTTATAAATTAAATCACATTTACAACACCCTATAATTAAAGGAATTGCAAAAATAAGAGACTCCTTTTCTAAAGGAAGGAATCACTCCTTAAGAAAGTCACGCAGTATCTGGTCAGTGCCTGCAGCATTAAATTCTTCACACACTTTCTGATCCTCACAAGACATCTTTCAGTTCTTAAGTGGTATTATTCATGCTTTCAAGATGAAGAAACTTAGGCTCAAAGGCTTTCTCCAGGTAGCCAGGAAGCTCCAGCATGGTGGCTCGTGTCCATCTCTATCTCTGACAACTGTCCACTTTGCCACCTGTCTGATCTAATAAACCTCTCTGATTCATTCTCTAGCATTTAGGGACTTACTGAATTAAGGCCTGGTGAATACTTGCTTCCATAGATAAGATAGGCAAAGATCAGTCAACAAATTTCGGGGCATTATTAATTTTTAGAAAGTCTAAATACAATTACTTTCAGACACTTTTCCCTCCACTTAATTAGCCCCACTTTAATAGAAATTTGAATGTAAGCCTTTTTTTTTTCAGTCACTTTTTCTACCCTCTAAAAATCTGAGTATGGAGGCATACTAGGCTCTCTTAGAAAGCTCAATAGACATAACTTATTTTGCTGATTGAAATTATCCTGAAATTAGAGAACACGAATTGTGTGTTCTGTGTCACATGGATGGATGTGAGGTCTCATCTAGGTGTGGGTCTCCTCTCTCCTCTAGGGCTCCCCGACCCTTTTGCAAAGATTGTCGTGGATGGGTCTGGGCAGTGCCACTCAACCGACACTGTGAAAAACACATTGGACCCAAAGTGGAACCAGCACTACGATCTGTGAGTTGAATGTTCTGTAAGCCCCATGCGGAGCGGCAGGAAAGCAGGTGTCTAGCTTTTACGAGAAACATCCAAGAGAGAAAAAAAAAAAGGGATGACTTTTTATTGATAACAAAAGCGGATGGCCAAATGAATGTCTACATTGCCTAATTTTAGAATTCATGTACTTGGAAGTTCTTGCATTTTGTTACTTTTTTTTTTTTTTTTTTTTTTTTTTTTTGAGACGGAGTCTCACTCTGTCACCCAGGCTGGAGTGCAGTGGCGTGATCTCAGCTCACTGCAACCTCCGCCTCCCGGGTACAAGTGATTCTTCTACCTCAGCCTCCCAAGTAGCTGGGATTATGGACATACGCCACCATGCCCAGCTAATTTTTGTATTTTTTAGTAGAGACGGGGTTTCACCATGTTGGCCAGGCTGGTCTTGAACTCCTGACCTCAAGTGATCTGCCCACCTTAGCCTCCCAAAGTGTTGGGATTACAGGCGTGAGCCACTGCGCCCGACTGCATTTGGCATTTTCATAGATTTTTATGGTTTGGTTTTGTACATGTGATCCTCAAACTTTTCAATCTCCTGGCCATTTTAGCAGAAAAAAAGGCCATAGTTTGTGAACTCCACATGCTACTGTTTTTCAGCAAAACCCTAAACCTAGTTGTAGTTTCTACCTAAAAAATGCATTTTTTTTTTTTTTTTTTTTGAGATGGAGTCTTGCTTTGTCGCCCAGGCTAGAGTGTGCAGTGGCGCGATCTCGGCTCACTGTGACCTCCACCTCCTGGATTCAAGTGATTCTCCTGCCTCAGCCTCCCAAGTAGCTGGAATTACAGGCATCCGCCAGCATGCCCAACTAATTTTTGTATTTTTAGTTGAGATGGGGTTTCACCATCTTGGCCAGGCTGGTCTCGAACTCCTGACCTCATGATCCACCCACCTCGGCCTCCCAAAGTGCTGGGATTACAGGCATGAGCCACTGTACCAGGCCTAAAAAATGCATTATTATGACTGTATGTTTCTGTTGACTTTGAAAATTTTTGCTTTTTAGTACATATATATTTTCTGCAAGAGAAAATATAGTTTTATATGATCAAAGCCATCAATTTCTTATATTCATTCAAAAACTGGATTGTACTTTGAAGACCACTACTTTATTTTTAAATTAAATTAAATTTTTTTTTCAAACAGAGTCTCGCTCTGTTGCCCAGGCTGGAGCGCAGTGGCGCAATCTTGGCTCACCACAACCTCCTCCTGCTGGGTTCAAGCGATTCTCGTTCTTCAGCCTCCCGAGTAGCTGGGATTACAGGTACCCGCCACCATGCCTGGCTAATTTTTATATTTTTAGTAGAGATGGGTTTCACCATGTTGGCCAGGCTGGTCTTGACCTTCTGACCTCAGGTGATCCACCTTGGCCTCCTGAAGTGCTGGGATTATAGGCGTGAGCCACTGCGCCTGGCTGTGAAGACCACTATTTTATATGCACCCATGTTTTCATGTTCCTACTAAGATATTTTCATCAAAGTAATCCTGAAAGATTATTGTCTTTTAGTTAATACAAATTATACTGTATTTGGGTGGGATTTTTAAGAATTATATTCTAAGATTCAGTTTCAGTGACACTGAGGCTGTGTAAGTGGGTTGAATTCCTCTCTCTGTTGACTTGCAGTGACAGTAAATGGAGGTTTAATGTCTTAGTGTCCTCTTGTGTACTTTGAATAGATCCGTAGGTTTGTAAGTAGTCCCTTGTCGCAAACCAGTATTCTGTATCAAACCTAATTGGTGAGAATTTATGAATCATGTTACTGTCCTATGCGACTATTAAAATATATTAAATTTGCTGGGTGCAGTGGCTCACACCTGTAATCTGAGCACTTTGGGAGGCCGAGGCAGGAAGATCACCTGAGGTCAGGAGGTTGAGACCAGCCTGGCCAACATGGTGAAACCCCGTCTCTACTAAAAATACAAAAATTAGCCAGGTGTGGTGGCAGGTGCCTGTAATCTCAGCTGCTGGGGAGGCTGAGGCAGGAGAATTCCTTGAACCCAGGAGACAGGTTGCAGTGAGCTGACACTGCGCCATTGCACTCCGGCCTGGGCGACAAGAGCAAAATTCCGTCTCAAAAAAATAAAAAAATAAATAAAAATAAATAAAATATAGTAAGTCTGTTATAAGATTATTATCATCATGTGGTTATCTACATTTGCCCCTTCCATAAGGAGCAAGGTAGTTCTTCTTCCCAGGTTGTTGAAATTAATGGATACGTATTTATTAAATGCCTGTTACATGTGTAATACAGAGGCAACATTATTTTATAAGGTTTCTTAAAGAGAAAATCTCAATGAGATATCATAATTCAGAAATACAATTAAAAGCTGGGCATGGTAGCTCATGCCTGTAATCCCAGCACTTTGGGAGGCCAAGGCAGGCGGGTCACCTGAGGTTAGGAGTTCAAGACCAACCTGGCCACATGGCGAAACCCCATCTCTACTAAAAATACAAAAATTAGCCAGGCATGGTGATGCACGCCTGTAGTCCCAGCTACTCGGGAGGCTGAGGCAGGAGAATCACTTGAACTTGGGAGTTGCAGTGAGCTGAGAT